>NC_073728.1:3703092-4009558 GCF_023634155.1 Falco peregrinus
CCAAAAAGAAATCTCTTATCTTAAGTAAACCCCACGTTCTTTTATGATCTGAGGAGGAGACTGTCCAGGTTCAGACCAAAGTTCTGTGTATGGTTAGAAAAGATTGCTTTTGGTAAAAAAACAGATTTGTTTTATATCTGTGAGTGCTGCAACAAAAAGATACCAGCTAATAAATTATTACAAAGATTTTTTTAACCTGAAATGAAATCACTTGCCACTTGACCTCAGTCTTGCAGATTATTTTGAAGGATTGTCCCAGCTCCCTTACTGTCATGCTGGGTGGGACTGTTGTGGATGTAGCTGGTGGGTTTTGTTTGTGATCATGCTGACAGTTATTGTCTAACAGCTTCACTCCATCATGCCATGTTCGTTGCCAATTAGTCAGTTGACAGGTATAATTTCTCAGTGCTGGGGATCACTATTGTAACTGTAAATTATCTTTGCAAATGTCTTTAAAATGTCATCTTTTCCCACTGTTGTCTGTTTTCCATCACCTAGTTCATGATAGGTTGCTGGCACGGGCATATGTTTTGTTCCTAGTTTATATTATAGACAGAATGATATATTTCTGCCACTCCCCTTCTGTCTTTCCCTGCTGATCCCATCCCTTCTCCAAATAACTGGGTTTGCAGGAGGCTCCACTTGGTGACTACTGTGTGTTTGTGTGTCAAAGCAGGAAGAGAAAAATGGTCTATGCCTGGCTTTTTGGTCTTTCCAAACGTTGTTGCATTGCCACATCTGTTGACTTTCACGCAGTAAGAGAGCCTTTGAAAAGGATACAGCTTAGATGTAGCTTCTGTCAGACCACATCAGAATAATCAGCTTGGAAAGAGACAGGTACCATGTGCTCAGCTCTTCGTGCATATGTATTCTCTCTCCTGCATACATGGTACTTCTGAGACTGTGATCCAGTCTACTCTAAAATACCTCCCTGGAGATCTGTTAGTCAGAATGCTTGTGACATATCCATAAAATATGAGGATTTTGAACTTAAAGTGTGTAGGTCATGGCTGTTAACTTAATCTCGCCCGGTTATTGAATGTGATCAGATTTGTGCATCTATGACTGTTGCCAGTGAGGGTTCTGTATGGGAATGTGAGATGTTCAGCGAAGTCTGTTTTTCCATTTCAGATGGAGCAAAACTGACTTCCAGATAGGATCTGACAGCAAACAGCAAATGTATAGTCAACGTACATTGAGTCAAAAAGTTTCAAAGTGAATTTCTTGAGAATGGGCTGTTACCAAAATTTAATGGGTGATAGCGGACAATATTTCCAAGGTGACTTAGAAAACTAAGTTGATAAGCACTTCAAAAAGCAAAATAATATTCTTGTGGGGAAGTAGTAAATGTCATGCCAGTGTCACTGGCTGTTGCAGATTGGCATGTGTGTGGTATGTAAAGAATCAGTTAGGCATGCTTTGCTGTGCTAGACCATGATTGCAGACTACGGCAACTTTTAACTATCTTTTAAGATTTTGTTGTTGTTGTTACCGTAAACTTTCTGAAAAACAGCGTAGATCTCAAGGCATACTGAAATGGGAAAGTGACTACTCTGTAATATTCTGAAAGATCCCCTTAAAACAATGTTTTTATATTTGTAATGTATGGTCAGAAAAAGGATTAATTGTCATGTGCTATTCATTTAGGATCAGAGCTTTAACTATGAAAGAGGAAGGATAAGGTACTTCTTAATAGCTAATGTGTGCTTGTCAGAAGTACAAAAAATTAGAATGTACAGGTTTTGTATGGGTATGCTAGTCTGCATGGGTTGAAATTTGACCTCCATCGTATTGCACTTTGCCCTGTTCTGCCCATATTATTTGAAAATCTGGATTAATGATGGATGATTTTTTAAAAAAACTATTAGAGTGCTTTATACAGCTGACAATGACATGGTGTAGGTACCTCAGCATCCCCAGATAGTTGCAGTTAACTTAAAATGTTTGCCCTTGCTCTTAAGGATCAAATGTAGATAACAAAAAGGTGCTAAAAAAGGATCTCTTGAGTGGGGGAGAGAGCACAACAGTTCTGCCACTTGTGTGCACACCTGTATGAACTTGATACAACTTTAAAATTGGCCTATAATAAGCCCCAGGTGTAAAACCTTAGAGAGTATGATTTGAGCTAATTAGTGAGCTGAAAGATTTAGATTGTTCTAGCAATTACAGACTTTCACATGGTTTTGTGCTCTGCTCAACTTGTAGAGCTTGACGCTGTAGTTTTTCAGCAGGTATAATTTTCTTCAATGGAAATTTTGCATGAGTAGGGGTTGTTTCTTGAGCCTTTTTATGTACTAATAATGAAAACATTCACATTGTTAGCTGCTTGTGCTCTTAAACAAATGGGTGAATTAAGTTCATGCAGCTTAGGAAGACAAATGACACTTCCAAGGTTGCCAGCAATTCTGCATAAACAGCTGGTGATTTAGTTGATCAATGGCAAAGAAAAAAATGTGTATCTATGCTTGACTCCTAGAAAAGGAATAGGATACACTGTCACATCCACTATTTAAATTAAATACTGTGTGTGACTGTTGAGTTTTCTATTTCAGTAACATCTTAAACTACATTGCATGTTACCAACCACACAAAATTAGCAAATATATTAATGTGAGACTGAAAAAACAGGCTATTTTGACACAGTGATGATGACAAATAAGTACTTTCCTTAGAACACTTAAGTAAAGTTGTTTTGAATATACTGACTGAGAACTCCATCTTGCTGTGTCTTGTTGTTGTTTCAGTTCTGATGGGTTTTGCCTACATCTTGCTAACTTCTGTCTGATTTTGTAGTCTCGGTTGGTGTTTTACTTTTTTTACTTGGCAATCCATTTTCTTTGCACCTGTGTTATATATGAGTGCTGGGTCCTTTTTTTTTTTTTCTTTTTCTAGAAACTACTTTAGTCTATTCACTTTGAGTAGCTGATTTAAGGAAATTGAGAGATTAGGATAGCAGACAACTGAGATGAATTGAAGTAGTTCATCTTTGTCAGAAAAACCCTGTTTCTTAGCTGTCCCTCTTGCAAAAAAGAGGAGAAACTGGGCAGAGATCTAAACTTCAGAAACATAGAATAATTAAGAAGCAGCAAAGTGAGAAATTGTCTTGAACAAAGCTGGAAAAAATGGGTACCCTTTGGACTGAAGTAGGTACATGGAAGCACCTAATTCCATATGGATCTGTAGCAGACTATTAATTTACTCTGAATCCGTTAACATAGATCTTGAGCAAGAGAAAGTTCTTAGGGTTATGTTTTCCAAAGAGTAGATGTTCAAACTTTTTCTCAGTTGATAAGGATGAGAGAGGGAAATCCTTTGCCAAGAGAAACAAAATTAAGAAAAAGATTTTGGAGTAAAAATGTGCAGATAAGAGAGAAAAACATATTACAGCTCAAATTTTTCTTTTGGCTAAGCTGAAAAAAAAAAAGATTTAAGCTCAGCTTTGCCATTATTAAAAATACAAGTAGTTAAATACAAATAAACTTCTGGGGGGAGGGAGTGGGGAGAAATGGTGCTATTAATATTTGAAAGGCAGAAAGAGAATACAAAGTATGGTAGAGATTGAAATCAGTGTTAGTAGCTGCTAGGTAATGTATTTCAAAGAAGTATTGAGCAGGCTAGGATCAAAGTGACTTGTACATGCAGAGTTTCTGACTAAAAAGCTATGGGAGAATATGGGTCTCATATAGTCTGAAAGTCTCAGAAGCTATTCGTTATCTGAAAACAGCAGAATAGCCAGCATTGATCACACTTCAGCAGAAGTGGAGGGAATCAAGGTCATAAGAAGGTATGTTCACTTGATCTGCTGAAAACCTGAGACTGGAAGAAATGATTGGTAACATAAAAGCAAAGAGTCTCTTGATAACTTGCTCCAGAAAGACAGAAGGCCTGCAAACTTCTAAGGATAGGAAAACTTTAATCATCTTAATCACTTTGAGATGATTTTTTTTTTTTCAGAGGAATTAGGTGAGGTGCTCTCCTGGCCTTGGGAAGACGTGGTACCACCCGGCTTGCCTCTCTTCTTCCTCTGTCTGCTCTGTGCTGAGGCTCTGCTCTGGGTTGAACCAGCCTTCAACTTGTCTCTAGGTCTTGCAGAAGTACAGAATTTTGGAGGGATGGGAGGAGGAGGAAGGGTGCGGGGGAGATGGTTCAGGCACATATGTAGAGGGAATAGTGACTCCCCTGGTCTGACAGCCACGCTGGGAGAGGAAAGCAAACGAGTGATGGAATTCAGGTGCTGGAGCAGGCTTGCTGTCCAGCCTGCCTTTAGCATTACAGTTGCAGATGTGAGCGCAGATTCCTGTGATCTGATTTGGGGACAGATGTTCGGCTGAATTTAGTGCCTAAAGAGACTCTTCCATTTCCTGGATGAAGATGCGCGCTGGAGCATGTTCAGCTGTGCCAGACATTGCTCCCAGCCTCTCACTCCTTTCAAGCAGGAAAGGTCCCCACCTGCTTGAGTGGTGTGCTTGCCCAGGTAGCTATAATTACGAAATTTAAGGAATAAGTTAAAAGCTATTGATAATGTTTCTTAACTACAGTTGATAAATTTGGCCAAGGTGTGAACATCAGAGATTTTAAGTTTACTTTTTAGAAAAATGCTGAGCACTCTGTAAGGTCTATAATAAGATGGGCATTGTAAAGCTCTTTGTTTCAGCCGTTACCTAAACACATCACTCAGTGAGTAGTGCCTCCGCTACAAAGCCTCAACAAGAACATTTTCTTTTGCTACTGTTGTGCTGTTTTACTATGCAAGACTTGCAAGTCTGCAACATATGGCATGGCTGTATTGTCCTATAAAGAAGGAAATAACTGTGTATGACTTATTTGGATGGCAAAAACTGGGGAAAAAAAAAATAAATCCCAAGAGTTACTCTTCTAAAACTAAAAGCCAAGGTGTTTGATGTGATGTCAAAGGCTGTTGAAATATGTAATTCATTCCATCTGCTGCCTTTGGTGCATGAGAACAACGCGTTGGTGCCAGCTGCATATGCCTAAAACTGAGAGAGGAAAATCCTTGGCAATCATTCTGTTTACTCTGCTACTTGTAGAGTGCAAGTGAGCCACGATTTCTGTTTTATTTTTAGCCCATGTGTCCTGGTTTGCCTGACAAGCCAAGCTTAGAGGGATGTATGTTGTATGAACTCAAGTTTAGGAGGCTTTCCCTATACTGCCAATATTGGAATTCCAAAAATTCATACCCGTCCACCAATTTTCTATTGCCATCTGTCTAGGAATTAGGTAGCTCTGTCCCTCTTATTCTAGGCTCAGTGTTACAGAATTTTTAGTCTTTTGTTGCTCCTTGGCTGGTCCAATGAAGCTTAGCTATTGGTTATTCAGAAGCTGCAATTACCAGTGAGTTTAGTGACCTAAAAGAATATTTATGAAATAATTGGGGTTTTTTAACAATAAATGTCTTCTAAGGCTGCACTCTTGAATAAAATACAAGGTTTGCAAGCATAGCGGTCTAATCAACAAGCTCTAGATCATATTTTTTAAATGACACTGTTTCTAGTCAAGGATTAATGCTGGTTTTCTCAGCATTTATTGTCTTTTAGGAATGGTCCTCTCCTCTCCTCTTCTTCCAGAATTCATAAAACGCTCCATTAGATCTCTAGTATTTGCACTGTGCGTGGAGGGCAAATTCAATATATGAAATAGCATTTCATTAAATCTTCTCGAGCCTTTAGGGAGACTTATTCTAGGTTGCTTTAGTGCTTTACCATGTGTTACAGTGGTCCAAGAACAGTCAAATGGAAGTGGAACTTAATTTTCCTTGAATATTTTATTCATATAAGTTGTAGCACTTGCCTGAGCATTTTTAGATGTGAAACATTCAATTTACTTTTTAATAGAAGGATGAAAATATTGAATATCAATAGTCTTCCTTTCTATCAACCAATTATTAAGGAAATAGAAAATTAATCCCATAATAAATTATATTCAGCCTTCTCCCCCTTTCCTGTTATTTATGAAAAAGTGATGCCTGGAAGCTCTGCTGTCTATAACCTTTAGCCAAATGGATTTGTACAAACAGTGAAAGACCGTGTGGTGAGAGATCGTAAAAGAATTGTGAAAAACATAACAGGATTTAAAGGAAAAAAAAAAAATGCCCAAATGCTCATGGGCAACAAGATGTTTTAGTGCAATAGAGAGCACAGTAATACAGCTGCTGGGTCTAAACCCCCTTGATTTTCTTAGTCTTTTTTTCTGTGGTTGCACTCTACAGAGGAGAAACAAGAATTAAGATCCTAAACAACTTTTGTGGATCTGTCTCTGTACCCAAATGTAAGCGTGCAAGCAATCTCAAATCAACATGCCATTTACAGGATTCAAGCTTGCTGCATCCTTACACGGCAAGAATTGAAGGCAAATCTGGAATGTTATGTGAATCTAAATTGGGGAAAGAGTTTAATAGCAAGCACTTCATGGGTAATTGGGAGTTTTAATCTGAAGCCTTCAAAGCTGCTTTGGACTTTGCCAGTGAAGGCATGGCCTCTAATTTGGTCTCCTTTGTACAGCCATTGCTGTTCGGTAGTGACTAAGAAATATGTTTCTGTGCTATGTATTGCCAATATAACGATAATAAATCCAAAAGCATGCGTGTAAAATCTTAACTTTCCATTGTATCTTTTGCATGTGACAAACAGAGCTTTTGCAGATCCCTACAGCTGTAAACTTTGATGTGGTACTTGCACAGTAGGTGTAATGGGTTTCTGCTCTGTAAGTGGATTCTTACTTGGAACAAACAAATACTACTGCACGTCTAACTCTGTCCAGCCGATATGCAGTCACCTCTGCCACTCCGACGCTGTACCGGACTCTGTTTGGAGAGTAGTGAAGATGGATTTATCTAATGACAGATTTGTGGGAAATTAAATCACGGCAGATGAGCTTTACTTACTTAAATTGGAACTTGACCAGAAAATAAAGGTTAACGTTTTCCCTTTTGCAAATGTGCTACAGGATCTTTAATAACCGTGAGTAATTAGCACATCTGCTGAAATGCAGCCATCTTGCAGTGATTTGAAGGCACATTTTTCAAATATTTTTTGCAATTAAAAATTCCATAACATTCAAATATGACAGTTAAGTTCTGATACTCTTCAGTCAAAGATCTGTTTTGTGTGTCAGAATACTTCATTGTCAAGAATAATTTTCTTTGTTTTTGTTTGTCAGTCATGTACCTTGAGTACTAGTTGGTTGAGCAGCAAGGTGAAACTAGTTTGTTAAATCCTGTAGATGGTTTAGGTAGTAAGTAGCAGCTTTGAGGTGAGTAGTTGCTAGTCTTGCAAGCCAGACACTTGGAACAGGAAAGGTCCATTTCAGGAATGCCATAACTGCCTTGGATAGCATCCTTTTGTTTATTTAGGGTGACTTGATTAAATTCACTGAATTCTTGAGAATTCTATGTCCACAAGAATAATATCTTTTGAGTTTTTAATGTACTTCAATATATCCCTATTCTGCATGTACTGTTTTACTAGAGATTTTACAAACCAGACACTGCTGCTGTTGCACAGTACTGATGCATTGATGAGAATTTTATTATTCATTCAAGTGTTGAACATGTTTATGTTAATGAAACTATTCAAGTTTGAAAAGTGAGGAATTTTAACAGAAAAGTTAGTATAAGCTTTTTCAGAAAAGGTCTCAAATCTTAAGTAAGCCCCTGTAATGGAGAACCTTGCCAAAAACCCCCAGATTTTCGCACAGTATTTTTTCCTGATGTTAATTTTTGAGGTGTGCTTGGTGAGACAATAACTTTTCATCTCTTGATGTGCATGAAAGCCAGAATCCCAAGGGGGAAGTAGGAAAGGAAGACTTTTAACCATTAACACTCATTTAATTTTTCATATCTAGAGGTAATATTCCATTTGCACATCCTATGTCTATAGTACAGAATCAATTTTAATAGGGAATATATTTAATGCAGAAACAATTTTAATAAGAAACTATTATAGATAGAGGTGAGGTTGTATATTGGTAGGGAATAAGAATGCTGAAGGTATATGCAAATATTTTTCCCCTCTGTTCCCCCCGCCTTGCTTTAAAAAGCTTTAATTATCCATAGTTAGAGTAGAAGATACCCGAAAACACCACTTGCCAATATGTGAATTTTAATTTGAGTCCTACCATTTTGGAAATAAATGGGAAGAGAATTTTATAGAATAAGAAAATTAAAGTTGTAGGTAGGTGCTTTGCAGCTATTACTCTCAAATTCATTTAGCAGTTTGAACCCATTTATTTGGGAAAGAACACCTTTACTGTCCACCTAGATTAATCCAAGTATTATTCTTGTATTTGATATATATTTATTTTCATTAGTATAACTTGTATGTTGTTATTATTTGAAATTAATTTCACACTGTAGTAAAGGACTGGCTAGAGTCAAAAAGCAAAAAACAACAATGGCTCTACAAACCCAACAATGAAACAACAACAACAATAAAACCCAACTCTCTAACCCTTTAGCTTTGGGCTTTATATGCTACAGAAGATATAACACAAAATGCCTAATAAAAAATTGATTGTGGGATTCTGAAGACAAAATTGTATCTGTTGCTTCCTATAATTAGTTAGTTTTGCTTGGCTAACTTGCTGCAACATGCTAATTCTTCCCAAAAAAATAAGAAACTGTTTCCAGAATGTCTTTAGTGACTAAACTTTAGTGAAAAGTCTTTTAGCGAAAAGATTACCTTTGAGAAGAAGCACGCTTTCTGCCTGAATTGGTTAATTTATATCAAACTGCTTAGAAATTATAATATTTTTAAAGTATGAGGAAAGGATACTTTTAATGTCTTAATGTTTTTAGCTAACCCCCAATTCACAGAAAAATAAAGAATGCTACTATTTAATATTTCCTTAAAAGCATTGAGTTCTTACTTAGAATTCACTGCATGGAGAATGCATGATTTACCTGTGAAGGCTGCTGTTGCTTAAAAAAAAAATAAAAATAAAACTAGCCCACAGCACCTCACTTAACCCCTGTGTTCCCTTAGCAATTAAAAACCTGTCTTTGAAGGAAATCTCATAATTCAGGTTTGTCCCTAATGGTGCGTACAGTACGGAGACACCAAAATGGGTATTAAAGGCGAGTCATCAGCTCCCTGCCTTGTCTGGGAGGGGGTGAGATCCTTGGGACCCCCACTCCCCTGGGAGTGACTCCCTGCAGGATTCCCAAGGGCTGCCAAGAGTGTGTGTGTGGTCTTGTGTGGGGCAGGATCAGTTGCTCTCTGTCACAGGCAAAAATAGTAGGAATCCCAGAGGTTTTAACTGGTAACCACTGACTGAATTTTGTGCCACAGGATTTTATCTGTGAGCAGGTGTCACAATGTGAATTGCCAGAAAAGTCTCCTACCCATTTAGTGATCATAAGAGGTTATACTCTTGAAGCTAGAAGTAAACAATTGGTGAAAATAACATCTACTTTATTTTTTGTTTTTTGTTTTTTTTTATAAATATGCCCTTTTAAAATAATGTCAATTTACCAGCCGCAGATTTTTCTACTCACTGTTTGGTGCAACGCTTACCAAATTATTTTTAGATCTTAGGAATAATCTACACAAAATGTCAACCTCTTCCAATATTTATCTAGCCTTACTCTTACTAGAACTATTTTTTGTGAAATAATAGACTACAAATATAAATCCCAGATGTACTCCCTGAATCTATAAATTGTTCATTGTGAAGAAAATATATTTTTTCTATAAAAATGATGGATTGGTGGAACATAATGGCTTGCTGCTGCTGTTATAGTTAAATTTTCTTTGGAATTATTGAATTTCATACTGTTTAAAGTATGTACAGCCTCCATAAGGCTAGACAGACAAGAAAAGTGTGCATCTATAGCTGAAATAGGGCAGCTATAAAGAGTTCTGATGTTACATAGCTCTTAAATATTTACTTTTATTCTTTCTACTCTGAAATGGGGTGGAAAATGGTGAATGCTCTCTCTTTGTAGAGTATTATACATAAACATGACTTACATATACTTGAGCATTAACGCTCTTTGCAGTTAGCTGTTCACATCTACAAGTAAAAAAACCTGAAGTGCAGATGCTATTTTGTTTCCCTCCTACAATGAAGATTTTAAAATAGGATTGAATATAATTATCATCTGCAGTGACATGTGTGATGGAACATATTTGTTTTGAACAAGACGCTGAAAAGACTGATTGAATTTACAAGGGTGACAATCGTAAATTGCAGAGACGCTGCCTCCATCCTTTTCACAGGTAACCTAGACTTGTTTTCCTTCATGAAGCAACTAGATGGCTGCTCAGCTGAACTGTTCCTGGCCCTTCCAAAGGAATTCCTTATTAATGGCGAAAGAGGGATTTCACTGCCAGGCACGTGAGCAGGGAGCAGCTTTCCGTGACAGCTCCCAAGGTCTCAGATTTCATACTCAGCATGCTGAAGTTATCACCACACCTCTTGAACAGTGAGAGGAAGGAATTTGGATTATTCATGTATCATATGATGGTTGAAATAATTTTCATTACGTGTGATTCCCATGCTGCCTTGTACTGGTGCTTTCCAGAATCGTTTGTAGGGAACTTTATACCTGCTGCAGCTTTATCACCTGTCAATGTCATGCTTCTAAAAAAAAAAAAACAGTAAAACTAAAGTTGTGGTGATGTGTCTTCTAGGGGGAAGTCTGGTTTGAAGAGGTCACAGCAGAGCTAATGGGCACTGAACTGATCATTACCTTTTGAAGTATCTTAAGGTGGTGACAATTAGCGTACGTTGTTGGAACACTCCTATACCGTTATGGAATTTTGCCTCAAAGGGTGAGAAGTGTTGTATCAGTGAGTGTCACAAGTACAACGGCAAAGACGTGTGTGCAGTGAAGAGGGACTGTTGACTCTCCAGCTTAAGCCTTCTCTGGGTGTGCGACTTTGGTTCAGAACCTGAAATCTGTGACTCATTGTGAGTGTTCTGTGGACTGATGAAGCACATACCATGAGGGAGGTCTCCACATTGCAGTCTGACTTTAAAGACGTATTCTCAGATGTGGAGCTGAAAGCTTCGTTTGTATGAGCCACATGGCACAGTGCAGGAGTGCACCACCTTGCAGGAACTTCTGAGATCTCTTACTGTAAAAACTGGGAGGAATTGTTAAAATGAACTTCAGATTTTGGGCACATTTCACACCAAAAAGGAAGATCTAGTTATCTCTAAACAGAGTTAAGGCCTCAGTCAGAACTCCCAGTTCGCTTGGGAAGGACTCAAATACCGGCAAAACAAATTCGACTTCTAAAAGATTCATGTAGAGGTGGGGGAAGAGCACAGAAAATTCTCTTGCATCTTTGTTTACACCAGCAAATTTGGGGAATCAAAGCAGTTAACTGCCTCAAGGAGTACTGAAATGTAATGGGAAGGATTTAGCTTTTGTCTCTGATTCCTGTAAGACTGCAAATCCATGGTGGTAGTGTGGATTTCAGGTAAATAATGTGCTACTTGGACATTATTTTTTTCTCTCTGAATAGCTTATGTAGTTTATGTAGCACCACTTGCAAAGTGGGTTGCACTTAAGATTCTGTGAATACTATTCTAAGTGTACCAATTCTGGTATATAGATAAGAAACTTATTGAAAACTTTTACACCAGATTAGAGTGAGCAATGTCCTCTTCTGACCAGAATATTTCTTTTGAGATCTAATAGACTGAGAATCCAAAAGGCTTGAAGCACTACTGTCATTCTGATGTTTAAAACAGGCAAACTGAATGCCCAAGGCAGCTGTAGTCTAGTCAGCTGGCATTAGGATTAAATGATAGGCTAGAGAAGGCAATATGGTTTAATGATATCTGCGGATTTTTGGAAAATGCCTTCTGAAATAAATTGGGTTCATTCTCTGATGCTTTAATTGGGGCAAATATTTCTAATTATGAAGATATATGATACATTTTCATCCCATGCTGCCTAACATTCTAGGGAGGAAAGGTCCTTACTCCTATACAGTATTGCTAAAGCACATCTGAGAAGAGAAGAATAGTTGATATTGTACAAAACATCTGTTGAAAGGGATCTTATTTAAAGAAGGAATACTTACAGACTGTTTTGGTGAAGAGTGGTACTATGTCCAGTGTCATTCAGTATATCTAGCAATGATGTGAAAATAAAGGTGTTTGCAGGGTTAACAAAGGTGAGTGAGTGAATAATGAGGCATAAATAATTCTGAAGGGCCATCCAGGCTGTGCAGTTCTGATTGCTCTGAGAAAATGGGCCCAGTTCAAAAAATTTGTATGAGTAAAACCCAGCACGGGATTATGGACGTAGGACCCCACAGCACAGAACAGTCACCTCTTATGAATGAGAGAAGGCTCTGGGCTTCACCGTTAACTATCTTGATTTGAATATATCTCAAAGCTTGCTATTATCCTTGAATTCTTGATCAAATATGAGCACAAATATAGAGGTAAATTACCTTTGTGGCGTTGATGAAATTGATAATGAAGCTGCTGGGAGTTTTAGTGTTGGTACTTCAAAACAAATGCTAGACTTGAGCAAGGTGAGGAAAGCAGCTTCCTTCTGGAGGGTTTTGGTAGGGCAAATATTCCTAATAGTTAGATTTAAGCTGCTTCAGAATATCTAATTATGCTGTTGTGTATATAATTTATCTAATGCATGAAAAATCATAAGTGATTTTTCCAGTGTATCCTGACAAGGAAAACACTTATTTTGTATTGAAAAAATTTGAGAGGGGCATTTGCCAATGGACAATGGCAAGAAACTGAAGCAAATTGGTGTCTGGACTTTTTCCATACCTGGGAAAGTAACCCCTGAAACATATTGTCAAAAGTAATTGGTTGCTTTTCTGGGTTTTGGTGTCTTCACAAGAACTATTGGCACTTTGAGAAAGACAATCTCGGTAAATGTAACTTACTGGATCTAGTGAGGGAGAGGTAGCCAGGTAGAAGTGCAGTGGTTTCTAATAGTCAGGAAATCAGATTATGTAATTTAATCAAATAATCTCACCTCAAATGTCCTAAATTTGTGCAACTCTGAGGTCAAAACCTTTTAGCTCAGAAAACATAGCAAATAACATACAAACATATATATTAATCTCTGCCACGTTTTATTTCCTTTATTGTCAGTATTGAAATGTTTGGAGTAGCCTCACGTTGTTGGCATTTGTGTTTTGATGGAGTGGTGGTGGCAAATTTGTAAGACATGGAAATTAAGGAGGATTTGCTAGGTCTGCTATGCATTCTCTCGTATGGAAGCTCCTTGACTATTTGGCACAAGAAAAAGCATTCTTGAGGGCTTAGGAGAATCAAAAAACACACCCCTTTAGTGTTGAGCATTGCCTTATATGGAAAGAGTCATTTGGTCTCCTTTCACATGTCATGTTTGCCCTTTAGATCCTTTTGCCATTAGACGTAGTTACTACCATTGGTGGTATATATTTATCTTTTGTGTATCTTCTCATAGCATTAAATTAGGAATTTTATGGACAAACTATGTGATGTCAGGTGTATGTGTCCTTGGAGTGTTTCAAAAATTAAGTAGGCATAATGTAAAATGAAACCAATTTTTTTCTTCTTTTTTTTTTCTTTTTTTTAATTCATTGTGCTTGTTTGGTCTTGTACTTCCATCATTTCTGTTGAAGTGGAATATCCTGGAGCAGTTTCAGGGCAACTTCTGCATGAATATCTGTTTCATTCAACATATTCCTGCTGTGGTTTAGTACCTGGCTTTGAATTTCTTTCAAATTTCATTGTATAATAATAGTTCTTTCCTCCCCTTCTGTAGTTTTTCATAAATAATTGAAACAAACGTGATAGGGTTTTGGTGGACCATCTGTTAGGATTGATATCATATCTCCAACAAAGACAGAGTGGTCTTGTGATAAACAAGTAGACAGATGAAGGACTTCATGTTCCTAAACCTTGGAAAAAACAGCTTTTTTCCTTTCTTTCTATTCCAACCATGTTGGCTGGATAACATAATCGCTTGTAGCATTTCTGTATTAGTGACAATTAGGTCAGAAGTTCTGAGTAAATAAAACAGGTGATGATCAGAACCCTCAACCTCATGATATTAGATAATCATAGATCAAGATTTAGTGGTTTAGTGACTCTTCAGGGTGAAGTGAATGGTGTTTTAAGCAGGAAAGTTTTCACAGTAAACAACTCTCTTTTGCAATCAGCTTTATGTTTTCAGAAACTTTGTCAGTTATATGCAAGAGTAGGTGTGCATCCCAACTGCTATAAAAGAAAAATAGTATTTTGTTATCAATGCAAATGATCCTCCAGGGGATTTTTGTATTTCAGTCTTTCATTACTGTTAAATAAGGCTTTAGCTCAACGATATAAATGAACACTTAAATCTTTACATGGTGGTTAAGACAAAAACCAAGCGTTTGCATTTACAGAAAAGGAAAGTTCATGTACTTTAAAATTGCTGTGGTGAGCTTCTGAGCTCATTTTGGAAAGTTGAGTTTACATCATTAACCTCATCTTTCTTCTCGAAATCACGACGTTACATACAGGGCAGTTGATCCTAATCCTGACAGGATGATTGTTCACAGTAAGGAAAACATATGTGGCATTTCTGCACAACTTGGAGGCGAGCCAGTAATAAGGATTTAATCCACATGTTCCCCTATTTGCAGGGGGAAGCAGGCATGCAGCAGGCTGTGCAGCTGAGCTGCAGGCTGCTTTATCTTACCAGGGAGGTAAAAGATAGGTTTGAAATTTGAAAGGCATAATTGTATTCTTCATCCTGAGTGAGTTTGTGCTCAAGAATGAACTTCATTTTACAGTCTGTAGAGAAACATGACATTCTCCATAAGTCACTACGAGAGCCCAAGGGTGACAAATGGGAAAATCCTTACAGGTTTTTACTCCAAATCGTCTAGCTCCAAGTTTTGATTACTCTGCCTCTTCTGGAGCACATTTCATGTATGAAGGAAAGGGAAGTGGGTACCTGGAACTGGAAAAAATTGCTGAATATGTTCTGTGTTATACAAAACATGTGCTTTGATATTATGGCATAAACCACAAATTTTCCAGTCAGCTGCAGATTTGGAAAGTTTAAAATCTTTCATTAGTTAAAGATAAAGATCTTGATATTTATGATCTCCTCTGTAAAAAAAGGGCAGGTCATACTGAGGAACGTTACTGCAATTTAGGTACTGGAAGAGAAAGCTTTCAAGTGTGACCTGCTGAGCATATTATCTGTTTTCATTTTGTATTCGTGTTTGTGACAATGCAGCATGTATTTCCTTCCTTGTAAAACGAGTTCTATTTATGAGGTCTGCTGTACTTGTAATATTCTTACTACACACTTTTTTGTTTACTTGCCATGAATATTTCTTGAAGGTATTTGGAACATGCTCATTGTTGAGGCATATGTGTGTACTTGGAGTACGTGTGAAAACCAGAGTCTTCTGTCTCAGTGCAGATTTCTTGAACAGGAGTGCAACCCTGCCACGCATTCCCTTTGGTAATATCATCAGTTGTAGGTGAGCTATTCTATTGACTTAAATAAGTTTCTAAACACAATATGAGCCCCTGTTTTGCAACTCCAAGTTCTCGTGTGTGTGTGTGGTTGTGGGGTTTTTTTATAAGCCCTTGGTACTTGGTCATTCTATAGCTTTTGGTACAATCCTCATTTGCATTCCTGTCACTTTGCATCTCCATCGGTACAAAACAATGTTCTTAAACTGGTCTATACAGCTACCCAAACCAGAATGACTCATTTTAACTCCTTCTGACAAACTGCATAGAACAGAATTTTCTATAGGGTTGAAGCTTCTCTTGGCCTCTGAAATCTTCATGGAGCCTTTTATTGGCTCTGCTGAATACTGCTGGTCTGCTGTAGTTTAATACACTGGCCTGGGATGTGAAATATCCCAGCTCAGGGCAAGTTTGCCACTGAAAAAACTTTTTTTTTTTTTTTTTTTTTTGTTACAGATACTTGGTATTGGTAAGTAACATACAATTTAGAGTCTAAATCATTTAACCACAATAGAAAATGGGTGCCATAAGACTTGCTGCATTGCTTTCAAATACATTTGCAGAACTGATGTGTGTCACCTTAAACACATTTCCCCCCTGCCCCACCCTTTTTTCTCTTAAAACAATGTTATATCTCAGCTGTGCCCTAGACTTGGCAATCTAATATGCTCTTGTTTCTTCAGGGAATAAGTCAAACCAACACCTGCAGGAAAGTCTCGTTAGATTTGTCAGAAAGTATTCAGCAATCAGCTTCACTTTCCAGTTGGTTTCTTGTATTGATTGTAGTATTTCAGTGTAACACCATGAATGTACCACTTGTGCTCCTTTTCGGGGTGCTTTTTTTTATTCTTGGAAGCTCCTTTTATTTTCTTCCAAGTCTAGTGAACTACAATATCTCTAAAACTTCTGAACACTTGCGAAATTATGCCCAGAGTTATACTAAGAGGGCAGAAGAATTTCTCTTCTGTGTTATTCAATAATAATTCAAAGGACTTTGAAGGAAAGGCTTTGATAGTACCAAAGAGAGAATCATGTACTTAGTGACATAACATTTATAAACTGGCTTTAATTTTCACATGTATATCTCAGTCTGTGAAAAGCCACAGATTTAGTTTTGGGCCTGACCAACTCTTCTATTTTGTAACCTCTGCTCATGGCTAGTTTTTAGAGGAATTTATCTATAATGCAGACCTGGAGAATTATTTTCTTATTTAGTCAAAGTTAATTAGGGTATGACTGAAGTTGTTTGTTATTGTATGAAATGTGCCTATCATAATCTCTAGGCACATGTACATAAATTAATACATAAAAATGACCTCGTTGTCAAATAAAGAGAGCCTACCAACCTTCTCCTAGCTTCTGCAGCCAGCTCTGCAAGCGAAAGCCTGAGTAAATAGATAAGCCCTGCAGCATGCCCCGAAGGCTTGTAAACGTGGGCTCTGCCAGACCGTTGGGGTTAGGGAATTGGAGAGCACCTTGCCATTGGGCAATAAAACATACGTGTTTAGGGCTGCTGGTGAAAGCAGATCAGTTGACCTCAACTTCAGGAATAGATCAGAGGCCGATTTAACATTTCGGGGATTTGTGATTCCAAGCAGCACTTTGAAAGTTGATGGTTTGCTCTGTTACAATGTGATGCTGTTTTTTTGGTTTGGGTTGGTTTTGGGTTTTTTTTTTTTTCCCTGCTAAAGGCATGGCTGTCAGAGTACACAGTATTTTTCAGGGTTTTTTTCCATCTGTAATAGCAATTTAGCATTTTGGGATTAAGTCATCGGGCCCAAATACAGGGAGGTGGTGACTACTTACTTTGCACAATCTACATATTTTGAAAATTCAAGCCTATATGTAGCATTTATGATTCACTATTAGCATAAGAAGGAAACAAAGAAAAACCCTTATGGTTATTTCCCCCGGCAGGATAGAGTTTAGTGCTAAAGTAACAAAAGGAAAAGGAGCTCTTTTTATTTCTGTTGCTTTTTTTAACTATTAACATGCAAGTTTGTTTTTGTTTTAGCTTGATATTTTCTGGAGGAAAAAAAAAATAACAGACCTCAACCCTTGCAAGTAATCATAGCAGCAAAAAACTTCCATGCTTGCCATAAGCTCTCTGTATTCTAGATTTGCAGTTTCAGTTAGGTTGTTTGTTTTTTTCTAATGTGGTTGACTAGATGTATAGCAGAAGGGGAGGAAGGAATGTGATATTGAAAAGCCTTGCTCCACTGATTATAAATTCAAATTGTATTTAATAAGAAATAGTATGGCAATATTATGGAACTTATGCTGAATAAGAAAATGAAAATTTACTGACCACTCATTACTATAAACATGCTTTTAATGAACTGAGGGAACAACACTAAAGTTGAAAGAAAGCTTGAAAACTCAGTAAAAAACAGTCCTTGATTATTGGGAACATGACCTGCTGGATATGTCTCTAAATGTGGTAAACAGTCTCTTGTGCTTTCGAGGCTAATGGTAAGTCATCTGTTGATAGCCAGCGAAAGCTTATTGACTGAACATAATTCCATTCATTTATTCCAGTTACTCCAAAGGTTAATATAATTTACTGTCCTTCAAATATGCATACAAATACTTACTGCAGTGCAACCTGTTGATGAAAATAAATAGGAATAAATAGAATAATAGTGAGATCTTCATAAAGAAAATTTAAACCAAAAAGTGCTTTGCGTTAACCTAGAAAAGTGATAGGAGTCTTACTGCTTTCACTTGTCAGGGAATAAGGTCTATACGGAGGGCTTTTGTGCCTTTATCTATTTTTATGCATAATTTAAAGGAAATGGGACTTTATTTGGTTATTTAGGGCCAAATATTTGGTACATAAGTATATAAAAAAATGACGCTTTCAAAGATTTCTGGAAGTGTTTGTCATGGTGAAGTGTATAGTATTTGGATTAGATGATTGAAACAAAGTAGTGATTTTTTTCCAGTTTAAATTCCCCCACCATTTAGCAGTTTTCCTTTTGCACATAGCAGATAGAACGGCATTTTTTGATTGCCAGAACTGAGCATAGTAGGGAAAACACTGATGGGCTTTGAAAAAGCAGAGCTCCTACAAGGCATTAAAAAAAAAAGCCTTTTCTTCCGAAGTCTTAAGATGAAAACAAGAGGTGAATATCAAGATGTAGAAGTAGAAAACATATCTCAAAGCTCAACCTCATTTTTAAGATTAGGGAATGAGTAAATAATTGGTAGGAGAAAGAGATATGCCTTTAGTGCTCCAAAAGTGAGCAATACACTTTTCTCAATTGGTGTAAAATCTAATGTGAAGTGACATGTAGTGCTTACTTGGCACATAGAAATAGCAAAGTACTATCTTGGTATTTTTAAGCAAGTTGAAAGCTGGGAAGCAATTTATCCCATTTCCCAAGGAAGTAAATGGTTTGATTTTGAAGTGACTTCTGCATAGGTCAATATCTAACCACCAGTCTGAAAAATAACAGGCTTCAGCTGCTTCCCTGTTTCCTTTAAAACTTACAGTCTATTTCTATTTGATGATAGAAGATTTGTAATAAGGGGTTGAATCCCATTACAAAACCAAGGCAAAAACCTGGTGATAAAAGCAGTAAGGAAATATTTTTTATGTGAAGCCTGAAATTTTGAAATACTGATGCATGCTATTAAAAAAAAACAAAACCAAAAAACAAACTAACAATGAATTTGAAACTTTAGCAACAAGAAAAGGGTGAATTGAACTTATAAAACATGGATATTAAAGACATCAATGAACCTATTGCAGAAGTCAAAATTGGACAAAGAACAAGAAAAATGCCCCCAAAATGTGTTATAGCAGCACTTAATAAACTAAGCAGAAGAGGAACTAATATACTGTTACTTATGGATAACATTAGACTGTGCTGAATCCTTAGCATGTATGCCAGCTGGACATCTAGTTACTTAGTGTGGAACACTTTCAATGGAAAATTTGAACTCAACCTGCGCTGGGGAAATTTTGGGTCAGTTCCTCCTTTGAATGGCTAAAACTAATAATTCTGTAATGTTCTATTAAGTATCTGCTTCTAAAAAGTGTATCTTAAAACAGCAGCTAGTTCTGACTTTTTATACATAAAGGGAACTTTTCTATTGATTGGTGACATCTTAGTTTTATTTGGCATCCTGTATTTATTATTACTGTTCTTTCACATTAAAAACACCCATGGAGCTCTCATTCCATCCTTACTCTGACTTTAGCTTTTGTGTGTGCGACCTTAGTCAATGTCTCGGACTTGTAAAGACAAATTTAACCCAGCAAAACATGATGATTAACTTTTAAATAGTTATTTCACAAAACTTAGCCTGATTCTACCTCCATTGAAGTAACTTCACTTTTTACTCATGAGAAGATTAAAAAAAAATAAAAATAAATCACTATCTCAATACTGGTTTTTTAATTCTTTTTCTTTCAGTAAGATTTTTCTCCAGTTCTAAATTTAAATAGGCAACAGAGTATAGTGTAAATTTATTTTTAAATCTCATGTTTAATAGAAAAAATGATCTTCCTTCAAAACAGCACAACAGTGCAGAAGAATGAGTTATCCTAGTGGTCAAAGCATGGATGGAAGTCCCTGAGAAATGTCAGGGAAAAAAAACCCCAACACTTTTAAGATAAAGTTCTAACCACTAGATCTGCTTTGAATGATTCGCAAACTTCTTTCATTGAATTAATTGAGTATAAAAAAAGCTACTTCTCATTAATAATTCCGGTTTCACCAATTTATTAAAAAATAAATATGCAATTGGAAAGTGACCAACCTTTTTCTTCAAGCACAATTATCAGGACCAAAGTAGACAAAGAAAAAACATCGCAGAAAATATTATATATACGTTGATGGGCTTTGATGCTCTCCTTTTCCATTTA
This sequence comes from Falco peregrinus, assembly GCF_023634155.1. NCBI lineage: Eukaryota > Metazoa > Chordata > Aves > Falconiformes > Falconidae > Falco > Falco peregrinus. The sequence goes on from NC_073728.1 coordinate 3,723,431, forward strand.
CAAAAATTAACTTTCACAGGCTGGTCGGGGTCGAAGGTACCTCTGGAGCCCATGTGGTCCACCCCCCTGCCAAAGCAGCGTCACCCAGAGCAGGCTGCTCTGTCACGTCCAGGCGGGATGTGAATGTCTGCAGGGAAGGAGACCCCACAGCCTCTCCGGGCAGCTGTGCCAGGGCTCTGCCACCCTCCAGGGAAAGAAGTTCTGCCTCATGTTCAGATGGAACTTCTGACCCAAATGCTTCTTTGTCTAGGTAGAAAAAACCCCAAATTCCTGGGATAAGGCTTCCCTGTGAAAAATCTTCAGATATTTAAATCTACTAACTTTTGTTGGGAGACAGCTGGTAACATCAGCAATCTGTGTGCATTCTCCTTTTTCTCTGGGAAATAAAATACATATGTGCCCCTTTGGGAACTCTGGAGATTTTCTTGTATTATGTGACTGTCTCTTGCTGCGGAGAGTCCTGGTTGGCTTCTTAGTGGATGGACTGTTGTGACTGCTTGCATGGGGACTCAACTCCCCATTGTATTGGAATACTATTGGATTCAAAAGGGGGCTCTGATTAAGCAATACAGAGATAGTCATGAAGTGTAGATTATTTTAAGGGTTGGCCATGTGATCTTTTTTGGCAGTTGAATTTAGATATCCCAATAAGAGAAATATGCTAGAAACAACAGAAAATTCAGGTAATGGGTTCTTGTGCCTCCTGTGTCTCCTGCTTGGCTTCCTTGTGGTCTACAATATAATTTTGAAGGGTTTCTCTCCTGCAACTTCAGCTTTTTTTCTTTTTTTTAAGGCCTGTTGGTTTTTGTTGGAGCTAATGAAACTTCTAAAGTAGATTGCTTTCGTTGCTGTCTTTGAAGTGTCTCTTTGTCTGAAAGTATCTGCAGTATGTTTCATTGAAACACAAGTTGTGCATGCAAGTATGATGTATAGTTGTATTTCTCATATTTTTTATTCATAACTCAACAAAGTAGACTTAAAATGCTATTTCTAGTATCAAGGGAATTTTTTATTTTTGTTAAATACATACGGATCTTTTTATGACCTTAGAAGCTTGAAACTGATTCCATATTACATTTCTTACTTTTCAAGTATGAAAACTTCCTATTGTCAAATAATGGATGGCAAGGTTTGGTATCATGCTATGAAAAATGATAGTGGTACAGTTTTGTATATTAATGCTTTTTGTACTTACCTGTCAAATAGAAGAATAATGCATGAATACATGTCTTTGGGTTCAGTTCCAGAATATAACCTGTTTCAAAACACATTCTGATTTGCTTTCATAAATAGCATGGAATATAGTGAGTATACACAGCTTCTCCAACACATCAATATTCTAAAATGTATTCAATATTTATTCTAATACTCTGAACTCGATATTCAGTAATCTAAAATATGAAACACTAGCATGTTTTTACCCTGTGGTTTATCTTGAAAGCTTATGTTGATTCTATTTTCTCATTACCCTAAAGAAGTTCATTTTAAAATAAAATAGTTCCATGAAAGTCTACTTTCATAAGCTAAAACTTTCTGCTTCATGCTGTGCCTCAGATGTACAGGGTTCACGATACATTGCTTGCAATAGTTCTGCAGAATACCAACATACCCAAAGATGTTTGGCTCTTTTTGTGGAACATAGTGGTAGTCTTCTGCAGGTTGTTCCTTCCTTTGGAGGAACTTGCTTCTGAGGAAATGTGGAGGCTGTGGGCTTGCATCACTGTTGCTGTCTCGTGTGGATGATTTCTCTGTGTAGATCATCGATACCAGGTGATGAGCAGCTTCCCAGTGGAGACCCTGAGGCAGGTGGTGTGCAGTCCTCCTAAGTGCAAGTCCGTAACCCCGGTGAGATGGGCCCAATGCTCTAATAGTTGAAAATCAGACGAGGTAAAACACTTCATCCAGAGTAACACTTCATGTACAGGGTTGTTTTGCATTAAAGAAAGGATAAGTGAGCTTCTAGCAAGTTTTTTCCATCAGCCTTTGATTCTGTTGACTTAGAAGTTTGTGAAATGGACCATTTTATTAAGCATATTTTCTTAGTTACATATCTCTTTCCCTGTGCTTTTGTATTGTACTATGTGTTCATTCTGTCAGTGCATCATTTTGCTGAATATTGCCTGATCCCAGATTGTGTGTCTAACAATGATAATGATGTATGCAAATGAAGTAATAGGTGCAATTCACTCTCTGCTTGCTGTTACTGATGTGCTGTACCAATTTAACCTTAAATAGCTATACAGTGATGATGGGTTTTCCCAAAATCTGTTGAATGTTTTACAAATGGAAAAAAAGTGGCTCTGATAATCAAGGAGAAAATTCATTGATGCAATTTTACCCCTAGCCCTTCCTCCTGCTTCTGCCCTGCCCTTTCACTGCACTCCCTCCCCATCCCCACCCCCCAAAAAAACCCACCACAAACCCCAAAAACCAACAAGCAGCAACAAAACCAACAAAAAAACCCCAAACAAAACCACCCCCAAAATCCAACAAACCAAAATAACCCCAAAATCACCTCACTTCAGCTATGTGGGGAAGGTGCCTTTAAGGTTTTGGTGTCTCCAAATTGAAATAACATTAAACAGTCTGGAAGGCAAAAGAATAAACAAACAGCTCAACTGTGCTAAGAGAAAATGTCCATGAGTAAGTAATTTAGTTTATAGTGTGGAAGAAAAGTCACTGAACAGTAATGGGTTTACTGTATCATTTGTAATAATGTTATATGATTAACAGGGCATAAATGGAAGAAGATGAGTGAGGGATTTTGTATTAGTGCTATGGATTGCCTCAGCCTTGATATAAACATGAGAGGATAATCCCTTTATTAACATGCCTGTTGGCAAAAGATGAAATATTCCTGGTGTTGCTCTGTGTAACATCCAATTTTCCAAGGAAATGAAATACTCTTTTTCCAAGGGTCAAAGTTGGTAAAGGAAGAACAGAAATCTACTTTCTTGGGTAATGACACTTGGGTCTATGACAAGAGAGAAATGCTGCAGATATTACTTTTTGGGTGTGTGTGTGTGTGTTTTTGGTTATTTGTGGTGGTTGTTTGTTTTGTTGGGTTTTTTTTTGTAGTAGTGGCCAGGCTACAGATCAGCCTAGGAGAAAGGTGATGATATTGTCATATTTTAAGGAGAGTGGATTACCGTGGTAGGTTTCATCAGGGAAGTAGCTAGAAAAACTTGCTGAGAATTAGTCAGTGTCCTTTCTAATAAAATTCTAGAACAGACATGTGCATTAATTTTTTTAAAGCTGTTTAAAATTGAAATTTTAAAGTGAAAGCAGACTTTGGAGCTTGTAATATTTGATTGCATTTCCTATTTTTCAGTAGCAAAGGCGAGCAGACTAAGAGAAATTCATTTTGTGTAACTTGTTTATTGTTGAAAGTTTCCACAGAAATTTGCTTACAGTCAGAAAGCTGTTTTCTACTGTAAGCTTGTCAAATAGAAAATTAATCTCCAGCTAGAATGATGTTATATTTTGCATCTCATAGAGCCGAATGTTACTGAATAACAAGGAAACTAGTAACCTAAAATACTGAAGCGGCTTTGTAAGATCCTAGCCTAAAAGCCAATAGAGATGAGAATCTGAAAATCATTCAGGCTGGAAGGGACCTTGGAGGTTTTTAGCCCAATCTCCTGCTTATAGTAGGTCAGCTGTGAGGATCATCTAGGCTTTGTCCAGTTGGGTTTTGAAAGCCTCCAAGGATGGAGGTTGCATCAGCTTCTCTGGGCCCCTGCTCTACTGCTTTTCTTGTAGTGAATCTCTTCTCCTTGTACCCAGTCAGAATAATTTCTCACAATTTCTGCTTGCCATCTCTCCTTTTCCTGTTGTGCACTGCCACGAACAACTTGGCTTTATCTTCTTGATAGCCCTCTAGTACTGGATAGTACTGGAAGGCTATTAGATCCCCCCCCCCCCCCCCCCAAACACTTATTCTTTTTTCCAAGCCAAACAAGTCCACTTGCCTCAGTATCTCTTCAAAGGATGTGTGTTTCTGTGCCCTGACTATTGTTGTGGCCCTCTGAAGTTGCTTGAACGTATTGGTAACGTTCCTGTACTGGCAGGTCCAGAACTGGATATAGCAAGTGCAGACAGTCTGACAAAGGCAGAGTAAAGAAGAGTAGAACGGTTTTTTTTCCCTTGCACAACGGGCTGTGCATCTGTTGATACAGCCCCAAGGTGCTGCCAGCTGTCACTGCTGCCAGGACATGCTGTAGATGTGTACCATGCTGTCCACCAGCCCCCTCAAATCTTTTCCTTTTCAGTAGAACTGTTCTCCAGCCAGTCTGTCCCCAGCATGCCCTGTTGTTGGAATTAGTCCTTGGACTTGGTGTTTTTCCCTCTTGAATTTCATGAGGTTCGTCCATTCTTCCAGCTTGTCTAGGCCCCCCTGAATTTAATCTTATTTCTGCATGGCCAAGGTGAGCATTTGTGAAGATTCTTTATCTCAACTTATTTGTATGTGTGTAAGTGAAAGAGAAGTGATTGCATCTTACTGTCTTTGGTCACCTAGAAACCACCAAGAGCAGGTGAGGCAGTAAGAACTACTATTCACCAATAGATGTTCATCTACAGGCTTGTGGCATTTCTTTACACTGGATACTTCCCAACTTCTAGCTGGCAGTGGGGTTTCATGGTAGAGTGGATGATAACAGTACCCCCTCCATGGTGGCTTTCTGTTTGCAGAAGATGGTTGCTTGTGAAGATCAGATGTCACTGCGTTCACATCAGATGCGTTCCTTCCCAGAAGGGGGGTAGCTCCATGGTTAGTCTCTGAATACTCATGAGAGGCGTGTGCTCCTCCTGCCCTTTTGTCTCCCCAAAGAAGAAATAAGGGGGGGAAAAAAAGTCTGTTAATGAGTTTCATATGCATTGAAAAGTATAAGAAATCTCCCAGCTATAGCAAACGTGCTGAATAGCCCTGAATACTGAGGGGAAATTTCTCTTTAGGGAATGACAATACCACATATTGAGGGCAGGATAGAGTAATGGATATCTTCAGACCGTATAAATTAGTAGTCTTGCATACGGTACAATAACATGCTAGTTATTTATAGTTCTAACAATAATTCAATAGTTATCTCTCCTATGCATTTAAACTGTGAGATAAGTAAGAGTTCTTCTGCACCAGATGGTTTAAACTACTTGACATATCACGCTGGAGGAAAACGTCAATCCATGTACTTGCTTTTAACCTCTGATACAGCAGGTGTTGTCCTTTGGAACGTACCACTCAGCACCACTTCTACAACACCGCTGAACAGTGAGGCAGCTCACCGCGCAGAGTTTGTTTATGCTTCGCACTTTCTTTTGTGATTTCTGAACTGGAAGTTACTTTTGTGAGATCTCTCTAGAGCTTTAACAGCAACTTGTAGATGATTACTGTCAGAGGTACTGTGGAGTTCAGTAATCTGGAAGGTCCACAATTATTACATGGAATAAGAATAACGTGCTACACCTGCAACACGTAGAACGCAGCTCACTGAAACAGTGAACTGCACTGTAATGCATGTTGAAGAATGTTTTTTTTTATATAATACTTTTAGGAGCTATTTGATAGGTGTTTAAGAGTCAAGGATAGTTTTATCTATTTCCTGGCTGAAAGTATTATGACATTGCACAGCAAAGTAGTTAGCCACTTAAAAACTCATCTTGCCGGTAATGTCTTTAATGTGTAAGATGTGAATATTCATTCAGATTCGAATTTCTTTTGATTCCTACATCATGTCACTAAAACTTATTTTTCTCTAGTAGTCATATTTCCTTTAAAACTGAAGAAGACTCTTTTACTGGGCTGTCAAAGCATCACTTTTTCTTTAAGTGTTGAGAGTGACGACATGTTTCTATCTTCTCTCTTCGTATGGAAAGAAGTCACTTTGCAATGACATGTAAGAGATTTTGCAGATCTTTGGGCTTGCATGTGTTGAGTACAGCTGATATTGTTGAGCTGAGAGTGGGGATGAAGAATGTCAATATCTACAGTTCACAGAATGTTTTACCCTCGATTAACAGCTGAGATCCCCTAGACTGACTGAGACAGAGATGCAGTGTTTCCACCTCCAAAGGTTGGAGGTAATTGAAGAACTAGAGTTGGGTAGATACTTGGTATGCTCAAATCCCCTGTAAGGGTTAAGCTTTCCCCTTTAACTGCTAGTCTAGGCCCGCAAAGGGAGGTGCTCTTCAAGGTGTGGGGTTGAGGGGGAGGGTGGCACAGTTGCCCCAAATGTGCACTGTTAAATCTACTGCTCAGCTTCACTCTGGCTTTTAGCTTAAGACGCGCATTATCCTTGGAGTCTTCTACGAACTGTTTAAAAGTCTTCTGCTCACCTGACTAAATTTCATGCACTGTAAACCTCCACAATTCCCATATATTTTCAGGAGGAGCTGAGGCATCTGCTGCTTGCAAAAGTGTTGCAGATTCAAGTAGGGAATGAGAGCCCCAGCTTCAGTTCCGTAATAGCACAGAGTGTAAGGAAGAACATTGTTATCTGGTTAGCATCTGAGATGAAACTTTGCATAGGCAGGTAATGTTAAATAATTCTGCAGAGATACAATAGCTAACTCTCTTTTGGAATAAAATGCATGAAGAGAGATAGCCAGAATTTGTTGGATTAAGTGGGGAAAAGCATCAATACCTGTTGTATATGTGCAAAAGTAGGTGGGAAATTTTCTTTGGCTACTCAGATGTTTATGCTCCATGTAATTGTATGTTGTTGCCTTCACAAGGGGTTGGAAAATGCTAGGTAACCTTGAGGAAGAAGAAAGAGCAATACAAAAGTCTAAGTGAGCAGACCCGTTTGGGAGAGGGAAGGTGGTCTCTAGGGAGAAATGAATTGCGTGTTCAGCTGCAGCGGGAAGTTGCTTTACTGTTTTAGGCTGGAGTCCTGTTGTCAAGAAACATGTACATTTTTCCGCTGCCTTGGGGTGTACAGCTCCACTGTCTTGTGTGAGTGCGCAGCACTAATGATGCAGCGCCCTGCATAGCACGCTGTATCGTGCACGTCAGCTTTGCTGCTGAATTGCAGTACTCACAAATGCTGAGGGAAAGTGCTCAGGCACCTCCACTGACTACTGCCCCTTGCTCAGTACATACTCTGAGTCTGCTCAGTCCCATCTGGAGTTTATAGGGACAAAATATTTTTGTTGTTATGCCTATTGACCCGGTTTACCTGCAGTGCAAGGCTATGAACAAACTGCAGGCTTTTATCTTCTACATCTTTAATACCATTGTTTATTTGTGCAGCTCTTGCTTAAGGACAGCAAATCTATTAATATCCAAAGGAAAGAATGATAGAGCTTGTGGTTTAAGGTAAAGCCAGGTGGCGATGCACAATTAGCTCAAGGCAATAGATGTCTTGTAAAACTCCTGGTAATTATGAGTCCAATTTGAGGGACTCATTTGCTATCATGTGTCTTCTGAGACAGAATCATGAGAAAACGTAGGTGTCTCTGTGCTTGTCTAATGTTTACTGAACCCACTTCACCACCTCTGTTTTGAGAAAGAAGCTGCTGTTTTTAACCGCAATGTTTTTGCGGTGTCAAATTCGAGTTGATGGAATACTGAGTTGCAACAGAAATACTATTCTAAGTTCCAGAGCAGAAACATTTTTATGACCGTTCCACGTTTGAATAAATTGTTCTGTGTTTCTGTTTCTCCTAAGTGAACCAACATTTTTAAATTCTGGCTGATTCTCTTTCCTGAGTTTGGCTACAGATAGGGTTCCTGGAATTGTTTTCTCATTAATCATGACTATGTCAGGGGCCACCAGTTGCATGTGTCAAATGACTAATTTGCATTTGTTATATATAATGTGACTCTTCTAGGTAATATCACTTTGGGAATTTGGTGTTGATTTTTTTATCTTTCCTTTTTTTAAAAAAAAATAATTGTGGCACTGCATAAGAGAGTATAAACTAAAAAAAAAACCACAAACTTTAGATAAATTTTTAGCTGTCTGCTAGGAGTCTATCCAAGTAAACGTGTGACACTTTTAAACCAATTTTAATATTTATTTCTAATGAAAGTGTTGAAAAAATGTCTACAAAATCAAGTACAGCTTACCAGTCCTGTGTCTACTGCAAGTTCTCCCTTGCTTTTCAAACAATACACCTTGTTATAGCTTCAATTCAATTTTAGTGCAAACTGTTACGGCTAAAGGCTTGCTGTCACTGCTAGTAATTTATACCAGACCTCTTCAGTGGTTTTTTATGGATACTGTATGCATCATCTACTATTCCCATGATTGCTTGTGATGGATCTGTACAGGTATTTAAAAGTAACTTATGCTCTTGATTATAAGAACAGACCACTTCAAGTTGTTTTTTTTTTTCTTTCTTATACATCCCAAGCTTTGAAGTGAATTGCTGATCTAGGTACAGTTCTGGAGACAAGTACTTAGTAATTGTCAGCTTGCGATGATATAAGATAAAAAGACAATCCCTTATTTGGTCAAGTAAGAATGTTAGATAGCTTTTGTTATGTATCTTAAAGATCTCTACTGCTAGCGGTATGTCTTCAGGATAAAGTGTTTTAACATAGTATATCAGGGACAAATGAATTTTATTTTGTAAGCCTTCCAAATTCCATGGGTGAAATGATATTCATCAAAACACAGACAATGGAGAGCAATACAGGCAACAGCTGTGTCTGTACTACAGAAGTATGAGGTATGTCTCTTCCTGTGCACCCTAGAACCAAATATAAATGCGCTGTTTCTCCACTCATTCCTTTGTTTTTCTGTGCAAGTAAAGCTAGTATGCTAGGTAGGGGTTAGGAGCAGCAAGTTCTCCACTCAGGATGCTTAGGACGCAGTGACTGCAAAGATACCTGCCCTGAAGCTCAGATATAGGTTAGACTTGCCTGTAAGGATATTTTTGTATCTAGTCTTGATGGGTCCCATCTTGATAAAAGTAAAGCAAGAAAGGACAGCTAGCAGGCTCACTTATCAGAAAATGCCTGGGAATAAAAAAGGACACCAGTCTGTATGTCATACCTTACTTCAGTGACATGTGAAAGCACATTTTGCTTCAGCTTTCAGCTGCTACCCTGGTCCAAAGTAGAGCAGTCTTGAGGTTGTGTTAGTTTGATCTAAAACCAGAGTATTTCTTCTCACTGTCTCACAAATGTTGGCAAATATAAAACTGTAGCCTGAATTAAAATGCTTGTCTGTAATGGGTGATGGGAAAGGAACAGGGAAAGGGGACGGCTGTCCTCGCACTACTTTTTCAACTTCAATATATGTCATAAAAGTGAAATGCCTTGGGTTACTTTCTGCATAAATGTTGTAAGGAAATGATAGGAAGATATGTTCTTCCAAGTATTTCTATCCTAATGTTAAGAGATGAGGAAATATACAGTCATATTAACACCTATTCTATATGATTTCCCATGTTGTATAAGTGTAAACTGTCCTTCCTTTCTCTATCCTTCTCCTTGTCTATTTTGATATAGGTATCAGTAGTCCTTTAGGCTCCCAGTCAGTCTCCTGCCTGTATTGTTGCTTGGGTTTTATTACTTCTAATACCCTAATAACCACCACATATTTTGTGGCACTTCCTGTGCTGTTGTCCTTATGGTGGCATCAGCACCATATAGTCCAATTAACATCCTGTGCTCATGCTGTCTCTTACTTGTATGTATTTTGCTGTCTTGGTCCAGAAGATGCTAACCTGGAGCATTTGGCTTTTTGACGGGCAAAGGATTTTGGAGAGAGATCAGAATGAAGACATCTCCTCTTTCCTTTTCCCCTCCTCAAGTCCAATGTCACAAAAAAACCCAACACCCAAACCACAAACCAACCCAACCCACCCAGAAACCCTTTGTGATATTCTGCACTTTTGGTAACATAGTTAGCACCTGTCTGATTTGTAGTAAGTGCTGGTTCATGGCATTGGGTTGTGCATAGTTCTCTGGATGCAATTTGAATGACTGTGTAGCTTTTTGGTTTTTAGACATTCCTTTGTCAGTAAGAAGGCGACTTCAATGACAGCTTTGTTTGTGGATGTGCAGTCAAGCCCAAAGGAATGTGGGAAAACCATGAGAGATGTCTTGTCATCTGTCAAGACTTGTCAAAGTAAAATTAGCAAGTGGAGGAAAATAAGAAATTATATATATTTGGCCAAAAGAATGAAATACGAAAAATATAGAAATTATATATATAGATGGAGAAATATAGAGATGTACATATTTCTGTAAAGCACTGGGGGAAGGAATATGCAAACTGAAGCTCACAACTGGTTCATAAAACTGTCTAATTAAATGGAAGTCTTTGAAGGCTTTTTTTCGATTAGGATTTTTTTCAGAATTGGCTAATGCCAACTTAATTTTGCCCTTAGTAACATCTATATATTGACTTTATGGATTCAGAATGAAGCAAAAGGTGTTTGTTTAAAATAACGTGAACAAGGATGCTGAAGTCTTCAACTATGCAAATATTAAAGTGGAAGGTGCTCCACAGGTTTCTGTCTGGACAAACCCACTTGATGTAAAACCTGGGGGGAATAAAACAAGTAATCTGGGTTACTACTGCAATCCACTTTTTAATATTTAGGAGGGATGATATCATTTGGGATCTAAATTAGGAAGAGTGGTAAAGATGGAAGTGAAACTATGATACAAAAAAGGATGCCACCAGGAGTGCTGAGGTGTGCTTGAGCTGAATACAAGACTATGTCTTAAGCCTGAACCATTAAAAAGGTAGGGAAGCAGAATAGATGCTTTACTTCCTTACAGTTTTTTTAGTAATAGAAATTAATTTTCATGGAATGATTTAATGTGCCTGGATCAAATATTGAAGTTTTACATACAACCCTAGCCCAGAGAGTGTGGCACTTTTGGCTGTCATCTTGGATTGCTGTCATGCCTGTAAAGAATTGAGTGAACACTGCCAACTATTGGTAGATAAATCGAAAGCACTTCTCCCACGACATGCATATTAACATGCCATATGCCAGGAACTCACATACTTAAGCTTATAAAATTGCCATAGAGGATGAGAGAAAATACAGTAAGACATGTTACCAACTGCATTATTACTTAAACTACACAGATCTTAGAAATCAATTTTTTATTTGGTGTAATTCCACATGATGCAATTAAAAGCAGCAAGTGAAAGAAAATCTTTCTATATACAGGAAGCTTCTGGATAAGACTGGTGGCATAGGGCACCTGTACTGCAGTTTGGAAATGACAGTGTGCTTTAAATGGAATAACTGCGGGAACAGATGCTCATGCATTAAGCTCTCAGCCTTACGTGGAGCTGAAGTTTACTTTCAGGCTTGGGAAGTTTGTTTTCAGGCTTGTAGGGAATCTCAGTGGGATGGCTGACAAGTGGTCACCTTGCAGGAAGCAGGACAAATTTACATTTCTATTAATTCCAGGTGATTTCTTTTTCTCTCTTTTTTTTTTTTTTTTTTTTGAATGTGAAATGGAAGTTGACTTAATGATCATAGAGGATACTAGGCTGACAGCTCTGAAAACAAAACCCTTTTCTTTATCAAAATTCTTTATGTTCCTCATTTGCAAACTGGAGAAGATCCCATCTGTGGAAAGCAGATTTTCTTCATAACTTCTTTCCTCCTCTGGGATTTCAGTTTATGACTAACCAGGATGCACCTTGGATGTGTGTTTCTGTTCTTTTGCTTATTGACATAAAAGAGTGAATCTAAAAGCTAATTTCATGGATGCTCCCATGCATGTATATGGTATTTCTCTGGGCTGTTTCAGGTTTGAACCATTGTTTTCAGACACAGTGGAAGTTCAGCTTTTGTATACTGTTCTTTGAATTGTTCTAGAGAAGTCTGATGCAGTTTACAGTGATTTCAGTCAGTTGTGTAGCTTTGCTTGTAGCTTAAGAAAACATATTTTTTCTCAAATAACCAGAATAAAAGAAATCAGTGACTTCCATACTGACTGAGAAGTGTTTGATAAGATATGTAAATATACTACAAAGTATTTAAAAAAAATAAACTATAGGAGTGCTTAGTATGAGAGTAAACCAATATAAAAGTCTGAATTACCAGCATATGAAGATAAGGCAAGCAGTGGAGTAAACTTTTAATTGAAGTAGTGCTGGTAATAAATTATTTTTTTTAAAGGAATTCATAGCAATCCTGCAACGGTAAATTCTATTACACCCTGAGCACAATGCTTTGATCTAAATTCCTATCTTATGTAGGCAGAGGGATTGCAAAACATTTGCCAGAAGAGCTGTGTGTCAGGATTTTGACCCATATCTTTGGCTCTCCTACGGAGACAATGAATTGCTTTAAGCCAGTGGCTCTGGCATCTGAGTTCCCTACTTAATCTCTTAGAAAACTTCACGTTTGCTTCTGTATGAATGGTTGATGTCATCTGCGTGCAGTGTAGTAATCCCCACCCAGGTCTCGTCTCCCCCAGGGAGAACTGTTTTGTCAAAACAACGTCCCAAATTACTGTTTGACACTGGAAAATCAAACAAAGGTGATGAAACTTAAATTTTGCTTGTTTCCAGAATGAAGTATTTCAGAAAATGGTCTTGCCAACACTTTGCTTGGAGCTGAAGCAAGCTTTTCTTTCAGAATGTACTCAGTGTGGAGTTGTACTAAAGCAATTAATAAACCCTACACCCTCTTCGTGTTGCCAATATGCAGCTGTATGTTTGTGTTCTCATCTGTTTTCTTACCTCTAGTGTGTCCAACCTTACAGCAATTAATAGTGAAGACATTTCAACCACATGTATGCTTGTAGCCTAGTGTTTAAGCTGGTATACTGCCCTAAGGGAAAGAATGTGAAGTAACAGGGAAAGTCTCAAGCAAAAGAAATTATCTTTCATTGGAGGAAAAAACCCCACCCAACAACAAACCACAAAAGCAACAGACCACTTCTGAAACTAAATCTGCCAAAATTTCATTTGAAAACCTAATATCTATGTACCTTTATAACATCTTTAAAATTTACAGTATCTTTATAATTACAAAAATAAAGTACCATTGGGATAAGGCAGAGGAGACTGAGGTGGCGTTCAGGAACTCTAGTGCAAAGAAAAGTCACAATTTCTGAATTTTTAAAAAAATTTTTTTACTGAAATGGTGTGCGTTGCTTCAAACTGTTGCTGTAGCAATTAATGTATTTTGTAAAACATTCTGACACATTCTGCAAATCTGGAAGGCCGAAGGGTTATACATACCTCATATTAAAACGTTTTGCAGATGTTACTGACAAAATTAAATATTCTCTCCCATTTCTGAAACGTGTTTGTAGACGCTTTAATTAGATCATATTTTTCCCTGACTATTTAATTTCCTTTAAGGCTTCTGTTCTATGTAGTTAGATATATTCTGCAGGCCATTAAAATATCTAGCAGCAAAGACAGATTACAAGTTTCTGTTCTTGGAATGACTAGGCTAAACGTACTCTTTGCGTCTTCTCTCAACCTGAATGCTGGCAAGTACTTTTTTTGTTCTGGGTCCCCCCCATCCTTGAAATCATATGTTGAATCAAATGGATAAATAAGTGTATTTATAGTTAATACGTTAATAAAAAAATCTCCTATAGACATACAACTAACTCTGCAGCTCTCCTTCAGTTTTTTTTTACAATAAGCTCTGGCAGGCTTTCAGCTCTTTCAGCTTTTATTTCCTGCTGCCTTTGCATAAAAATGCTTAATTCATTACAGAACAGATAAAGAAGAGTTAAACTGCTGTGATGTTTACAGCCATCCTCTTTCCAGGGTTGTAAGTCCACTTAATTGAAGTTACTTGGGTAACTGAAATTTGCAGCACTATATAGTATGATGCCACACACTGACCACCTCTAAAGCATGTCCCAGGCACTTTGTCTGGCTCCCAGCTCTAGGTATGTTCCTTGGCAGCTCCTTTGTGTCTAAGGATGAGATCTCTGTGGTCTGTCCTCCTGTAAGCATTTAGTTGCCAGCGGAGGGAAGCCTTTGCTGTGAGCTAACTGGTCTGGGAAGCAAGATTATAGAGCTTACACTGGAGTGTGCCTGCAGTGCAGCATAGATACGATCAAGAATTTTATATAGATCAGAGTTAAATGTCAACAAGCAATCTTTAATTATTACTAAACATTAAGATTTATCTTAGGTTTTTTCCACCCTTTCTAATGTAGATGTTTAGTTTTATCCTAGGTTTTGAACAGCATTTAGAAATCATGCTGTTAAGACACAGTAGTTCATATATTATTATATTTTTTTTAATACCATATGGCATGCTAAATGCTTGCTCTCTAAGACCTGTCTCACCTTTACTTGAGGTTCAGTACTGCTTTTGTTCTATAAGGCTCACAAAAAATGCTGGGGCGGCTACCAACAGTTTAATGCGTTCTGTACCTGCATTTAAATTGTGCCAAATTTTGTTTATTTCCTTTCATAAGTATTTTGCCTGCCTTAGAGCTTATTCCTGAAAATTGATCTATACAAATCTATAACCACCAAAAGTATAGTTTAGTGCTTATAAAAAGAATAAAAGCTATCAAAAGGGACCAGGTGGCCAGATCAAAATACAGTTCTCCACTACAAATGCAATTTTCTGTGAAGGAATAGGAAGTGTGTCATTTTAACACAGGTTGCTAGTACATATTGCTTAGAAATTCAAGCAGTGTGTTATTTTTCTGTTTAGAATGCGGTTTCCTCAGACAAACTACCATAAAGTAAAGTTTATAGGATAATTCAGTCCAGTTGTTTGGTTTTGGTGTTTTTTTTTCAGTAGTCATTAAAGTTAACACACTTCCAGAGTTTAAAATACACTTAATGTGGGGAGTATTTATGGCTATTTTGTTAAATTAGAAGGTTGATTTGTCACCGTCCCTTCTAACGTTTATTTTCTACTTTAGTTTTTATTTAGTTGGACTTCAGGTATGTAGTAGAGGGACTCCTTTCTTTCTGTGGTTTTGCTTTGTTTTTTACTTCTAAAGAGCTACTATAGGACACCTAGAGTATTTCTAAGCTATATTGTAGAATCACATTGATAACTAACATTTCTTTTTTAATATGGAATAGTCTTTAATTGAAATGGGCAGAATGAGGGCAGTTATAGATAAAACCCAAGACAGAAACAGCAGCCGTGGAACTTTCCAAAAGTTCGTTAATATGTTGCAAAGTTCTTTTTCTCACGAGGCAGATGCAAGACAATGCAATATCAAAACTGGATATAGCTCAAAGTCCATGAGTTCAAAGTACTCTAGCTGCCAGCTTGTTACTAAAGGTACCTTCTCCCACTTTGATTACTGGCACTGGAAAGAATTGGTGCATGGGTAAAACTTGACATGAAGGGCATCAACGAGTCTTCCTTTAAGGAATTTGTGTCGATTTGTAAAACACATATCCAAAGCTGTTTTGGGCTTTTACGTTCACTGAGTCTTTATAATTTCATATGTCCAACAGTGTCACTGAAGTGACATTCTCAGACATTATGTTAAGCACAATATTTATTACCATGAATTACAGCAATGCAAGGTTTTTGTTTAGTATCACATAAGAAACAAAATGTGATTAAAAAAATATCTGTAACTGAAAATAACTTCCCAACTCAATTCTTAAAATAGTTTCACAAATATGTATTTCCTAAAGAAATGGAAGTAGTCTATCCTTATGTAAATCTGTTCTGATTATGAATTTTCACCTCAATTTTTTTTCTGATTTCCTACCAATCTAAATTAAATGTTCAAAATTCATTTCAGCAAAGATAAACTAAATTCTAGATAATTTACAATGCATGCTACTCTCTCTTTGTGCTAAGTATATAGGTCATCATTCACCAAAACAACAAAGATTATATTTGGTTTCACACACTGTGATAGCCCAATTTAGCACGTGGCCAGCTAACCAGTCTGCCTATGCTAAAAGGCTGAGAAATACAATTATCTCTGAATTGTGTAGGAGGTGATAAGATCACAGATGAATTAATCAGAAGGATAGCTGGCTCAACTGGCTTAAAAACCAAAACTACTAAAAACAAAATAAACTTTTTTTAAAAAAAGCATTTCCAATATTTAGTTCATTTAGGAATGGAAAACAAGATGAATGGGAGACCCATGGTAGTTTTGTGTAGGGAATAATGAGAAAGCAGCTAGAAGTAAAACAGGAGAGAACAGATATGACAGGAATACCTTAGATTTCCATATGAAATGCATTATTTACTCATTATCTTGAAAAGGAGAAAGCAGAAGTTAGGATAAAGTCCAGAAGAATATTGTTTGATTATTCTTCCCCAGACAAGACTATAAGATATTTAAAAGATATCTGTGTGAGAAAGAATGTTCAGTATTCATAAATGCAACGTCAAACAGTGGAGGGGAACGTCTACATTGTGTGGCTTAAATGTTGTATAGTTAGGAAGCCTACCTGGAGGTCTTAGTGGAAACCTCTGATCTGCACAATCATGATTTGCAACTTTAGAAAGATACACAGTGTAGTGACAATCAGTTTCATAATGTTTGTTATGTAAAACTATCTGGAAGAGTAGTTGTACTAATTGCCTTTTTATAAAGAAATACACGTTGAAGAATTTGCGGCAATTAAAAGGATGAGAATAGGAATCCTTTACTGTAAGGTGTTCAGTGCAGAACATGGAAATTTGTAAAACAGTGAATGATGTGAAAAAGAAGAATTGGGTGTTTTTCTCTTCTCTTCACACAAGAAAAGGGGGGTAGGTAGCCTTGTTTTAATCTTAATGAATATCAGACCAACAGGAACACATTTTCCGACACTTTTTGATGACAGTTTATAGAACAAGGGATGGCAAAAACTGATTCACTGTATGGTGTTATGTTCCAAAACCAGTAGGTCCTAATTATTTTGGAAAGGGCAGCCAGCTGTGTATTTCCTGGGTTTTTTTTCCGATTTCAATGGCAGTAAATTCCAAGAAGCTTCATGTGCCTCCTCGCTAGACTCAATGGTCCCTTGGTCTGATCTAAACACATCATTTCTGTACCTCTTTATTCTGCAGACTAGTTGGAAGAAAAGCTGATAATACTAAAGTTCTATGTGAATGTCGAACCTTTTTGGGATTCCTTAGGGATAAATTGAAGATTAAGTCTTCATCAGAATAAGGAAATCAAATATAATCTGTATTTGACTGTAGATTTGTTTATTTTACTGCTTTTGAGCTTTTGTCAAGATTTTTTTTCCCCTTTTTCATATTTTTTTCATAATTTCAGGAAAGCACAAAAATTTTCATATTTCTTTCTGCCTTGTTAACTGAAAAAAACCCAAAACAACCAACTCTTAACAGCTCTCCTTAAAGAACTGCTGTGTCTGTACATGAGGCACAGGAAGCTTAGTTGGGATTACATTCTTTTCCAGTCTATTCACTTCAGAGCTCTCTCCCTTGGGAAGCTTAGCCTCAGGCTTTTATGCCACTGATACAGTACTACCTGATTTAGGGGGAGTTTTTCCCCCTAACGTTAATCCAGCTGTAATGATAGAGGAGCCTGTGTTGGTGTTTGCAGCAGTGCCTCGTAATTTAGAGGTTCTTCTGTTCACTGGCTTTCTTTCTGTCTGCACTTTTGCACTTGAATCTTCCATGCTTAGGAACATTTGTGTGTAGAAAACCTCTGAAACTGGACCTACTGTACAGTCTGGGCAGCCTACAGCCTTCCTCCAGGTGACAGAGTTCAATCTGTTAGAATGAAATGCATCTTCCATCATTGTCCTCTTTGAATTCTCTGTTGGAGGAAGTTTGAGCGTATTAGATGGTAATTTATATTTGTTCTCATCCTTCCATCACACCCACGTAAATAATGAAACCCGTTAAAATATCTGGAAGTTAACCAACCTTGTCCTACAGTATCCTTGTATCGAGAAGGAAAAAATGGAGAATTTTCTGCATTAAAAGTGTTTCATGAGCAGATTTTTCTTGGCTTTTCCATATGGTATTTATTTTAAAATGTATGCCTGGCAGAAGACTTCTGGTTAAAAGTCAGTGTTTCCAAGTATGATAGGTGTTTATTGCTTCTGAAACAGAATCACTCCTGTTTATATGACTGGACTGTGTGCAATGGCCATACTGTTTAAGTGCATTGTCTCAGAAATATTCAGCTAAATTTGCTGTCAGTTACATCAGTGCAATTTAGAAACAACTGGGGAAAACAATGGCAGGAAAAAAATATCGCTGTACATACTTGAGTTTTGCATTGGTGTAAGTGAAATGAAAAATCTGTCCCTGGGAGGCTTTGATATTCAAAATGAGCACTCAGTGAATATTGAGCACGTAATTAAATTCTACGCTTGTATCAATGCTCTGGATTTCAATGCATTCAGGCAAGCTATCACCTGCTGATGTCAGAAGTGTACCCAAACAGAAAAAGATTTTCTCAGACCATTGAGAGAATAGTCTGATCCCAAGCCTCTTGACAGAAATGCACACATATGTGTTCTTTCATGATGCACAGTGGTCTAAAAGGAAAGTAGTAATACATGGATTTTCACTATAAATGGAACCCTTACAGCAATTTCTCAGGAATGGGTAGAAATGTTGAAGTGTTGATCCAGTCTCCACTGGTGAGCCTTCAAAACTATGAGAAGTAGTTACATAACTCCTAAAATTATTTTAATTCCGAATTTTGTAGTTAACTTTGAAAAATCTGAGCTATTCCTGAAAGATTATTTCAAAAGGGCCCTTTAGTTACAATCCCCATTGAAGTCAATGCAAGTTTTACTGGTCTATATAGTGATGAAGACTGGCAAGACCAGCCTAACTTGACATTTCTGCTATATTGCCCAGAAACACAACAGAACTGAGAAGCAAACAATGCTGGAGCTGCACACTGAATTGTGTTGCTTTCTGACACGTAGTGTACAATCCTGGTACTCCATGGAGGATCCAGTCCATGGCCCCAGTCTACTTCACAACTTTACAAGTTTCAGAAGCCATTCGATTCAGGTTTGATTTTTCATGGCAGCTGCAGGAAAGGAAAGCCCGCCACCTCTTTGAAACTGTTTCTCCTCCATCCTAAAAGATCACTGAGGCATTGATCATGGCATTTGGACATAGAATTATGAGGCAATTATCTCAGCATTGGCCTCAGTGAAAATCAGGGGGGTTTCCTTTTATAAATGGTACTTTCTGTATTGGCAGAGATGAGTAAAGAAAGAACATCCAAAGCAGTATTAGGTCAAGAATGATCTTCCATTATTTTATTTTTTTTTTTTACCTCTTCTCATCTCCCAGGAATTCCGTTAATCTCAGAAAACTTTCAGGAGTTGGAGGCTAAATTACTTTGGCTGAAGCAAAGCCTTTGAAATAATTTTGGCTGATTATTTGATAGCAATTTGTTTCAATCTGCTCCTACATATGAGTTATAAATATTTCTCCATTCTTTAATTAATGCAAATGAGAAATGGTGAGCAATTCAGCCTGGAAAAGTAAGTTTGATTAAAGTAATGATTTTTGATTTGAGCGTGTTGTCCAGTGGCAGAGTTGCAGATGTATATTTGCAGCCTACTGCTTCATCACGGATACTCATATTCAAATTTGTTGTTTGCATGTGTTCTGTGTGACTCGTCTGTAACCTGCTGTGACTTTGCAGAGAATAGGCACTTGCTCCTGTGTATGCAGAATTGAGGCTAATACTTTATGTGAAGGAGCTCAGGCTGGTGAATATGGAACCCGAGTTGACTGATGGTCAGTCCCTTCAGTGAACTCAGTATGAATCTGTGTTAAGGACCGTGTCCTTTTTTCTGAATATTGTAAAGGAGTTTCCTTTAATGGACCAAAGCCACGCTGGCAGAAGGAAGAAGACGTGTCTTTCTGGTGAGGACCAGGTTTCTCACTTGTAGGCTTAAAGAAAATAGAGTTTTCCTATATAAAATACTGACAGTGTGATTTTTGGAATAGTACTTCTTGGATTAGTTGTCTAGGTTTTTTTGCCTGCCAGGACTATTATTTGTCTTATTTTAATTGCATCTTTTAATAATTGAAACAAAGTAGTCAGTAGTTGTTCAGAAAACAATGGGCTCTTCCTATAGATGGCTACTCTGGTATTCCTGTGACCACCACTGAAATGGTAAATCTGATGGTACTGGCAACAAGATAACTCTCGGTATGAGAATAAAATAATTCCTCTTTCCAATGGCATGGTTAAAACAAATTTGCCAATAATTTCTATGATTTAACCTGAAGACAGCATGCTAGCAACACCTTTTGCCCCGAGGGAGCTGCATTCAGAGGTGACAGCATGCTACTTGTCATATTCTACTGAGTACACAAAGTATAGATAAGAGTAATTAAAGTGCAATTCAGTGTTTATAATGTTGGCTCTCAGTGAAAATCTGTGTTATCAGCTAAAAATTTCCCCTTTATTATTATTTTTTTATTTATTTTAAAATATTGATTGAGCTGGAAATGCCCAAGGCTTCTAATTTGTTGATTACAGAGTTTTGTCTCATTTGTTTACCATGCTTTTTAGTTCTTCCTCATGTTCCTCAGAGGAAAAGGTATGTAAAATGCTTAAGCACGTAATAACTTTTTTCCATGCATTTGAAGTGAGTATGGGTAATTCATTCCATTCAGTTATATCCTGAAACAGAAATGCCTTTTTTAAGGTCTGTAGAAAGCAATTATAAAGCTGGTAACTTTGAACTATTGAACTGCATGCCCCAGTGCTGTTGGCAATGCTAAAAATGGGAATATTAGATTAAATTTTTTCAAGCAGAAAGTTCTAATAACTCGAGTAATAATATTCATTAACTTCTATTTACACCATTTTAATCTGAATCCACATTGTATGTTTCTTTTATTTTTTTTCAGAAAGCCGTTAAAGCCTGAGCCAAATGCATATTTCACAGCGTATGCTAATTCAGATTTGTTATAAATTATGGTTGAATTATCGAAGGTGGCACACTACTACGCAGCTTGCTTTTCATGTGAGGGGGTGGGGCAAGAAGTACTGCAGCAGGTTATTCCTATGGCTGGTTAGCAATTCCAGTGGCCTGCGCCCCGACAGCAGAAAGGCAAGCGCAGGGCTGTGGGTGCTGCGTGGAGCCTATGGAAAGGGCTGTGACGAGCCATCCAAGCCCTACCTGTGCCCTTGGAGCTGTGTGTGCGAGGGCTGGCCTTTCCCTTAGACCTGGAGATGCTTCCCCTAGTGCCCCAGTAGGACTGACACCCAAAGGCTAGCCAAGCTGCACAGGGTGGGTTTCGAGGAGGGCAGATGAAACCAGCAGGAGAGGCTATTCAGAACAGTAGTAAGTTATTTCAGTAAGTTCTAAACTTCTCAGGTTGTTGGGTTCTGTGACCAATCGCATTTCTGTTCAGTTCAACATGCTCAAATCTGTCCTGGAATGAGTTAAAACCTTTCTGACTGCCAAGGCTTTGGGCATGGTGCCTGGCAGGAAACTCTCTCTGCTCAGGAACCGATAACAGCGCAGGATTTGCAAAAGAGAAGACAAAAGACTTAAATGCTCCTTTCTTGGCATCCTTTAAGAGCAAACAGCAGGGGAAGAGCGGCAACACTGCAGATGTGAACAGAGATAAGGGTATCCAGGTTAAACGTGCAGCTTCTTTATTAACACAGGAGTGCAGAAGCTGATATGTTTATATTGTATAGCTGCATGAAAAGAGTGAGTACCATGGGTCCTGAGATGTGATCTTATTAATTTTCCTTTCTTAATAGGTTTGTTAGAACATGGCTCATGCTTTTGCTTGGCTACTCACCACCAGTATTGTCATGGCTTAAGTTGTTTGCAGTAATAGAGATTCATGTGGGATAAAGTAAATGAAGCTGCTTTTCATTGCCTTCATCATTATTAAAAAGGCTTTTCAAAGTCTGATGTTGCTATCAGCGCCACAGATCAGCACACCCCTAAAAAGTGATCAAGAGAAGTGTCCTGGAGAATGTGTTTCTCCCTTACCGTGCCTGACCAGAGTACTGTTCTATTAACTGCTAATAAAATAAATGTTTGCAATTGTCATTAGTGAGACTCCTGCTTAATAATGGTATTATATTGTGATTTTAAATTTTTTTTTTCACCCCACTCTTGAATTTGTTTCTCTCCTGGCTTTAGTGGATATGGCTGCTGTGATGACAGCTACAGCCATTTCACTTGGTAGCTGTATTTGTTCTGCTTCTGACAGGCTAACATATTTCTTGCACGGAAGGGGTGGCTTGAAGGATTCCTTCAGATTGCAGATGATATCGTTGTCTTGATTTATGCATCGCAGGCTGTATTTTCGTCAGGCATGGCTGCACTGATAGGAGCAATTCTCTGATTTAGGCAGTGCCATTGGAAAAAAAAAAAAAAAAAAAAAAAGCATGTAGCTAGAACCTAGCTAGTGTTGGGGTTTTTTTTTGTACTATATGGCTGATCGCCCTGCCTCCAGATTACAATGTTTCTCTTAATGTGAAAGGTTTAAATGTTATGCCACTTATTGTCATATTTTTTTTATTCATCTATTAGGTGTTGCAGTAAAACCTTGCTTGCTTCCATTTCACAGTGTACAACGCTATTTTTGTGTCAGTAGTCTACAGTTTCTGAGCAACTGCTGTATGGGTGGCCTTGCTACCTCCTAGTCCAGTTCTAGTGCCTTGTGGTGTGTTACATTTCTGTGTGTGTGAGCCTGCTTGCTGGTCACTTGTTTAATCAACATCTGTTCATCAAGGGCTAGTGAATACTTTGGTTCTTGTCTGATGCCTGTTCAATTCCTACTTTTAATGATTTTTGCTTTGGGTTCAGCCCCATTCAGATTGCATCCTTCCGCATGTCATCTCCACCTGTGAAAGCAGTCTTTTCCTGTCAAATACGCCCAGGTTGATCACCCATCAATTGCCTCAGTGGGTCCCTGATTTCCTTTATAGGGTGTTTTTCTTCATAAAGAGGTACTTTGCTTTGGGAAACAATAGGTTTCAAACAGCTCTGCAGCAGTCTTCTTTTTTGCCCAATGTATACTGGAAAATAAGCAGCTGTCTGGCTGCAGCCTGCTTGCTGGCATCTGCACCGCCAGTGACCAGCTTTCTTGTTTCAGACTTGATGTATAGCAGATTTCATGAGTTATTACTCAAGCCATCAGTGGATTTTGTCTGTTTGACCAGTTGTTTTTATTCTGGAACACCACATACTATCATAAATTAGACTGTTACCAGTAATAGAAAAAGACACAAAAGAGACCTTGTATTTCAAGCCCAAGACTTCTCTGAGTAGCTTTGCTAAGGAGGAGCAACCATTTATTTTTATACCTGTCTTTTAGAGACAATGCATCTTGCTGTGCGTAGCTATTACATGATGGTAAAAAATTATGAAGGTAAAAAAAATCTTTAAGCTTTTCTTGAAGGCAGCCTGGAACAAAACTTATTTTTGTTTGAAATTGTAAGTAGGAGGGTTGTGTGCTGATGTGACTGCAAAAGTGATGCCTGTAAATTTTTGTAGAAGGAATATGAGAAATGTATATGAGACATCACAGGATAAATCCTGTGGATAACAAAGAATATAGGGAGGGTATGCTGCGTAAAAAGCCTGAAAGATATAATGAAGCAGGTGTTTGGTGTTGAATTTATTCTCCTCAAAAAAATACCAAGGTAGGAACAAATGGCTGTGCTCCAGCAACACGCTTCCACCATGCTGCTCTGGATCAGCTGCGTACAGTGGTGAGTCAGTACTCAGCGTTCCTCGCTGTAACCAGCAAGGGTTTGTAGAGCTCCAGTTCTAATACATCTGTACCTCTCTGGCACATTCTCCTTTTTTGCCTCATTTTTTGATAGCATGCCTTTATCTGAAGAGTGTCACATTATTTATGAACAGATGTAATTCTTTTTTCCCTTAAAGACAGTGTGTGTGGTGGCTGTCTGTACAGCCGTGTTACTGAAGGGCACCCAGATGGACAAAACAGTCAGCTAAAACCACCCAGCGATTGCTAGTAGGTACTTCCTGCTAATTCTCCAGGTTTACTAGCTTTCTTTGAGGGAGAAGGTCCCGAGATGAAAAAGTTGATAGACTGCATGTTAATCCCATGTGTTTGGGGAAATTTAATGTGGTTTCTTGAATCCTAATGGGATAAAGATTGGGACCCAGTGATTAAATGGAAGGAAGACATGACAGTTTGACTGCACAGCAATTATTGCTGGGCTTAATATATTCTAAAAGTAGCAGTGGTACAATGGGAAACAATAGCTGCGTAACCGAGGAAACTTGGACCTAGAATCCCCCAGAAGTAGCTTTTTAGATTCAAATATATTGGAGAAAAGCCGATGCCAATGGCTCGATATTTGATACTCTCTGGAAATGGTACTGGTGTCCCAATTTGCCAGAAATGCTGATCTAAGGAAAATTTATTGGCTGTGACTTGATGTCTTATTAAAAATCTCAGAAGATAAAATAAAGGATTTAAATATGTGACTTTTTATACACATGAGCATTTTCACTAGTTTCTGAAGGACTGCTCATTTGACATATCTTTGAAGTTAGTAGGTTGCTCCTGTGGAATAAGGGCATGCAGAACAACATTCAGGAAAAGCTCAGAGAATAGATAGAAAACAAATTATATACCCCAAACAGGCCTGGAAAGAGAATTGGCACAGACCATTGCCCAGTTGCTCCATCCTGTGACTTGAAGATTTGGTTTCCAATGCTGTTAGCTGTCTCTTTCATGAGCAGTATATTCATTTTCAAACAATGATAATACCATCTGTGAAACAAACTCAGAACTTTGAGCTCAAAGGGAGAAGAAAAAAAGAATCTGACCTAGAAACGAAAGATGGAAGCTCATGTCCAGACAGCAAGTCGAGAAGATGTTTAGGAGCTGGATGTTTCTAACAATAATTTAATTCATACTAGTTTTATCAAACTGATAAACTGTGTTATTTTGGCTTGTGAATTTGGACTGTAACACAAACCCAGTTTAAATACTATACAAGTAGACAATAGCTAAAATTCTGTGTTTAGTCTTATCAAGCATTATGTTAGGGTTTTTTATAAGCTCCCATTCAATTTCGTTCAAATTCAAAATCCTATGCATGGTGTCTTTTCCTACCCTGTGGGTTTTCAGAGCGACCAGTTCACTCTTGCTCATTCTTTTTGATTCCACCATTTGAGTGTGGTGGTACGTATGCTCAGATTTGAACTAGTTCTCACTGAGAAATCATAAAATGAATGGCAGACCCCCAACAGTGCCTTTGTTTCTTTCTCCCATTACTCTTTATAATTAAATCCCTAAATAGTCCTGTGACTGCAAGCCACAAATATTTAAGGGATGTTTCTTTCGTACATACAAACATCTTCTTCGTTGACTGCAGGATCATAGTTTTACAGCAAGGAAAGGAAAATAAGTCTTCCAGACCAATAATATTTATTGATACATCGATGCTCACGTAGCTCAATGGTACATTTGATTCCATATACTGGTGAGCCGCGAAGTTTGAGAGCTTAGGGTTTAAGGCCAGAGCCTAAACTTGTCATAGTCCTAAAGTGTTCAGTTCTAGTGGTCTTCTGTCTTGTCATTTTTGTACTGGATTTCACAGTTTCTGATGTTTCATTTCTTGAATCTGTTAAGCTAGTTGCAATGCTAAGATGGTTCAGCTTTATTTCATTTCTAATATCAAGAACTGCTGGGAGAATAAAATAGGATCTAAGAATTGTTCTGCCTTGAAACTTTACTAATACGGAATCATAACCAAATGCTCCCAAGCTTTCTTTGGTCATGTCTCATTAAAGCTGTGGTTGCACAGTACAGTTACACGATACTCTGGTAAGTAGCAGGGATGTCACTTTAGCAAAATATTCTTGTAACAGCTTTTCACTGTCACTCTCATCTCCATAATTTCAAAAGGGCCTGGCTTTTCCCCTAGAGGAGGCTTAGAAGGGAAACTCAGCAATGTAATCCAACAATATATTGGATTTTCACGCAAATACAACAGAATTACTGATTAATTGTTTCAGGGAACAAAACACTTAGCTTCTAGTTTCTAAACTTTGGGTGACTACCAGCTATCCTTACAAGGCGACATGCTATCCATTTTGAAAAAGTTGAATTTGTTATGCAGGTGGAAGTGCCACAGCCAAACAGATGCTTCAGTTTCAAAAAGATATTTTTTTTTAAATAACACAAAATACTGTCTCTGCTGCTTTATCTTCATGGTATTTATAAGTTAAATCATTTTTTCTGAGCATCATTATTCATTTGTGGAATGAATTACACTGATGCAGAAGAGAGTGGCAACAGTAAGTGTCATATTTACATGCTTTTAACCAACGAGCTTTCTTTTCTGCTGAAGATCACTGTTCAGCAAAGTAGCTGGAGTAAAGCATACCTCTTAGTATGAGTTATGTATTAAACTTCTACATATACCTGTATATTTTGCTACAAGGTATTACGTTTGCTTTGTACTATGTAGTTCTGGAGACCTAAAAGCTAACAGAATATCTATGTTAAGTATATGTTTAAAATACATTAAGGGCGATCTTAAGGGTTTGCCTGCCATTAATATAGTAGTAAGCAAGGCATGTGGTGCTCTGGTTCATTGAGCCCTAATTGTTTCAAACCGTTATTGATCAAACAAAATAAGACTCTGCTCTATTTCCGTTAATGAATATTGGAGGCTATGGGTTCAGTTGTTAAACAAGCTCTTGAAGTGATTCTTTTTAAGTTCAGATAGAGCAAAGGGTAAGAAAGGAGTGAGGCGGAAAGTAACTAAGAGAACTGAATAATTTCCAGGCATGATGGCAAAAGAAAGAAGCATCTTGGGGAGCTAGATGTGAGATGACACTGGGAATCTGACCTTTCAGAAGAATGTGTCAGCATAGCTCCTCTGACTTTAATGGTACTGAACCAGTTTTCCATCAGTTATAGACAGAGATTTATCAGCAGTTGCTAAAATAGTTCAGTTTGCTAAACCTCTTTCTTCTTTTCCCAGGTTATTTGACTCTGTGTGGTGTTATAAAACACTCCAGGTCAAGCGTAACTTGACTTGCCTTTGACTTTTTAGGTCTGTGTGTCAGGGATATACTTCTGCATATTCATGATTTTACATGTTAATGAACCTTTATATTATTTCTTGGAAGAATTTTCTTGAATAACTAAATCATTATCATAACAACTAATTACTTCTGCAATATTTTTGCACTGATGCATGACCTCTGCTGCCTCAGCCCAAAAATTCTAGGGCAGTTTATTCGGAATGTTGTGGGGTGGTGAAAATATTGTCCAATACTTGCATTAAGTAGGCATTTACTGTTAGAAGTAACTGACATTTTTGTGGGCTTCTTCAGCTACCCACCACCCAAGTGCCTCATACAACTCATGAATCAGAAGCCTTGTACATCTTGGAAACGGAAAGGCTCCTTTAAAAAGGCTTTCAGTATTATTCCAGGGAAACTAACTTTCTGATTTTGATACCAGCATAAAGATGGCCATGCCATTAGGCGAAGAGAGGTAGCTGGGAAACAGCATGGGGAGGGAGGCTGTGGTGCTTCCTTTGAGAAAGCAGTGGCAACGGGAGAACATCTCAGATGCCTCCACACAAATGTATGCGGTACAAGGGGCAAACAAAAGGAATTGGGAATGTGCAGGGCTAGGTGCTGAAGTGCTAGCTCAGGTGGCCGAAGTGCTGCAATGGATGGAGGCAGGCTCTTTGGGAAAGGCAGCTATGCCTGCTGCCAAGAGGAGGAGCAAGTGATTTAGCCACAACAGATGCAGAGAGGGTAAGGCTGAGTTACAGCCATTTGAGCATGCTGAGAGATGGATGATGTCCTTGAAAGGCCACTATTGTTTTTGGAATTCCTGGAGATTGGAGTAGTTTCCTGATGATCAGAGAAAGATGAACACTGGAGGATGGAGAGAAGCTGGAGCCAATGTCTTCCTAGAGGTGTACTGGCAACATACACAAGTCAGAAAATGGGAAATTCCAACAGAATATACTAAAAATTCTTTTCACCTCAGGTGTAGTCAGCACTGGAACAGGCTGCCCAGGAAGGCGGTGGACTGCCCATCCTTGGAGGTATTCTACTGGACACGGTTCCTGGCAGTCTGTTCCAGCTGAACCTTACCATAGAAGAGCACTGGGCATCTCTCCTAACCTAAATCATTCTATGCTCCTATGGTGTGCAGTGGCAGAGGCAAATAAAGCTTCATCACGGAACTTCTTTTTTTTTATGTTTTTCTTTTAAATAATTGCTCTAATGATCTTTAATGTACTTTGTTGTACTTGGACTCTAAAGACAATTTTTTGAACCACAGTATGTCTCATTCTAAAACTCTTGTTGAATCAGGCGGACTAATGTTTGGGGATTTAATAGTCTCCAGTTTAGCTGAACTCAGTAAATCTGTCTGCGGTCTAGGAAAGTGTTTGAGTGCTAACTATTTTGGGACGGATAGTGTGATGACAGCATCAAATCTTTTTTTTTTTTTTTTTTTTTTTTCTTTAATATTGAGGAAGTATTGAAGTTAGACAAGGCAAAATTTTAACCAGATTATTAAGGTAATCCACTGTTGATGTGCACAACTATCACCCTAATGAAGTTCGGAATTAATTCTAATGGAGGAAAAAATAATATTAATATTAACTATTATTAACAAGCAAGCTTTTTGGTATAACAGTCATTTTATGAACAAGATGGCATGAACGTTATTAGAGGGAACTAGCACAGAAATGTTCTTACGCACATAAAATCCCCTGTGTAACAGTTATAAGCAAAAGCCAGAAATGCAGAAATTTTTAACTTTTCCTCATAAAGTGGCTCTTCAAACTCTTGGTACACCAGATCCTCCAGCAACTGTTGAGTTGGGGATTACAATGGCAAATTTTAGAGTGACAATTTTAATAATATGGAACCTCAAATAACATTGAGGGGAAAAAATATAGAATCAAGGAGAATAAGCTCAATTTGATATATAGCCAGCTGTCTTCTGACCATTATTTAAAAATTACTCTGTTTTGGATGGAGTTTTTTATAAACTCACTACCATAACGTTGGGATTAGTCAGCAAGTGATTCCTTAATAGTAACTGATACATTAATGATTCCTTTGTTGACTACAATAGGTTTAAATGGTGTATTCTTGCTGCATATATATTTAGAGCAGAAAGAATGTATGAAGGTGTAGGATATTTTGTACAGATGACATAGTGTTTGAAAAACAGTAGGTTTATTATTGGGATTTATTTTTTTTTTGGTAAGTTTACTTGAGTTATATATTTGCCTTAGTTGTCTGGCACTTAATTGTGGAGTGCAGATGAAGTCAATATGTTCATGATGTAATGTTAACAGACTCATATCTATGTAAGGCTTGCATTGGTTAAAAATTAGAGGAAAAGCTCTTTTAAGTTTTTCAGTAGTAGAACTGTTTTGATTATTACAGCATAGTTTGAATTGCTAGTCTTTGAAACAGCACTTATTGCTGATTACTGACATTAAATACTACCTTCAGAAAAAGTGTTGTTTTTTTCTCCAAAGTACAAGCAAGATGAGTAAAAATAATAATTACATGGATCAAAAAGAAAAGTGCAAATTTTTCTCCCAATATAGAGTCATAGAAAAATAATGATTTCATGCCCTGAACTCAAAAATAAGCACTGAAATTGGTAGGAAACTATCCTATTAAATCATAATCAAATAGTGCCAATCTTATCGAATTTTAAAGGATTATTGAACAAACACAAGTAATCTTTTCTTAGATCTTTTGGATTCTTCTTTTTATTTTTTTTTCCAGGAGATGGCAACTGTATCTCGTAATCTGTGTCCTAAAATAAAATAATGTAAGGCTCTATGAACTTGCTTGATTTGATTCTGCAGTAGCTGCACATCCCAGACTAGCTTTTACTTCACAGACCTGAGAATTCATGAGGCTGGATTTTAAATTCTGACCATCGCACCTACTTTTAAAAAATGACTGGGCTTCTAGTATACTCTTAGAAATTTTGAGCTAAGGAAGTTCAGACCCTGAGCCTCCAGACACACTTGTTTTCCTTGTCCATTTAAATTAACAGTAAGAGTTACAATCTCCAGAATAAGCATATTGTGGCATTATACATCTAATGACATCTAATTTTGCTGAAACACCTGTGGAAATAGAGATAATTCACACAACTCATAAAATCAATTTTGTCTGGCACAAAAAGGTGGGATACTGACTCTTTTGAGTGAGACTTGATGGGAGCAGTTCCCCACCTCCTCCATACCCCCTCTGCACTCCCTGTGGCTTTTCTGAAACTCTGCTAAGAAAAATATTCTGATAGCGGGCTTGTAACTTGCATGGTTTAGAATACATATCTCTACATAGGAGATGCAATTTTACCTGGTCTTCCACTAAACAAACCATTAATTTAAAGACTTTGTGTAACTGTGATGGCTGGTCTCATCAATAGCGATTGAATTTGGAAGATCCATAACGTTAAAAAAAAAAAATCTTTTAGGATTAAGTTGAAGATTCAGTACTGCTAATGCAATATACCTGCAGAGATTTAAACAGAACTTTTATTATACTACTTTTACTGTCTATGGATGCTACAACACCGTCTTTTAGAAGTATGTGAGCTTTTTGCAAAGCCCCTTCCTTTCATCAGCCGTTTCACTAATTGTGACCAGGCTGGATAGGCTGATTGCTGTTCTAGAATTAAGGTTGAAGTAAATTTCTATTACTTGCTCCATTTTAACTATCTGTATTTTCAGTTCCTAGCTGTTTAATTCTAGAAATTGATTTATACTGAGAGGCAGATGGAAAAAAAATAATTTTTACTCAGAATTGGCGAATCTGACATTACATAGACAGAAACTAGGTGTTTCACCTGACCTAGAAGTATAAACACTTTTAGGTGTTTACATACCAGATATCTTTGGTTGTCTAAATGTACTAACTGGTGACAACAAACAGGCACCTTTAGAGCATGGGTTATTTAAAATGTCTACTTTCCTTTGGCTCCTTGTTTATTTTCCTTTTTTAATGTGTTCAAAATAATTACTGTTGTCTTAGAGGATGTTTAAATAATACACCTGTGGATAAGTCAGCTGTAAAAGTAGAAACATGCGTAAAAGCTACTTGAAAAGAAAATGAGAATAATGATGAAGATATAACAAAATATTTCGAGCAAGAATGTGTGTGCTGGCTTGAGACGCTTTGAAACAGAAAATAGCATTGAATGGGAATAAAACTCTGCTACGGCACTGAATTTGTCCAGAAATTCCATTAAGTAAGGAAATTTTAAATAAAAAGATAAAGCTTAAAAATTGGAAGGAAACTTTTAAAGATAGTTTGTGGGTTTATTAAAGTCCAATCATGAGCCAATTAATGTAAGAAAGGTACAAGCTGTTTTTATTTCATTTGATAAAACATCTAGCATTATGTTCACCCTCAGGGCACAATAGCATGACAGGCTGCTTTGTTCACCACAAAGCTTGCTGCTGCTTTCTGCTTTTACGATTAAAATATTTGCAACACTAGCTTGTTTTTAATAAAATCAGTTTACAAACAGCTAGCAGTACAATTCAATGGTTGCTTCCACCTGTGATGCAGAAATACAAACAATACATTCTTTTCTTAAATCAGTGCTTTGGAGTCAAAATAACTATTTCTTTGTACCAGTAGAGTTCATAAGGGGATACTGTAACTAGAAGGAATAATGAAATTTATTGGGTTAGGGTTTGGGATTTCAGTTTGAGTTAGACTTTCCAATGTCCATCCTATCAAATTTTTCTTTGGAAGAAAAAGAATTAAGTAGTCTTCCCTCTAACACCTACTGTTAATTTTTCTTATTAATTATTTGCAGAACTGTCTTTTTAACACAGAATTGTGTTTAATTTTCCTCTGAAAATATATTTAATTGTTGATTATGTATTATTGTGTGAAACCAGCAAAGCCAAAGATAGTCTATAATTCTTATAAGAAATTAGGGATGGGGAGGAAGAGTAAAATTTTTGATCAAATGTAATTACCAAATTATAGTCTTCCCACAATATATTGTGGTTTTAGTAGACTGGGAAGTTTCATTTGTAGGAACTTGGAATTTCTCCAGGAAAGTAGATTTTTAGGAACAACTTTGACAGACTTAACAAAGGAATAATTTATGAAAAGTCAACTTTAGTTTGGATCTGTGCTCTTTTTTCCCCAGTGGGTAACAAAAGGTTTCTACTGATGGTAGTTTCATCTGCAGATGTGCGCAAGAGGTAGTAGTGAAGCACACTGCACCTCTGCTTCCAGCTCCCTGCTTTCTGATGAAGCCATAATTCTTCACCTGAAGGATAGTACAGCTCAGACCTTGAAAATATCAAAATATTACTTGTCTTAGGATATGTCCACTGATGTGCTGCATATCTCTTGTGTCTGAGTAAGATCTGTCTTTAAAACAAGTTTCCCCAAAATAAACAATTTACTCTGTACAATGCTCTCTCCTTATAGTGTCTGTTTCTCACCAGCCTCCTCATGGCAGAATTACTGCATTCTGGTACTGGAGTGGAGGATACAAAGTAGATGTAGTTTCTTCCTTCATTTGTAAATAGAACCAGTGTGTGTTGATGAAATGAAAACTAAAGATATGTAGGAGAAGGGCATGTACATTTGTTTAGTATTTGAAAATAGAAGGTAGTTTATGGATGAGAATTGTAGCTCGATATGCAAAAGGTAGTGATGATGGGTTCAGCCCTTAGGTTTGAATTTTCACTTGCTGCTGAGTGTATTAAAGTAGTATATAATATTGTAAGGTTTATTGTGAGTAAATTTGAATTTTTGATGAATGTAACATGCTATTCCTAGGCTACCAATGAGTTTTATATGTTTAGGAACCTATTAACAAGGTATATAAACCACCACGTTTTGTGTGACATGATGAATCCTTTTGTTATTCATACTTCAGCACAATCAGTAAATCAATGTACAGTTCAGAATTACACTATGTTGTTTGAAAAAAATCAGAGCAACCATTTGAGACTGCAAAGGAGCCAATAGCAACCATATGTATTAAAATACTCTGATTAGAATGATACCGCAGACAGTTAATTTAGCAAGTGACAGTTTGGGTGTATAGGGACAAAGATTAATAAGGGAGATTACAGGGTAGGAAAAAGTTGGTTTTAATTAAAACCTTATATTTCTGAAAGAGATGTGGAATGCATAGAGAGTTTGAGTACTCACAGTGCTTCATGTCTGTGGAATTCTTGGTACAGGCTGCAGACTACAGCGCATATGATGAAGTTTTAAATATTATCAGTTTTCTTGATAATAGTACAAAAGCATAATTATTCCTTTCAAAAACTGTATGTCAAAAAGACAGCAGAAAATGCCAAGCTGAGAAAAGAGTGGACTACTTTCTGATTAAGGCAGATTTATTCATTATTGCTTTACAGACCTTCAGACCTTGATAAGCTGGAGGTTTTGGGCATTTAAATTATATGATTTAAATAATTTCCTTAGGCCTCTAATTTCTTTGCCTATTCATCGGACGTGGGCAGTTGAAATGCTCTGTCTAAGATCAAGAAGGAAGGGCAGTTCAGGGTTAAAATGTCATTTCTGCTCTAGAAGAGTGCTGTTGATAGTTGTGACAAAGTATTTCCATGTATTTCAAAAGAAGAGCAGAAGTCTGATTCTGCACAGATCAAATTTGATACCTGATAATAGATATTAATCAATAAACAAGTGCATTCCCACTACTCAGATGTTTGGATAGTTTTAGAAGTAATTTGTGTGTGTTTCCAAGAAGAGTTTTGTAGGAAGTTTGCGTTAATAGTAGTTTAGAATGAAATGCAATCAACAGATAATGTAATGATCTTCAGACCAGTTACTGTAAATCGAAGTTTAGATTTAAAAGACATGCAAGCATGTGAAAGACTGAAAAAGCAAATTTATGATACATGATGGCTATTTAATTTATCCAGAAATGTGTTAGTGATTTTTTTTATTATGACATCTTGAGTGCATAGTATGCCAGACTCAATACAATTATTTTCTCAAGATAATTGGATTATTTTTTGATTGGTTTCATTAAATCTCTGGCTTGTTTTTCCTTCAATCAGAGGGCATGGGGACAAGGGTGAGGTTTTTCCCTTCTCCTTTTCCCCATATCTTCTGCAAAAAAATGTAAAGTGCTTTGCCAAATGCATGTTGTCCTGCAGTATTTTTCCCTTTACCTATTTTTTCTTTTGCACAAGAACAAATGCTTTTTTTTTTTTTTTTCCTTAAAGACTAAACTTGTTGCAAATATTCTCCAATCACTTTAGCTCGTTTCTTGGTAACCTAAACTCCCTAACAGTAATAAGAAATAAATACATTGAATACAGTCCTCTTCCTCTTACACAAAGAAAATCTCAAATATGAATGGGGGAAAGAAACCCCAACCAACAAGCCTCAAAGCAACATTGTATTTAATGTAAGTCTTGAAATATTTTAAGTTTGGCTTCTGAGACATTGTTAGGTGAGGAATATTTTAGAGAACCTTCAATATTCACCCCTGACGACTGTGACCTTCCTAAGCCCCTTGGTTAACAGAGGTATGGTTCAGCTTGAGCATCACAAACATTTGAAAGGAAGTATAATTATACACACGTCACCTTTTTAACAATTTCTTCCCAAGAGAGGAACACATCCAGAAGAGTATTTTTTTCAGAGGAAAACTGAATAAAAATGTCACCAGTCAGGAATCAATGTAAATCAGCCTTGTTTCATTATTGTTAGTTGGCTGATGGAATAGTAGCACGTTTAAATTGCTCTTACTTTGGGTGCTCTGTTTCAAATGCAGGCTGCAGTTGGGGTTCTCTATTTTGGCTCGAGTCTGTACACATACATATCATGTGTACATACTGTCTGCTGTATCAGCCATCTCCTCTTAAGAGAAGAGCTGTCTGACCGGGAATGGGGGTTTGGCCACTGAACTTGCTTTGCCTGTATGTTTTTGTTAAGCAATCCTTTATAAGCAAGAATGAATGGGAAAAAAGGGAATTTCTGATCAAGGCTTGATGCTTATTCAGGGAAATATGAAGGGGGAGGGGGGTTGGGGAAGCCTGAGAAATGCTGGGTTATATAACAAAAAATGGCTACAACTTTTGTTTCTCAGTTACATCTAGTATAAAAGCTGTTGGGGTTCCTATTTTTGTTGTATTTGCCTCTCAGTCTTTCTCAAAGGATCTATGTGTTAAAGGAGATTTATGCACCAACTTTGAGAATGGATGCTCTTCGGTATCTGCACAGCATGCAGCCAAAAAATAACTTGTATGTGGTTCTGTGAGTTTTGTTGGAGAGGAGCCTTACTGACCCCCTCACTCTGTGTGCTGCTTGGGGGCTGGAAGGGGGTTTACTAGAAGCTGAACTTGGTAAGGCTTAGGAGGGGAAGATAGGCTGATGTGTTGCCCTCAAAGGCAACAGGGGTGAGATTAAAGATTTAGTCAGTGTTTTAGCCTTAAGTCATTTCTTGGTCTGCACCTACTGTTTAGAACTGTGCTTTCTAAGCAGAGTTTCAGAAGGATGGAGGAAGAAATGCCATGTGCTTCATCCAAGGGATGGATGCGCCACAGGTTCGGCAGTCTGCCCATCTGCATGAGCAGGCTCTGCCTCAGAGGTTTCTTCGACAGCTCAAATCCTTGAACTAATCACTTGGGAAACCATCCAAAGAAATCATCCTTTTATGTAATTCGGATGCTTGCTCTTGCATGTCTTCTCACTAATGCTTCAAAGAAAAATGGTGCTCATGCTCCCTATACATGCATATCTCTTTAAGAAAAGCCACAGTAGCGAACCCGAGCAAATACATCTCCTAGAATCTCACCATTTCTTACAAGTCAAGTAATAATTTGTTATTAGGATGCAAATGAACAAGTCTAGCTTCTAGTTCTTTGGCACTGGCTTAATTCACGGATGAGTGTATCAAGAAACTACACAATTAAGAATCGTTAATACAAATATGGAAAGAATTAAAAATTGGGCAGGTTAGTTACACCTGTCATACACACAGCTGAGCGCTTGGCATGAATATTTGATGGAGGCTTGTTTGCCAGACTGCTAGGAGTATTAGTACCAGAGCTGTTACCTATGGAAGTAGTTATCAATTCCCTCCTGTACTGCTAATAACCGCCCTCCTCTAGAGAAACATTGGTAATTAACCCTGGGTACTAATCCCACTACCCACTCAACAGTCTCCAGCATGGTCCAGTCTTCTAGAAAACTAGGTTCTTAAGTAGATAACTTTGCTTAGCAATATTTGCTGTCTCCTGACAGAAGATTCTCTTGTACTGGTGGTAAATTAGTTTTGTCTATACTGGTTTCATGTATTTGTTAGTCCTAAAGATGTTTTAGTGGCTGATGTTTTCCCATGCATAGTGGGAGTAGGAAGAGGGCACTGGCTATGGATGAAGCTGGAATACAAATAATGTCAATTTTAATTGTTATAGTCATCTTTATTCTGGTTGTTTGGGGTTTTTTTTCCCCTTGAGGTGCGAACTTTCTACACAATTCTCTTCCTCCAAAAAGAAATACAGAATGATGAAAATTTTCCCTGTATTTGTTGCAGATTTGCAGGTATGTTCACAAGGTGTTTCCATATGCTATGAAGTAGGCTGGCACTCCAGCTAGAGGAGGTTTTTGTTTGCTTTTTTGAGGAATTCTAATATGCGCCTTAACTAGGACCCTGAGCTCTGCTGCGTTACTCTGTGCGCAATGCGAACTAGCCCTTCTGGAACGGAACAGGCCTGCACTGCTTCCCGCTCGCTCTGTAGCCTCCAGGGTTCTGTGTGCCTGCTGGGCTGGGACTTTGATGTCCTGGTGCTGGTGCACTTCTTTGGCAGGGACCCAGAAGCTTGCCCGAGGCCTTGTGTGGGAAGAACGACTGATTTGATTATTTTATGGACTGATTTGCTGCTGGTTCTCAAATTTTAGCATATTGGATAAAGAAAGGACTGATCAGCTGGCTGTGGCTGAGTAAAGGAACAGCTCCTAATAAAATACTGTTCTGCGCTCCCAAGATTGCTTGTTGCAAGCAGAGAGAGAAATGAAGGAAAACACTTGGATAAGGCTCTGGATTGCTAGTCCTGCTGGGAACAATTAGGGCAGGTGGTGGCTTGTTCTGGCTTACGCAGCTGGCTGTTTTCCCCAAAAGGCCACGTGGGAGGAAAGGGTAACAAGACCGCCTGGCACTCCAGCTACTTTCCTGACAAGACTTCGACTTTGTGGTGAAGGGAACCTGAGCAGAGATGAGATCGGCTCTTTTACCGCTTGGAGTACTGCATGTTTACCTCTGGCTGATGAGGGGAGTTGAAGCTCTGTAACTTGGGGGGCCACAAAGTCACGTTCTGAAAAGACTGTACTGTTTCTGAGGTTCTCTCTGAGAAAAGCTGCACTGCTTCGTTGTAAACCTCGACTAGCGTCTTGGCAGCATTTGTATTGCTATAGCAAGCATATCGTGAAGTTCTTCCTTGAATATTTTGTTCTGTGGGGTCTTTTTAATGCAAAATATTCCTTCCATGTAAGCTAGTTCGTGCTTTGAACTTGTTTTTTGTAGCTATGTTTTAACAGACAACTGCAAATCATTATTCATCTATTTTATTTAATTATTGATCCTTTCAACTTTACAAGACTTAATTAGAACTTTCTGTATTGAATGAAAAAAAAAATAGATTTGTTGAATTAGTAAATAACAGCGAATTAGTGGTAGTTTAGTGATTTAATTAACACAGCTTTATCCCAGCACACTAGTTAATGAAAGGCAAGCATTGGACCATCTGGTACAGTTTCAGGAAATGTAGAAACAGAACTGCCTTACTCTGTACCTTTCTCTCATTTGTTATTTGCATTTTGATGAGTCCACTGGTTCTCCTTCAGATGATTATTTACTTTCTCTGTGAAATCCATAAAACACTATAGGAACTTTTAGGATAAAATGCTTTTTGTGATTGTAAGGTGATTGTAGACCATATTCTATTTTATAAAACTGTTCATTATGTTAAAGGTTGACTGGCACAGAAAACACAATCTAAACCAGAAGGCCTGCAGCCATCACCCCCACACTACCTAATTAAAAGCTGCACATCTTTGGCCAGTGGGGGTCAAGCTTAATTTGCTTATTCCAGCCATTGTTGCAGGGTGCTAGGGGACTGGGAACTACAGAATCTTTTTTTTCTTTTTTTTTCTGCCCCCCCCCCCCCCCCCAGTTGATGCATTTGTCTTGAAAGTAAAAACTTCCAGGTTCCCAATAACAATGCAAGACACTGCATAATCTCAGGGAAGCTTTTCCATGAGCTTCCATCATTCTGCCTTCTGTATTCTAGTTACAAAGTTAATTTAAAAAAAAATAAAATTTTGTGGATTTTTTTTAATAGACTAATGAAAAAAAAAATAAGTTTTAAAGTTATTTTAAAATAAGACAGGGTAAATATTTTGGTGTTGAAATGCATGTCTAGGGAATTGTGGTTTCTGAATTATGGATGTTTGAAATTTTCACTTAAGTACTTCAGAATGTCACCAAACGTGTACTTGCACTGTCTGCCAAGAATTAACCAGTGACATTTGAAGTTAAGAAAAAAAAAAACAAGAACAAAACCCTCAAAACCCAACTAAAAAAAGAAAACTAAGAAAGTCCCCCAAAATATCCCCTAAACAGAAAAGTAGACCTGCTCCTGCATTTTACTGAAAAGAAGGAAAGCAAACACTCCCCTGAAGAATTCACTTTTCCCAGCAAGTATTTCTAAAGATCCAGGACTGTCATGCTATTTACTTTATCAATTGACAGTGTTCTTTATTATAATTTTAACAGCATCAGGATGTGAATAGAACTGAACGACAATAAAAGAACTGAAATACATTGATTTTTGTGCTTTATAATGATTTGGTTTGGCTATCAAAAAGCTACTCATTTGTATCAATATACTCTGTATATCAATATACTTCTTGTGGATATTCAAATACTCATACATGTTTCTTGAAGACCTCATCAAAGAAAGAATTAGGATGAATATACTGAAGTAACTAACCTCAATGATCATGTAAGATCTTATGTTTTCAGAAAGACTTTATACTAAGTAGTCAGTGATTTTAGTCCTTTTATGTCAGCATTTTGGCTTGGAAAACTGTATGCAAGTTAGAAATTGTAGCTGATAAGAGGACACAACAATGTTGTAATTACTAAGGAAGACCTTTTGCTCCACAGTTTACTTGATGACATTCATAGAATCATAGAATTGTTTAGATTGGAAAAGATCTTTGAGATCATCGGTTCCAACCATTGACCCAGGGCTGCCCAGCCCACCACTGAACCACGTCCCTAAGCTCCACATCTACATGTCTTTTAAACCCCTCCAGGAATGGTGACCCCACACCCCGCCACCCCCCCGGGCAGCCTGTCCCAGGGCTTCACCACCCTTTCGGTGGAGAAATGTTCCCTCAGACCCAACCTAAACCTCCCCTGGCGCTACCTGGGGCTGTTTCCCCTCGTCCTGTCACTTGTTCCCTGGGAGAAGGGACCGACCCCCCCTGCCCACAGCCCCCCGTGCCCCCTGCCGCCCCCCATCAGCCTTGTGCCCCAGCCCCTTCCCCAGCCCCCAGCCCAGCTCCGGACACGCTCCAGCCCCTCCGCGTCCCGCCTGACGTGAGGGGCCCGAAGCTGCCCCGGGGCCCGAGGGGCGGCCGCACCGGTGCCCAGCGCAGGGCACGCTCCCTGCCCCGGCCCTGCCGGCCACGCCGCTCCGGACACCAGCCAGGGCGCTGCCGGCCGCCTCGGCCACCCGGGCAGGCCGGGGGCTGGTGCCCAGCCGGCCCCAGCCGCCCCCCCAGGCCCTTTCCCCCCGGCCCTGCCCAGCCGCTGTGCCCCGGCCTGCGGCGCTGCCTGGGGCTGGGGTGACCCGCGGGCAGGGCCCGGCGCTGAGCCCTGGGGACCCTCACACGGTGGCCTTGGGCCCTGGGCCCGGCCTGCCCCCTGCCCCTGCACAGCCCCCTGCCCCGGGCAGCCCCGCGCTCCCCCGCACGGTGCCACCCCAGGCTGGCTGCGGGGCCGCCATCCCCTCGCCTGGCCCGCCCATAAAGATATCAAACATAGGGGCACGAGAGATGATGACAGCTGCTTTGCACAACATGAATTAAGTGTCTGACACTAAAATATAATGACATAACCCAGCTCGTACTTCAAAAATGGGGGTCCTGTTTGGGTTGGTTGGGCTTATTCCTATTAACTGAAAAGTGAGGAGAGGGCTAGAAGTGGGAGTAGAGACTTAATGACAGAAATCTTTTTGAAAAGCACACAGGTGCCATTTGCATAGTTGGATGGTGGTCTCTCCTCATATGTTTTAGCAGTTTGGAAAAGGTGAATAGAACTCAAGAGAGGAACCTGAAGAATGGGACTGGCCACTGTGGAAAGATAATTGAAGATTTTTTTAGGGAGAACTTGTTAGATTTAACCCATTTTTTAGCTTGTGTTCAAGTGGATCTTATTCCCTAACTTTAACTTCGCTGGTGTGGTTTTCTTTTCACTATAAAGTTCAGATTGGGAAATGGCTTTATTAAAGCCTAAATATAGCTTTAAAGCTATAGCCTACTTGGTGGGAGGGAAACAGAAGTTATTTGCCTTTTGAGTCAGAGCTAATTATATTTTCCCTTGAAAACCTTTGCCATCAACTTGGTTCTGCAATTAAACAGTGCAGCTGAAAAATATCAGCTTTCCACCCTAGAAGTCATTAACTAAAAAAGTTAATTATTTTTTTTTTTTTAAGTTGCAAATCATGTTTGCATTCTTCTCCATGGGCTGTATCTTTCTTGCATGTTGCACAATGTTGTTTTAAACATCAGGATGAATGTAATCTGCAAAAGCAGCTTTTCATCCAGAAACAGTAAGGGTTGCTTGATGCCTGCTGCAGTTCAGTTTTTGTTCTCCTTGATTTCATCTCTTCTTTTATAAGTCTTAGTGCCATTTAGAGAAAGTAGAGCTAGCCTAAGGCAAGCGTACTGGCTGTGACCATATTAACCAAGTAGTGTGGCCCAGTGGGAGCAGTAGATCTTTATAGCAGGACAGGATCTAGCATAACTAAATGTTTCAGTCATTAGCTCTTATCTGCTCCTGTAGACTGAATATCTATTGGTGTTTGGGGCTCATCAGACATCCTTCTCCACTGAACATTTGATTAGTTTAACTTGATAGGAATCCGCTCCCATATGCCCCATGGCCATTTGCAGGGTGAACTGAAGCACAGTGAGAGAAGTCAATTGGAAGATGGGCTTCTGACCTGGACTGAAATGTAGATAGGTTTCAATCAAGCCAATGGTTCCAAGAGTCCATCTTGTGCATCCAGCTACTAATGGTCATTCAGTCAGTTGTCTTGAGTAAAGAATTTGAAATAAAATCCCTCAAAATGTATGTCATGTCATTACTGAGTCCTCAGCACCTAGTGTTTCTGCAGTTCTGCTCCTACTGTGCTGCACTGTCGGCCTGTGTAGACACAGCCGCTGTCATCTGAACAGGACAAAAAGATTGCACTTGTCTTAATAGAGGTAATAAGAGTCACTCTACAGAACTTTGGATAAACACATAGCCAGATATAGGAAAGGCTCAAGCTTCTGTTGCATCCACTCGTTGTAACCTGCTTATTATAGTGGGACGTATGGGTCTCACTGTGGTATGTTAAGGGCTGTACCTCTTCTCTCTGAATTCAGTATTACTTATTGAAGACATAGTAATACTCTGCGGAACTATAAAATATGTATAGTCTTTTACCCATGAATGGTAAATTATTTGGGATCAATGCTTTCAGAACTTCCCAGAAGCCACATATTTTCCTTGATAATCACTGCTTAACTGCCATACTTCCCTACGCAAATTTAATTTCAATTTTCCTCCCATAGTTCGGTAATTTTAAATGTGTGACTGCAATTAGCTAAAATGCTAACTGTGAATTGAGTTTGATACTGTTCTTTCAGCACCATCTTAATGAAGAATTAAATATTCTTCATTCTTTCGGAAGTCTGAATTTAGTGTTTTATCTAACCATCAATCAGAGGTTCCTGTCTGCTCTCCATTACCTTTCCAGTCATATGCCGTTAGGTTTCTTTCACCATTTTAGTATCCAGGAGCCTGGCAGCTAGACACTAAGTGATGCAACTCACATCTGTCATGTCTGGCTCATTCTTTCTCCTATCCCCAAGGTGATAATTGTATCATCTTTGTAATATTTTGTTTTGTTGCCCTTTTTATTATTGTTTTTATGTATATGTTCCTATTGGAGCAAATGAAAATGAATCATCGGAAAGGCTTTTCTTTTGTAGATGTGCATTTTACCCACGCTGTGGCCAAGAACAGTGGAGTAGCAGGGAGTCTTAGCCTCCCTAGGTCCTATATGCACTCAGTCAGTAAAGAGAAAGAATCTGCAGTGTACTTCAAAGCAGAAATAACTTATTTTCTGCATAAACTGCACTGTAGCAGTCAGCTTAAACTGTGAGGGGAAAATAAGTGTGCTGGTAAGTTATGTATTTTGAATGATCTTTGGAGAAGTGTCACACTCTGCTATGGCTCTGCATTTGCTTAAACGGCTGTGTTGGCTGCATAGTCAGACAATGCAAGTAACCCTCCATTTTCCCACTGAAAAGAAAAAAACAGTATTTCCATAATTCCATCTCTAGTAGAATGTTTTCATTTCCTCATTATTTATTGGTAGTTTTCTTTTGTATTCACAACATACAGTCGTAATCTCACAGGTAAAATCTCTGAGCTGATCAGCTTGTCTCTGATATCTTTTTTTCTCCATTACGAGTATTTGCGAATCTGTATTTCTAACCATAAAGGGGGGGAAATGTGCTCTGTTTCTGATGAATAATAACACATAAATGAATATTATTATTCACATTAAAAACTTCAGCAACGTGCAATGCATTGCTTCTGGTGAGGTTATTTGGTTCACAGTGCTGATGGAATCAGGGGATATAAGCCGAGAGGTAGAAGTAAATACTGGATTTTCAAAATTATTGCATTGTTGAATATTGTACTAGGTCTTTAGCTTCTAGAAGGTCTGTGAGGAAAAGTAACTGAACTTGGAAGATTTACAAGGTCTGATAACTGCATATAGTTTTGATGCAGAGGGAGGTCTTACTATGATAAATTATTTGTAATATATGAATAAGACAAACCAGACACAAGTGGTGTAGAAAGTACTTTCTATGCAGGTGTGAATCTGCTTGGAAAGATTAAAACCAAAAAAAACCCCAATGAGAACTGAAGGGTTTCTGTGTGCTGAAGCTGTGGCTGCTCTCCAATGGTAATGGATTATCCACACCTATGTTTTCTGATCTTTATGGGTGATTGAAGAGAAAAAAGCATCAAAAAATTACAAGCAGGGAGTAGAAGACATTTTTATTTGTAAGGTAGATAATTTTATTCTGAAGATGTTGGATTTCTGTTTACTAGTCTTGTATGGTTACGATACTGTTCTTTTAACCTGGTGTTCTGCTGGCGTAGTCAATTTTCTATTGCAGAATACA
This sequence comes from Falco peregrinus, assembly GCF_023634155.1. NCBI lineage: Eukaryota > Metazoa > Chordata > Aves > Falconiformes > Falconidae > Falco > Falco peregrinus. Next base: position 3,766,789 of record NC_073728.1, read on the forward strand.
CGTTCAGTTTTTCATTTCACATTTTTATGCATCCTCTGAGACAATATCTGACTACCCTTAGGTAAATTAAGGTAGAATTGGGAAGGTACCTGTGACCTATCTTTTGATTATTATTAGAAATGGAATTAAAAAAAAAAAGAAAAGTGTAAGTCCTTAAGAATACTGATTTATTACCAGAATGACAAAGAACGATCTGTTTGGAGTGGTACAGTGTGGAACACCACAGAATTCACAGCCAAGCTGAGGCTCCTGGGAGCTGTGGTAGTTCGTACGGTGCTTGCAGTTTGCATCTCCAAGCAAACTGTAGAGCATCTTGTTGTAATTACAAATTATGGAAAATAATATGTAGTAGCATGTTGTTTTGGAGGACTTGAAGGTGTGGCAGTGCTTTACTATGTTATCATCACTATAGTATATATTCCAGCTACTGCCTTGGACATGAAAGGCTACAGCATGTGGGAAAGGTGGGTTCAGTAGGACAGCTGCCCATGTGTGTACTCAGGCACACACGCACACTCTCTTACCTACACCAGAAGATAAATAGTGCGAAAACTCCAGTTTATTTGAGCAGTTTTTCCTAAGCCTAGCTGAACTGAAGATTCTATTAGAAGGTCTGTCTGCAAGGAAATATATCTGAAAGGAAATATGTGCTTCACCCAATCCCCTGCCACCTGTTTTTTCCATCTTTACTGTGTTTTTTTTTAAATTTTCAAATACTTATGCTTGCATATATCAGAACCTATGCTAAAAACGTTGTGATTTTTTGGGTTAAAAATATTCAGCTTTTTCATAATAAGTTTTTATCTATATGTTTGGTTTGTAGAATAATATCTAAACATAAGAAGGGAATAAAAATTGTCAGGGCTTTGTTTTCCATCCATGCTTAGCAATTTTTCATTGATTTATTTTTGGGGTTTTTTTTGCAGGGTGTGGGGGCTTGAGTGTGTTTTCTGGTGTTTTGGTTTGGGTTTTGTTTTGGGGTTTTTTTTGTTTCTTTGTGTGTGTTTTGGGTTTTTTTTTGTTTTTTGTTTTTTTTTTTTAACTGAAGAAAACCTGACTTCCTATAGCTGAATGTCTTGGAAGTTCTTACACACCACTGAGCATAATTGGCACAAATTGGTGTAGTGTTTGGCTTTGGCATTTGTCTGAGCATAACTCTAACTAAAACATTCAATTGTCCACTTTAACCAAAAACTTCCACTTGTCCTGCAGGAGTTTTGTCCCCAGCAATATTATCTCTATCTAAGAATTAGCTTCATTCCTTGTTAAGGAGAAATATGTTTATGTATCTGCAAGGGAACAACCTCTTGATCAAATACTACTGTATGTTATGGGTTTACTTCCCCGCCCTTAACACATTTTTTTATTTTTTTATTTTTTTTTTTTTTTTAGTTAGATGTTAAGGATTAAATGGAATTAGAGAAATTTCTGAAAGGGAAATTCTGCTCCACTTACCTAAAGGAAACTACGGCAGACCTGCCACTGTCATATGGATGAGCTATTGGTACTCAATACTAATAAATGATATCTTTTCTAGCTTAAGCGTGCACTTGGGAGGAATCAGTATTGTCCAGGCTCTGATGTCTTGACCAGTCTCAAGACTTGCCAATATTTTTCTGTCAGTAAGAAATACTTGAAACTTATTTGAGCTAATCTGTATTTTTCTCCATCTTTCTTCTGTGTACATGACTGGATCTCCCATCAAGGCTTGATCCAGGGAGTAATTTATTTACTTCATATCTCTTCATGGAGTATCTTGCTCAGACAGTTGCTCTTTCAACGTGGGCTGCACAGTGATTCTTTGTTATCTCCTTCTGTAGCGGGCACTTTAATTTTAGCAGGAAAGAAGGAAGGATGATTTTCCATATGTTTCCAAGAAAAGGCTGTGACAAGTTAGCTATATTTAAGAAATATGTCAATACTTGAGGATGTTCATTTTAAATATTCAGTAAGCTGGTGGGTTGTTTGTCTTTATATTGTAATTTTTACATTGATTTACAGTGATTTAACATTCTTGTTTGGTTTGTTGTCACATCGTTTACTTTTGCGATTTGAGTTCTGCAAAAATGGAATGGAAGAGCTGTGCCCTTGTTACCTTACCTACAACGTCCAGTTCATTTGAGACTTCAAAGTTTATAATTTTTTTCATGACCGGTTGTGCCATCTCACTGTTGACATCCTAGGTCCTGTACAGTCAGAAACCTCAATAGTAAGACAACTGTAGAGTTGTCATTATACAGTACGTAAACAATAATTTCCTTTTATAGATCAAGACAACAAATCGAAATATAAAATTTAGTTCTTGAAATCTTGGCTGTCTTTGCAAAATGACCCTTGTGCAAAATCTTGAATACAGTAATGTATTCAGAAAAGATTTTTATGGTGGACTACAGAATTGTAACAAAAATTTGGCATGTTTATTGGATTAATGTTTGAAATATTGGTCAGAGTCCAAGATGAAATTGACACCACCTCAAAATGTCCTTAAGTGATGGTTAATAGACCTGTTTTGGGGAACTTAGTGCAAAATAAAAGAACATCAAAGTCAAAGGTATAGCTGCTTTTAACTACTGTTAAGTTTATTGGGGAAGTGACAAACTATGAATCAGAAAAAGAAATATTTGTAAGCTCTATGTGGATAGCATAGACTTATACTTCAGCGCTCCTTAATAATCGCCAATGGATTTTCCCCCTATATTTCTGATCTTGCCACCTGATTGAAATGGTGGATAAAGCTGTGCTTAAAACTTGGGTAACTGGGCCATTCATTTGTAAAAGAAGCTACCCTGGAAAAGAGTTTTGGTCCAAGCAGAATAATAAAACAGCTTAACCCCTGTTATGAATTGCTTCTATTATATTACCTGGGTAGTCGCTAATTAAAGAAAGCATGTAGTCACTGCTAAGCCCTAGATTCCATCTGGACATGTAATCTTACCTCAGCTGGATCAGTCTTCATTTCTTCAGTAATAAGATACTCCCAAACAAGAGGAAATTAGAAACACAAATGGTGTAGAATGTAACCTTATTTATTATCACTAGCCACAGATTACCCGGAAAGTCTTTTAAAATTTCACCAATTCAAAGGACAAAACTAAACAAGATATGAAGCGTGTTAATTTGTTCAGACTGAGCAGTGTTTGAAGCTTTTGATTTCTCAAAAATTCTGCCATAACATTCCCTCCTCAACGCTAGCACTGGAAAAAGACTTTGTGAATGCGATATGGATAGCACAGAACTTCACATCTGTACAGGGAACTGAGGCAGCTATGCCATATTTCGTGTCAATCATAATCTTTCTCCCAGCAGTTCACGCTGCTGACCCAGTCCTTGCGACAGCCACAAAACATGTATCTGTTGACTGTGAGCTGAGGGCAGCTGGGAAAGGCTCGATGAGTCCTCACAGTTGTTACTTTCTTATGACTCTTCACTGCTCTAGATGTTAGGATCCAAGCCTGTTTTCCACCCTCTTCATGCCCATTTCTGGTATTCCCAAGGAAATTATGTCTCTGCCTTTAAGATACAGTTCAGAGAAGATTGTTTCTTTAAAAGCACTATCACCTTCAAAATTAATTTCACCTCCAACTTTTTTGTTTCAATACCGAGATTGCATCAAAAAGCTGGTGGATGAAAAATTTCCTAGTTCACTGAATGCTTATCAGCTTTAGGCCTACTTGTTTAAAGTAAATATTTAACATATATTCTTATATATTAATATATAGTAAAAAAGTAATGTATAGAAACTTCAGTCCAGCTTTTCTCCAGAGTAACTTGGATCTGAAGACTTTTCAGAAACCAGAAAGTAACGTTTGAGATGTGACTAAGGAAATGTGTATGACTGAGCTATGGTTGAAGAGGTAAGGCTCTTGAAGTTGTTCAGGTCAGTTGAAAGTACAGGAGTGAATGAACTTCAGTTATAATGCAAGAAACTTGAAATTCCAGGTTTAAAATAATTTTTAATGGTTTTCACAGCAGATCCATAGTTGATATTTTTGTTATACATCATTGTTTTATGCACTTGGATTCAAAAGAGCTCTGAAATATGTGCACCCATCTATACTTCTTCAGAAAGACAAGTTCCAGATTGTGATTACCTTGGATGCTCAGCTTTTCTGGGAATGAAAAAGGGATGCAAAGTGGTCTTGAAAGAAAAAAAAATATTAATGAATGAGACTTTTTTTCTTTGTTTTTCTCTGAATGGATTCACATGCCTGTGTTTAGACACTGAATAAAAATATTTGCGTGATGGGGAGAGAGGCAGAGAGACAGGAAAACTGGATGGCAGATCCTTGCATTGTGAACCGCAGAGCTATCCTCTGCACACCATGTATGCCCCATGCTTGCTGATGCCTCAGGAGAAATAGGGTTATCAGAAAGCATTCAAAAATCCTGTCAAATCATCTGGGCTAAACCATGGCCTAAGCTTTTCCTTCGCTGAAGGGAACTGGTTTTTGACACTTAGAGACGTACTTGGCTGAATGGAAATCTGTATGATGTAAAATAGTTATGTCTTTTTTTCCTAATGAGCAAGAAGTTTCTCGGCAAAAGACAAAGTCCCCACTCATTTGAATGTGGATCCCAGGTTCCCATAACAGCCTTCCTTCCATCTTCCCAGGTCTCTCCCTTGCTATGTCGCTCCAGCACAGCACAAGCCCTTGTTTCTGCTCTGTCAGGTTATGATGTGTGTTGGAGGAAGCCTAACCTGTAAAAATAGGCAGGTTTAAATCAAATCCATCAGTACTTTGCACTATCTTATAACAGGCAGGTAAAGCAAATCACGTGAAAGACACAAAGTCCATTAACCTCAGATCATGTAAAATAAAAGTTTGAGAAATGAATTTTAGATCAATCGTTACTCTTAATTTTTTTAAAACTAACACATTGCAGGAAATGGAGGAATAATTTCCTTTTAAATTATTTTAAAAAATACTTTATCGAAAGAAACTATAAAGTATGTGTAGTATGACTATGTGAAATTATAACAAATCTTAAAACTGAACCACAGTTTTCCCACATAAATTTTGGCATATAGGAAAATAACAATACTACAATGATGAGCTGTGTTGGTTTTCGTATCTGAATGCTGTATCTTAGTAGCCCAGTAATTTTCTCTGCAGTCAGAGGATGCAGTTAGACCCTCCTTACAAAGAGGAAACTGCTAGCCAGGCCACAGTTTGCTCTGGAGCCCTGAGGTGACTGCCTGGGCTGGCTGGTGAGAAAATCTCTGGCAAGTGGAGGTGGCACATGGCCTAGGGTTCAGCCTTGCATGTGGAGCACGTCTGCAGGAAGCATGTGTTGGCAGGGATACCAGCAATGTGCTTGAAGAAGGACAAAGCTGGTCCTCAGCCTGCTAAAGTCTGCCCCTCACTGCTAACTTTCCCAGACAAGGAGATACATCTTTGCTGAAAACTAGGAGCTTAAGAAAAATAGTTTCGACTCCTTCAGCCATTCATATTGTGTTTTCAACAGGATACACTTTGTTCATTATAAAAATGAAATCAGAATGGTAAGGGTTAAATGCTTTGTCTTGTGTTTAAACACCAATAGAAGTATAGGCTGTTTTTGTTCTTTTTTTTCATGACAATCTGTAGCTATATATATCAATATTCAAAACCTGAAAATGTTGAGGACATCTTCATGAAGCATGGTTGTTTCTTTGAATTCTCTATTAAATTTTTAGTTACTCTGTTTGGAGTGTTGTTTGTCGCAACCTTTTGGTAGACAGAAATCTAAGATTTTGAAGTGTTCCTCTGAGGCTTATTTGCCAAAGATGAAGAGAGTTTAATTTTTTGCTTGTGTAACCATCCCAATAAAATATAAATTTTCATTTAGAGTTGTAAAATAGCTTTAGACAAGGGAAGCCAAAAACTGAAGTGCTGTAACTTGAAAAGTAAAAATAATCTCATATATAGTCCCAAGAAGGTTCATTATTTGCTTCATGGTTTTCCTTTAGTGTTACATGCCCCTGCATACAGACATAGCAGAACACTTTCTCCCTCCATTTGCTGAACTTTTCAGCTAAATGTCCTTCAATATTTCTGACCTTTGCTACTTGAGAAATAATTAAGGCAAAAACATTTGTATTATTTTCCAACCATTTCCTTGCAACTCTGAGCATTTTTCTGGAAGGAGTCTTTCTGCTGTTTCTGAATAATGGCTCAGTCCCCAAGTCTTACAGTTTCAAGGAGGTGAATATAATTCCCCATTCTTCATCTGCTGCGAGCGCCTGTTCCCCACGCTGCTTTGTGTTGATCAAAGGCTGAGTCTTTGAAGGTTGTTTCTTCACTTTCGTTTCATGGATACTGCAATGCAAACTTGTCCTGGTATTCTTTAACTTGGTGGTGGGTGAGTGTTGTTTTTTGAAAAAAGGCTTATTTGGAGCTAACAGTACATGGCGTTGGCTTTCTGCAAACCTGAACCTCTCCTAAGGAGCTGTATTAATTTGCTCACCTGCTCTGACAATAGTCATGTTGCCAGGTCAAGACATTTCATGGCTGCAGCAGAAACAGTAGTTTGAGGCATTTAATACTGCTGCTAAGAGCGATGTTAACAAGGCACCTTCCTAAAAAGGGACAAGACTATGTGCTCTGCTGGAATAGATATCATCTACTGTGCATCATCGTAGCTATATATATGTATTTGTATCAGATATATATTTGATTGCTTTAGCTGATTTATGGCTTGTATTTTTTTGAGAAAGCAGGAGAGAGGAAGGTACATTTTGTTTTAACCTAGGTTCAGTTCTGAGGGTATCTAGGGTTGGCTGGAGAGAGTTGAGATGTTCTTGTCAAAGGGTGAGAGAACATGGGCTTGGTGAAGACCAACAGGTGCATCACTAGATACATTCCCTCCTGCCACCACTGAGCATTCTGAAGCAGCCAAGCTTAGAAAACCAAGTCTGTTGCACATACTGCAAGTGGAAAACCCAAATGATGTTAACAGTTATAATATGCTGAGTTGAAATCCCAGGCTTCACAACCACATCAGGTATCTATGTACAACTTGTGGACATTTCTGGGAAGCAGACTATACCCTGTTTTACAAGGGAAAGTGGGTTTATGCTCATGTTTCAAGATGGCATGTTAAGCTCTTCTGAATAAGGATGAGATGTACAGGTTGCACACTAGTGTGTTTTTCTTTCAGTTGCTTTAATATGAAATTTTAAGATGGAAGCCTCTGATTTTGGTGGGGACTGAATCACAAAAAATTGCCAGCAGCAAAGTCTCTCTTTAGGTACGGCAGAAGCTGCCATTCCTGCAGCAATTTGAACAGCAGGAATGCTGTAAAACCTTGTGCATAACTACTAAAGTGATGAAGGTTGTGTTGTCTTTACCTTGCAGTATGTTTTTGGACTATTTGCATGTTCTGAAGTATTTGTCATCCAAAGTTATTTACTGTATCTGTGCAATTAAGTCACTATGACTCATGAATGGTTTCTTACTCATTTTAATAGTAGGAATTTAAGGATGTGGGTTACCTGCTGTTTTCTTTTCCATTGACAGGTCTAAATTAACCTCAAGAATCAGATTGCTGCTGGCTGTAACCATGACTGTAAATTCAAAGGGCACTTTCAGTAAATATTTTGTAGTATTTGCTTAAAATCCACAGCTTCAGCAAACATTTCTGCTAGTAATTAATTTACTAGAACATGCCAAAACCAAACACAAAAGGGATGCAAAATTGAAGTCAAAGCAAATGTGTTTTAAAATTCAAATGAATATTCATAGAAAATATTTTGCAGCATTGGCTCAGTTCTAGTGGCAGTTCATCGGGGACATACTGTCTTCTCCTTCCTTAGCTACTGGAAGTATCATTTGTGTTTATAATGGTTAGGAACAACAAGTGCTGTTTTACCTACGTTCAAGGAGGAGTGGACTTCTGAACTGGCTTTGACACAGTCAAAATATTTCACTGGTCTTCACTAATCGCCTATTGCCTTAAGAGAACATAAAAACACATCTAAGAATCACTACAGAAACAGTAAAATAATTTGCTACTGCAAAATCATTTCTTCCAGCAGAGAGACTTGAACTAGGACAACTTTGATCTTAGAATAAATTATGTCTCAAATTGCTTAGCTCTCCTGCAGATAGTACAGAGGTGAAGAATATGCACCTTCATCTCTATTTTCATTACCTCTTTTAATTTTTAGAGCTATACTGAAACTGATTCTTTTCTTACTGTTATCCCATAATATGGCTAGCATCTCAGTAAAGAGATCTTCCATCTGCCACTTAGCTCACATACATCATAGTCTATCCATTACTGATATATTAAAAATCAGGACAAGCACTTACTGCATTTGACTCTTACAGATATTAGGGTTTTTTAAGGTAAGAAGAAATTATTATGTAAATGGCAATTCTATTCAATAAATAAAGCTTTGTATGTTAAATTATTATGGCTAGTGAACCTTTGGTAGTTGATTTCTAGGAAGAGAGTCTGTATAAATTCTCCTTCCCTGGTTTCAATTCTCTTTTTATTGTCTCTTGTGCTGAATGATTTGTTTTGATGATTATAGATGCTTTGCATTGCTTAGAGTACAGATTTATTTTGCATGCAAATATTATCCAATTTCGTGTCTTCATTAAACTTTAATAAGCCTTTACAAACATAGTGCATAAAAGACAATATTGAATCAACAAAGCCTGTATAATGATGATTGAAATACAAGATCCAGGAAGAGCGATGGTGAAAGTAGCTCAAGTACTGGCAATGCTGGTAAGGCTGCAGATGCTTTAAGTTTATTTTTAAGTTCTAATAGCTACAAAGTATGAAGTAAGAATCTGGAGGGAAAAAAAAAGGGAGAAGATGAGAATGCTACTTTTGCTGTCAGCGGCATACTTGAAAGTAAATGCTAATGATGTTCGTTTATATGTAGTGCATGTCATTTCTTTTAGTGTTTTTAAGATGATAAAATAATCATAAAAAGATACTCAGTTTGTGGGTTATGACGTATGATGAAAAACATGAGTAAAAAATGCCGTGCTGCTGCAAAAAGGCAAAGATTATGATTAATCTTAAATAAGCCCTAAATAGAAGGAATTGGGTGAAAGAACTGGTCCTAAAGATTTGCATGAAATACCCAAGCATAAAAGCAAACTGAGTGCTCTACTCAGTGCCATAATCTGACTTTATTGCAGTGGAAATAAGACGTTTCTGCTGCCTTCTCTGCTTTGGTTGGTACCTCTTTAGCTCCTTCTGAGGGAGAGTGGTTTACTTGACTACAGCTGAAAAAAGCAAGTTTGCTGCGTTGGTTTAGCAAAGGGCTGCAACACCAGCCGAGCTGTAGCAGCAACACTTCTCATTTCCCAGCTGTGCATCCCAGTAACAGACTCTTCAAACCACTGAGTGCACTAGTAGTCAGCCGACATCTGGAAGGTGTGTAACCTCTTTCCTCTTACCACGTGCACGGGAAACCAGTGCGTGCCCCGGGCAGGCGAGAGCGACTGTGCCCTTGGAGGCTGCCCCTCATGTGCGGCTGGAGGGGGTGCACGCAGTGGGGTCCGGTGCAGCGTGGGGCTTGCCCAGGTCCAGGAGAGGACAGGAAGGTTGCCTCTGAGTGACTGGGGGCTGTGGCGTGGGGACAGCAGAGGTGCTGCTAGGGATGTCTACTGGCAGTGCGGAGATCCTTGGGTCAGCTTGCTGCTTTGGTTTAATTTTTCTCTGTACTCTGAGGTTTTTCTCCCTGCTTGGCTGTCAGATGACAGCCGGGTATTATACACATCTCTGATGTGGTAGGAGGATGATCAATGGGATAGTGATCAATGGGGTACAGAGTTGCCAGGCTACCAGCTTTGCAGGGATGAGAGAATAATATGTACAGGCAGGAGAGTGTCACAGCATGAAAAGTGTAACACTAAAAATACTGCAGAAACAGAGAAGCACTGCAAAGGCTTTGCACAGGTTTTCTGACCGCTCAAATAATAAAAATTAACTAATGACAATAACTAAGATTGTACTGCAAACTCCCGTTCAGGACCACAAAACTGATCAGGGAATATGAAGTGAAATCAAAAGTTGTGAATTTAGGATGGTTGGTAAAAGCAACAGATTTTTATCCACCCATGTGCAGACTAGCTCGGTGTTTCATCAGGATGAGGTGTAGAGATAAAATTTTTGGATATTGTGAAGGACTGAATGGTAGCGTTAAGTCCTAAAGAAAACCAGAAGCCTTTCTGAATTTGTCTTAAGTGTTACACAAGGCCTTCAAGATGAACTAAAGGACAACTACTCCTTAATACAATGAAGCTTTATGTTGTAGTGGGAGAAAGCAAGTCAAATAAATCCAGTGTGCAAATACTTAATGTAAAGAAATGGAACTATATTAAAAAAAACCCAAACAACAATTAGTAAAATGAGTATACTAGTAGTCTGAAAAGCAAGATGCTTGCAAATATCCTGCAGTGTTCAAAAGTGTGGTAGCAGCAGCTCAGGTAAACTGGTACATTTGAAAAAAAGAAAAAAGAAAAAAAAAAAAGAAAGAAAGAAAAAAAGAAAACCAAAACAAAAAAGCCATCAAAGTGATCCAACTCCTGGGAGCATGACTGCAAGAGGCTGTCATAGGGAAAGGCTTAAAAAATTTCTTTAAAAAGTACAAAGCTTGTCCAAATAAGAACTAGAAAGCCCATAAATCATGACAGGTCAAATGCAGACAGGAAATAGAGTACTAAAAATGTGAAGAGCACCTTACCAAGGGCGCTCAAGCTTCCAGTCAAAGGTTCTTAAATCAAAAGCAGGAAGTCAGGTAGGGCATAAGTGGGACCACTTAATGACCAAACTGTAAGGAAGGGCTCAGGAATTATAAAGCCATAGCAGAGAGGTTCACTTAATTCCATTCCTTTCATTGCTCTTTGCTGTGGAAGACACCGGGGAGGTTGCTACACCCGAGCCATTCTTCCTAGTGAAAAGGGTAAGGGGTTACATGAACTAGATGAGTTTCTAAATATGCGGAAAGTGTTGGACCAAATAGATGTATTAGCTGTCAGTAATTCACCAGCAGCTCAGGTGGCATTCACCCCAGAGAAACTCAAATATGAAATTGCAGAGTGGCTGGCCAAGGCTTCTACCTGACCGTTGGAAACAGCCACAATGTTGGAGGACTGGCAGGTGGCCAGCGTAATTCCCTGCCACCTCCTTCTCGCAAAAGGGACTCTGCGAGGAACAGCAGGCTGAGTCTGATTTTCAAGGCTGGTGGAAAGGTAGAATATAAAATAATGACATCTTTGAGAATGCAAATAAACAGCCTGTTAGGGAAGAGTCAGCATGGTTTCTGCAGGGAGAAACTGTGAATTGCTGTGCAAGTCAAGCAGTGCATGAATGAAGGGGATTATCACGAATACAGTGTAGTTAGTTTTCCAACAGGATTTCAAAAGAGTTATTAAAAAATAAGTTTCCACCAGCTTTTCCCAAAGTGGTGTTGCTCCTTAGGGCAGAGGACAAGAGGGATGGACTACTGGTATCTTATGTTCTTAAGAATATTCGTGGCTGATTCATATTCTGTATAAAGTGTTTTGCTGCATTCAGAAGCCCAAACTGTTATTTATTAAAAACTAAGCTGTTGTGAATTAAAAAAATAATAATTCTGGAATTCCTCATGTAAACTGCAAGTAAAGTTAGTAAAAGGAACAATCCCTCAGACAACCTCTTAGCAAGGTGTTGCCCAGTGGACAGGTACTGTGAGAAGAGGGGGAAGAGTTTGTTTCTGACCAGAATGCAGAGGCACGAAGGGGCACAGAGGGAACGGCAACAGCGCAGACCTCAGTAAATAAGAAGGTCTGAGATGCTCTACACGTTGTGGCAAAGGACTGTGTGCTATCCTTGGCCTCAACAATCCTTCTCATTAAAATAAATTGGTTTGGATTTCTATTCTGAAATAAATAAGATTATTTTTAGTGAAGGAGGTCATGTTATCACTAAAGTCGAACCTTAAACAAGTCTCCCAAACATGTGAATAGTCCAGGGCAGCTGGTGGGCATCTCGTCCTTGTGGGAGGCTGGCTTCAATGTGCACAGGGTGGGCCAGGTGTGTCATTTTGGGGCAGAGAAGCCCTTCTTTTGGAGGGGAAGTAAGAATAAGTGGATCCCTTCACTTGCTTTAGGAGCTAGTGTATGCACCAAGGCATCAAAACAGTGGCTCAAACTGTGTCTCGTTCTCTGAGGACAACGGTTGCTTCTTCAAAGTTGTCCTTGTACTCTGCCAGAGCATCAAGATTGTGTTGAACTGTACATGGTATGGTGCTGTTCCTACCACTCATTGCTCTGCTCTGCCTTTTGGCAGGGGATTTGGGAGGTAGCAATGGCACTCCCACCTGCTACAGCTGGTTATTTCTTTGCTTTACATATCGGTAAGGTAAAAACTATAATGCTCTGTGATGCGCTTTGAGAAAAATTAAGTAAAATTGAGTGTCTACAGTTGATTCATACGTATTTGTGCTTGTTTTGCCTAATGTAGCACAGTATCAGTCAGGATGTAGTGAACAGTAGTAAGATGTAAGACTCACTCTTGAGACAGTGCTGCTGAATTGACTTGAGCTATCTGGTGGGCTTGCAGTAAAAGAAGTGTTTTTGACCCAGCCCTGCTACAAGACGTTCTGGATATTTGTAAATGTGTGTCCTCTTTCCTCTCTTTTTGGTTGTTTGGTGTCAGGTGGGGTTTTTTTTTGTGTGTGTGTGATTTATTTGGGGGGGGGGGGGTTTATTTTGGGGTGGAGTAGGGGTAGGAGGTAGGCAGGGAGAAGCCATGGAGAGTAAGCAAGAACAAAATGTTAAGTATTCCCTGTATTTCTTATTTAAAAATCAGTTGTGTCTGAAATGCTAAATGCAGTAGTGACACAGTGTCTTTTTGATGGATCAGAATCCAAACATTAAGTTCCTGCTTGCATCTGCTGGAAACAATACAAAAATAATTGCCTCAGGGATGGCTTGCTGCTGAACTTTCTCACTGCCCAAGCAATTCCAGGCAACAGGATTAGTTATGAGAATTGACTGACTACCTATGTATTTGTACAAAATAAACACTCCATAGAGCAGGCAGATCAGGGAAGAGGTCAAAGCATGAATGGTGTGAAGTTAAAACTATCGAGGAGAGAAGAAATTACTCAAGCTGTGCTGTAGAATTATCTTCCTTCAGGTATCTTCTCTGTTCACCCAAAACATAAATAGGTGATGTGCAGTGTTTGAGTCAGATACTTAATTTTTTCATGTTGAAATGGCATTCAGCCCACTTTGAAGGTGCCTAAAAGCTTGTGCACTAGAGGTGCGTCTAAGTCTTGGTGTGCACAGTCGGTCGCCCTGTGTAACTGAGGGCTTCTGCAATTCCACAAAACTGCTTAAAGCAGTCATTCATTTTCTTTCCTTGTTGGCTGAATGTAAATGCACAGGTACATCACATCGTTTGTACCCAAAGATATACATAGAAATTATTTTAAAATGTATTCCACTATAATACAACCTTGGTAGTTTAAACCCATTATAACTCTGAAATAGAATAATTCTTTTTTGACCTTATTTGCTAAGGTTTTGTTCCTCTATACCATAACCCATCACTCACGTGTATATTACCTCCTTTCATGGTTTTTCCATTAGTGTTTCCTTTTCACTGAAGCCAGAGTGTTGTCCTTTTTCTCCTGTAACAAGCTACAAGGATAGACTCTTTATAAGCCTTTGGGTTATTTGCACTGCAAGTTGTTTTCATCAACACCTTTTACAGTAACAGAGGGAGTATATTTATATTTAACACACTAAGGGGCTTTTTCAGGCCAGCAACCAGTCTTGGCACCATATTGTTGATAAATATAATATTCTTGAAGATGTCATTTCCCAAGAGATGCCAAAATTATTATCCGCTTTAGGTAGCAATGGCATGTATCACAGCTTAGCTTTACATGATGTAATGCAATCTGCAGAGTAAACAGGGCATCTAGTACAGTGGTTGTAATCGCTTTCTCTTTTATGACTTCTCATTTTTATTATGTCTTCATTACACAGCAAGATATATTTCAACTTTGACCTTCATCTGCAGAGTGAGTAAAAAATAGGGTTTCAATAGACGAAAGCAATTTTTCACTTGCAAAAGCTGCCTTTTGATGATAATAGCTTAAAGGCTTTGGATGAAATTTTTTCTGTCCAGTCATACAGCATAGTGAAAAAACCCACTTTTGCCTATCCTTTTCTGCAAACACAAAGTGCTCCTCTGAAATAGTTATGTTCTATATGCATCTGGAGTGTATGTTGCCTGTAGAAATCTATCAATTTAAATCCATCAATTTAAAACAACAACCTGCTCATATAGATGCGATTAAACACTTCAAATTATTGAGAATACACATATGTCAAACATTACTTGAACAAAATAATAATAATTTCAGAAGCTTGCAATTTTACCACCTATGTTGGATTGGCTATGTAAGCATGACAAAACTAAGTAAAAATAAAAAAAAATTAGCAATTTGGTTTCATGCCCTCATTTGGATAAAGGAGACATGCTACTTAAAGAAAGCTCTGGAATTACTTGAGCCGTTGGTTAGTTTTTTGTTTGTTTTATGCATTTGCTAGTAGTTTATTTTTTTTAAATGACTCAGCCTTTTCCCATCTTAGCTGTATCCCTGTCTTTACAATTAGATATATATCTTATGAACTGTCTCTGACCTCTCATCTTTAGAAGTTTGATTTATCAGGAAAACTGACAGTATCTTCAGCAGTAGTCTCCAAAGTGTGTGTGTGTCAGGGGAATTATTAGGTTGAAAAATCTATGTTGTATCTTGGGAGGTTTCTTAACTATCAAAATCTTAGACTATATGGAATCAGATAGTCCAGAAGAGACTGATGAGATTCACATGGATTTTAAGACATACATGATAATTCTCAGTAATGATGTCATTAAAAATGAGAGTAAGTAGACAAAAAAGGAAAACAGGAAAGCAAGTGAAAAGACCTTGAGTCCAAGCTGCTGGATTCAGTGCTGGTTATTTTTGGAAGCAGAAGGGATATTTTAGGGACTGGCCATGAAAAAGATTGTAAGAATGTTTAATGAAATAAGAGAAAATATGGCACCGAAGCATATGACAAAAAAGGTTAGAATAAATGTAGGAAATAGTACATGTACAATGACTGTTCGCAGTCACATTTTTTCCTGAACAGAGCTGCGTTTCTTGCTACAACTCTGTGTTGTTATCACACTGATCATGGCAAAAATGAAGTGCCTGAAGGTAGAGACACCATACCCTCGTTCATCCTTGATATCTCCCTTGAATATATGCTGCAGTTTATAAAAGGAAATATCAAATTTTTAGAAAACAAAAATCAAAACAAGCATTTTCTTTGGGGGAATTTCATTGACAGCTTCATGATTGCTGGTCTGGAAAATGCTCGTTGATTATTATCCTACAAGGGAGATTTCCCTGAAAAAGCCAGTCTTTCATACTTCCTCAGTTGATTGTTGCATGTGATTTGGTGGTGTGGGTTTTTTTCCCTTCCGAAATTATTATTTCTCCTGTTTTCTAGATTCAGGAAGGAAATAATAATGTCATTAGTTTTATGTCATCCAATATGTATTACCTTGTTTTTGAGTAACAGCAAATTCAATCCATTATCCTCTCAAATAATGTTACTAATGCAAAATATTATTGAAATAATCCTGAAGACTTCTGTAAGTTTTATAAACTGGAGTTTATCTATATACTTTTATCTATCTATCTATCTATCTATCTATCTATCTATCTATCTATCTATAAAGTAGAAGAGAAAATACAAAATAATATAAGGACTTAACTTCTGATCTCTAATGGAGTTTTATTTAGTCCTTCCAGTGAAGTTAATAAACTAGTGAACCTAGTAACTTTGTGGTGCAGGAACCAGTGCCTGCATTTGAGAGACTGAGGTGGTTTTGTGGCTACTCCATTAGCTGTATGGCTATAGCACTTTTTGCTTTGTTATAGATAAGGAAATTATTTAACTCCTTCCTAAACCCTTTTGAGGTGCTCTGGTGTAGCAAGAATCTGTTTCCACACAGTATAAATTGCACAGCTGAAGAGACTTTAGGTTTAGTTATTTGTGATTTTAAAACCGTAAACTCAATTGGGGTGCCGTGCAACACTTGGCTTCTTGTAAAACATAAAACTGTTAGTGGAAGAAGTTTATATTGGAGCTGT
Source organism: Falco peregrinus (assembly GCF_023634155.1). Lineage (NCBI taxonomy): Eukaryota > Metazoa > Chordata > Aves > Falconiformes > Falconidae > Falco > Falco peregrinus. The sequence continues at coordinate 3,782,936 of NC_073728.1, forward strand.
AAATGTAATCACGTGTCCACGTCTGCTTTGAGCTGTACAACTGTGCCATTTGCTGTGACATTAATCTTACAGCCTAGCCCCCATTTCCACCATATCTGAGACTCTTTCTTCACTGATTATCTCTCCATGACTTGCTGGCTTGACGGACCATTTATCTTGTTCCTGATTGAGAAAAAGGATGGAATTTTAAGTAATGGCAAAAATATATCTGCCTTAAAAAATAAAGAATGTGGAGAATATCTCTGAGAAGAGATGAGGTGCCTCGCATCAGGCTTGGCTCAAATGAGACAGGGATGATCATACTCATAGGTTGTTCTTATCTGTACTCTTAGGAATAAAATTCTGCAATAGACTTTTTACACCACACCTGAAAAGGTTAAATGTGAAACACAAACTTTCCAAAAGGAGGTGGGAGTCTTCTGAAAAAAATGTCTGAAAACGTCTGTGAGGATCCAGAGAGCAACTGGGTTGTGAAGCTCCATGTCCAAAACCACAGAGTCTGTGCGCAGTCTCACCATGAGGAATTGTCTCAGAAATCAGTGCTCGTTGGGTTACGAACCGTTAGATCCAGTGTTTGGATAAATTCAGGACAGGCTGGTGTCCTTCCAGACAACTGGGTTATTCCAGCCGACTGAGGTCTTTGGTTTCATGAATTCTGTTGTAATGAAATAATGGTGGTAAAGCCTTATCTCAGATCTAGTTTTACCTCTGTGTAAAATGTCTAAATTTCTCTTTGTGTGAAATACATTTGTATAGTGGCTTATACATGTTAAGTTTTTGAGGTTTTGTCTGAACCTGACAGAAGTCAGTGGGGGCATATGCTGAGACATTCCTTATAATATCAGGTCTCTGCACATGCAAGAGAAAATAGGTCAACAAATTATCAAGACTGCTTTAAGATCATTCCGATGAGTGAGGAGATGGAAATATTTAGAAGGAAAAGATGACTTCTCCATGTCTTTCACATAAGAAAGAAGCTGGGAAAAATTGTAAAGGAATATTTTAAGATTAAATTTATTAGAAAATTGAAAATTATTATTAAAATCTTCAGAATATATTTTTTTTAATTTTGAAGTGTCAGTGTTATCAGTATGTCTATTCAAGGCAATTGGGTTTGGTTGGTTTTTTTTTTCAACTCAGCTTACTTTACAAGGACAAAAAGATTTGGATAGGAAGCAGTGCTATGTAGTGCTCATTCTTTTAATTTGCATTGTTCCTAAAACTGCCTGGCTACGGCAGTGTGGCAACAAAAATGGGGTGTCCCACCCTCTCCCTCCCCTCCCCATGTGTGTGACCTGAAGTGATCAGTGAATCTACCTTTAGGTTCATCCATTCCTGGAGCAGCTTTTCCTGCGATACAGGCAGTCTGTGTTAAGAGTTGTGAACACAGGTAGTAAGAGAGCAAATATGCAGGTCACTGACCACAAATATGCCATAAAGCAGATTTCAAGCTCCCTTGGGTGTTCTAAACTGCTAAAAATACCTTGCTTACTGCCAGATTGAAGTATAAATATTGCCTAGAAGTGAATAAATTAACCCGATTGCTTATAGAAGTGAATTCCATCTAATCCTGTACCTAACATTTAATTTAGTCTTTGTGCATGAGGAATAAAAATATCAGAATCAAAACACAAAATGCTTAGTCTTTCAAGACCAAAGTTTGAACAGATGTGTCTGTGTATTGAGACAATATTTGAATAGGTCTCGGAAGAAATCATGTGAAATTCTTTCTCATTGAAGGCAATGACCAAGCTGCCGTTGACTGCAGACTTGAGCTTGACTCTGGATGCCGTAACCTGATTCAGTAAGACATTTAAATACATATAATCATAGAAAAAGTGATCTGATGAATCATGGCCCTATCTGTGAAAATTTGCCTAATGAAATTGTGTGAAATTAACTTTATTCACAAAGCACACCTGTTCTGCTGGGAAGATGGCTATAAATATCATTGTGCCACCTGCCCCAGCTATGAGAGCTCCTATAAATCACATAATTCTCTGTGACAACTGATACCATCTTGAGGGCACCTTTTTCTTTCTTTGTGCTCTTTCTGAAAATGAATATTTGCATAAATATAAATCTGTATGCCAGTAATTTTCCCACCAGATTTTTTTGCTCCCCCCCCAAATGGAATGAAGTTTCATTTATCCATAATTTTGCCTTCCCTGTGCCAGTTGCATGTACAGCCAGATTCTGAAATAGGATTTGCATTCACACTCGTGAATGATGTCAGTCCGACCACACCATCGCTTGTGCAGAAAGTTCCTTAAAGGAGTTATTCCAGTTTGGCTGTGCTGAGTCCACACGGAAAGAAATTAAATGACTGGAAAAACAAGAGTTATCAGGTCTCTGCTTATCCAGCAGTCTGACTTTTTCTAATTCTCTCTTCTCTTCCTTCTCTGTTTGTGAGAAATTGTCCTTTCTTCTGTCAGAGGATGATTTCAAATGAAATGCCTGAGAAAACATTGCCGTGGGTCTAGAGTTGGCAGTGTTCTGCTTGTGCCTGTGCTTACCTCTGATGTGAGGTTTCGCTGGGTAAGCTCGTACCCCGTGCGTCTGTGAAGGGGCAAAACTGCAATTCCTGCTCTACAAGCAGAACGTGAGTCAACAGTGTCATGCTGCTGAGAGAAGGGTAAATACCTTATTAGACTGTATAAACAGTGTAGACTGCAAAAATGCATGAAGTGATCCTGTGTAAAAATATAATGATTTTCCTTCAAGAAAGATATAGATTTATTGGTTGGTGTCCAGAGAAGAGCAACTCAGAATGGAGATCGAAACAACTGCAGTTGTATAACCTTTAGAAGAGAAAATCACGAGGAGACTGTAACAGTTTTCAAGCATGTGAAAGGCTATTGTAAAGAGGAAGAAAATAATTTGTGTTTAAGGCCCATAAGACAAGTTAAACTGGGAACAGAAAAAATTATATCGTTAAGGAAGAAACACCACAGCAAACCCAACCTTCTGGTGATAACCATAGCTTAGTGCTGCAGGACTCAGCCTGGGAGGGTTGTGGAAATTAAGAATAAGCTGAACAAATACCAGCTAGGAATGATGAGGGAGTAGCAGATGGCTCCCCTCACTTTGATCTCAATGTCTAGTGCACTTTTAGACTAATTGCAGTCACTACTTTATACGCATAATCTATGTAAACAATAACTCGTTGGTTCTATAAAACTTGAGCTATGTGAAGTAGTACATGGCACATGTGAAAAATACACATTGGAATAATACAGTAAAAGTGTTCCTGGTGATGCATCCACTTCTCTGTTTTCACTGAAAAATATTAAGGTTAATCTTTATTTTTCCTGTACTTAAATTATATATTTCTGCGAGCACTTAAAAGCAATGGAATAAGTTTGAAAAATTGGCTTCACCTACAATTAATATGCAATGACTTTATACCGGTGTCGTATTTCATTCTAGAGCAGTGGAAAATATTTCTATTGTTTTCTTTCTTTTAAGTTTGTCATGACATGGTTTTATTTTGTTTGATCCGTTGACTGCATTGACAGAGATCCAACTGTATAAAACGGTTGCTTAGGGGACTGTACAGTGACAGTGTAGAGCAGCAGTCAGGAATTCTTTCTCCCAGAGATAGACATCTTTAGTGTTAAGTCATTAGTTAAGCATAGTTTTATTTAACAGCTCTTCATGTGGAAGGAGTAAATGAGGCATTTAAATCAACAGTAACAGTGATTGCTCTGTGCTGCTGCGCTCATCGCAGACCCGGGAAGTCCTGGTTGGACTTCAAGCCGTGTATTAATCCTTCATAGAGTGAGTTCAGGACTCCCTTTGAACACTTGAAAGTGAAGGACCCACAAATTTCAGAATGACTAAACTCTTGCTAAGGGGAGGAATTTTTTTAATGAGGTAGAAAAAGACTGTGTACTGTCTCCTAGACAGTGTGCCCGTTAGTTCATTTGTGAGGTGCTGATCTGTGTAGAAGATTTTTGTAGGCTTAACTGGCGACCGCAACATATACCAATTTGCTCAGCCAGGTTGACCTGTGTTCAGCAGGGAGTTAGGTCTGGAGGACAGTGTTACTTTCCTGGGTGCGTGGAATATACAGCATCCAGCACCGCCAGATGTGGATTTTCGTACCAAGGCTGAAGAAGGCAGACTGCTATGAGTGGCAGATTTGTTCCATAGTAAAAGTCCAGACCGCATGTTGTGGATAGAAGGTACAATTCAATGTTGGATTTAATGTTATTAAAGGACAAGGACATATACCCCTCCCCACCATTTTCCTTTACTTCTGGGGCAGGTAAGGTAACACTGCAGAGCAGAGCACATGTTGTTAATACCCATCCTGTTATCAGCAAAGCTTTGGCCAGTGGTTCTTTTCAGGAGCTCCAGTATTCATTTGAAAAATCCACAATATCTATACTTTCCCAGTCTCACAAGTATTTCTCTTGGAGCAACCCTTTCAAACGGATACCTTGACTTGACATACAGGCTGTCACTTGTGTTTGCTTTCTGGAGCTAAAGCTGCTAATGTTTACAATGTGCTTAACTGAACTTGGAACCTGTGCTCTCCCTTGGTTACACATCAAAGAGAATCTTTTTAAAAGATTTTGTCTGGTACAGTGGCATGAAGGCAGTACTGCTGGAATATCTGCCCCGGAGGAGAACTGACATGACATTTGAGCGAGCTAGTGGAGCTGACAGCTCATCCTGTTTGACTGCAGAGTCTGAGGGTGCTGCTAAGAATCCTTAACTGGCCTGGTCGTGGTGTTGCTGCTACATCTTCCAAAGTTTAAAAATGTGACCAGCAAATATCTCAAGATAAAGTATATAATATAGAAAAGCACTGAAAATACAGTTAGAAATGGAAAAAGAGAAGCTCAGAAGGAAGAAACTGTTGGAGCATTTTTAGTTTCTTTTATATATAGAGAAAAGCAAGACACAGTAATGGCTCAGATGCATTAGTGTACCTGCTTTATATCATTCAACCACAAAACCGTCCTTAAAAGTTATACAGGCAATACATGTGCTACAAAGAACTGTACTGTGTGCTACATTCGTGCTTGCACAGGTTTTCCATCGGTCTGGACATGGGAATATGTCCCTGTGCCCCATCGGTTAAGTAGCACAGCAGCCACAGGATAAGGGCAGCAGATGGGTCCTTCACTCTTTAGTTCTGTGCTGGCTTTGAAGATCTAGCCCTGTATATCAATATTACAAGACGGTATTTTTGTAACTAAGAGTACTGTATCAAGGAAATAAATATGTAAAGGTTTCCTAGAATCTGGTGAGGCTAAAATATCTGAAAATCCAATGTGTCCATTAACTTGCAAATGTGTCATCCTCTAGCCTGTAGAAACTTCATAACTTCTTCATAGGTCAGGAGAACCCCCCTGAAACGCACTTGGATGTTCCACCTCAGCTTGGATGAAACTATTGAATAGAGTTTGCAGTAGAAAGAACCTCTTCATGTCCTGTGCTACCCTCAAGGTATGAAACTATCTCCACTTTGTTGGTGGACTGCTCAAGAAAAATATCATTGGAAATTAGCTTTTTTGTCTGCACCTGATGCTTTTAGCAAGTGAGAGGTGCTTCTAGAACCATGAGACCTGCATCTGTCCAGCAGCGCCTTCATCTTGTGTTCACGCACCCGCAAACCAGGCAGTGTTTTCAAATTACTTCCTTTTCCTTTATTTTCTCTGAGAATGCCTCACTTCACATCATTATAGATCTCAATTTATTTCTCCATAAACTATCATTATTCTTTTTAGCATTTATGGCACTTGCCCGCCATAGCTGTCGTTGTTACAAATTGTTTGTCATGGTTGCCTCCCTCCATGGCTGCACAGGGCAATAGTGTTGCAAATGCTGACTGCTCCCAGTTACCCTAAGCCACAAAGGAACTGGGGAGAGGGAAGTCATAAAAGAGGTCGTCCCCTACACCCTGAGGAAGGACAAGGAAGACAGCTGGAACCACATGTGGTGGTGTCTCGTTTGAATAAGTAAATTGTATAGCAATCTCACTTCAAAGTAGCTGCGTGAAATTGCCAAATTCCCTCTAATTAGAATATCTTCTCTGCAATTAGAATATCTTTTGTGCTGTAATGTGATAGATTTGTGTATTTCTTATTTTGAATATCCTTAATTCCCTCTTCAGTTTGGCCTTTCTGTTGCTTACTCTCCTTCAGCTCCTGCCTAACCAGACTGGAAATGCACATGGCAGTGTTTAGTTGTCATGCCTGCATTGCCTTCCAAGGATCCATATACCACCCCTGCAACTTTCTAAACGGGCCCTTTCTTACTATCATTTCTCTGTCAACTATGATATACTAAAGGTTATAAGGAGGGCTTACACGAAAATAGAAATGGTTGGAGAAATGAGAAAGTATTTATGTGTATTGTATTTTCAGTCTGCTTTGGCTGCTTTAATAGAATCTGGATTCACATTCCACAGAAGCTGAAGCAAAGTCTTGTGTTTGACCACAGTGGACATTGGGTGGCAATCTAGATCAAAAACACCCCACCCTACTCTAAGGAGCTTCTTCTGTCTTCTACCACAGTCAATTTCTTAAAGGTTTGTTTAGCTAAATGTGTTTGAAAAAAACTTCAAATTTCGCAATATTGAGGCAACTCATTTTAGACCTCATGATGCTTAATGCTCTTCAGAAAGTTTCATACGCTGAAGTCAGGTTATAATGCAAGAACTTTAGTTGTCATTTAAAACAAATATTGCTCAGTCTTGAGATTACCCAAAGGATCTAGCATATATGAACAGCAAAAGATTAAAAAAACCCCAACAAACAAACAGAAAACCCCAAAGAAAAAACAAACAAAAAACCAACCATCAAACCAGCAAAATAAATAATGATCCTTAAGTCAATCTTACATCCTTTGGGGGAGCAGGCTCAGGATAGTGAGTGATTATGCTTCGTTCTGGAAAAAGATGGAAATTGCCTGGCTGTGCATGTATTTCTGTGTACCTTCTCTACAGTATTACTTTTCATGATGCAGTTACAACCGTCTTTTTTCAACTGGAACCATTTCTGCTTGTCCACAGTGATAAATGCATTTGTGTAAAGCACTTTAGTCTGGGTGAAGACATCTCTTCACTTGGTGCTAAAATATGCCCAAAAGCTTTGAAAAGGGGAAATAAGAAATTGCACACATTTAAAATGTGTCCTGCAAACTCCGGATTTTTCCACTTCGGTATATCTCTCTGTTATTTTTGCTGTCATCTCTTTGCCACAAAACTTGCTTGATTTTCTCTTTACAAAATCGGTATTTTATACCAATCAAAACGTTGTCATAGCATTTTCCAATTTTTTACCCCTATAAACCTTACCAGCTTCAATAAAATGTTAGTAGATCTTTAAAAGTTTAAGTCATTTGTTTGTAGGCAAAGATCAACTTTAAGCAAAGGTGATCTTACGTACCTCTGAGATTCAGTTTGGATTTCATATGTTACTTAATTGTATTTATTTGCTTAGATTATAAATAATTAAAGAACGCCTGTCCAAGCCTCATGGTGCCCCAACATCAATAACAGTACCATCCCAACAGTCTTGAATTAATTATTTTAACAGGAACTCAGCCAGACAACCTCCAGTGGAGACTTTTCAATTTTGTCATTACTGTGAGAAACAAATCCATAGCTTTCCCCAGAAATCTTATCAAACAGTACCTTCTGTGTACTGCTTCTCCTTGTCTCTTTCTCTGCCTCTGCTCTGAAGCTGAGAAGGCACAGACTTCAGTCCTTATTTGCTATGTTTTGTTTTTCTTTAAGCTGGCTAGGACTTTGGGAATAACTTTTACCAAAACCTGCTAATTCTTTGCAACCACACCTAATTAAAGATCAATTGCAATGTTTTCCTCAGTTTACAAATTCTTTAGTAGACCACATTACATTTGCTGCTTTGGGTGGAAAGACTTTTCCTATTGTTTTAAAAAATATATATTAAAAAAATGTTCAAATCTCAAGAGAATCAGACAAAAAAATTAAACTAAATGAAATATTTACATTATTAGACGGCTATTATTTGATAGATTCTCTTTACTTGAAAACCACTTGTGAGATCATCTCTTCCTGCTCTAAATCAGGACAAAGCAGTGGAAAACACACTTAGTTGTCATCTTATTTTAATACATTGCTATTGCTTTCATTACAAAATACATTCAGGAATGTTATCAATTTCATGTGTGTGTATGCATATATATATATATATATAAAAATAAATATAGCCTTGCTGATTAATAGTAATGTGGTGAGAGGTACATCTAAGAATATGTAACATTGTCCAGAAGGTTTATGGGAATAATGAAATGTGTTGTTCTGTTCACCAGCTTGTGTTTCGTGCTGTGTTGGTATGCAAGACTTGCCAGAAAACCAAGGAGGGTTTGTAGGTTGTGCTTTTTCATATTCTCTTTTTTTTTTTTTTTTTAGTATTTCAAGACAGAATTGTAATAGTCCATAGTCTTGCTTTGTGATGAATATTGTCCAGGTGATAACTTCTATTCTGCATTTCAATTCTTCCAAGTATTAAAATAAAATAATAGCAGAAAGGGTTTTGGCATGTCTAGGAATGTTAGCTCATGCTCACCCTTAGAACTTTTGCAGGTCTTTTGTCAGATGCTGCAATGTGCCTGTACATGTAAATAAATGTCTGTTGCTGATAGTTGTCTGATATGATTGATATATTAGATATTTTTAAAAGGTGATACCTTTTTGTCAACTTAATTCTTCATAGACCTGTTTGAGGGTCACATTGTGACATTTCTGCTTTGACAACTAGCATGTTCCTGGTACTTGCAATTCTGCAGCTGTACTCATATGTGCTTGCATCAGTAGGCAAGAGTGCTGCTGGGTTTCCCATTCTCGTTTTTAGTGATAGACTGTTCCATGAATCCTTCCTAAAATACATCTCCAGCACCATTGTTTCTGCTCACCTACAAAACAGAGCTTTGCAGGTTATAAGCATCTACCCTCCTTCAGTTCAACTTAGGGAAAGCTTCTGGTGTTCTGCACTGACACGCAAGTACCTCAAATGCTGTTTTGTTTTTTGTCTGTTCTGTTTAAGCATCATATTATTTCTCTCAAGAATTAGCTGGCATTTAAACATCTCACAAAGGTATTTCACATTATGTAAAATATAATTCAAGTAGACTTTCTAAAATAAGCTTTTCTGAAAGCATATTTAATTTTTCAACATTATTTTTTATTTCCTTCTTTAGGCTAAATTCTAATGCATGTGTGCCCAATGAGCTAATGTACCTGTAGATTTTTTTTTTTTTTTGTATTCATATGTATTCACAAATCAAAGTAATAGCACACTTTCACAAGAAATATTAATCTTGTTCCTCCCCTTCTTTTTCCTTTTTTGTTGTAACACGCAAGCAATATTTCTTTAGAAAGGAGCAAAATAAAAAGTAGAATACTAAATGTGTGAAGATTAAATACCAAGAATTCAATAATAGTAATCATATAATAAATGGTATCCTCATGATATGTGTTGTTGGTTTTGGACATAATGAATCATACAGCAATCATGCAGTTGAAGAACGCATAATTCTTATGGAAGCCTTTCATTATGGATGTGCTTTTTGTACTTCGAACCGAACCGTTCTATGACTGTAGGGGGAAAAATAAGGCTGAAGCTTTTATGAATCTTAAAGTTCAGGACAAGAATAAAAATCAGCATGGTGTTTTAAAATGAGAATGCAAACTTTATATTATTGTCTCTTGCAGGGCTACTGAACCCTTCCCCCCTGCCAAAGCGCACCAAGATTTTCTGAAACTTTGACAATTATAGGCTTTATATAATCATTAATGTCATGAATAAATAAAGCCTAATTAATTCAACACTAATGAGATGAAGTTGGTTCAGACAATTTTCATCACTGAAGACCGTATTCTTTCACAGTTCTGTTAGAGCAGTTCATTGTTGTCATGTTATACAAATTATTTTTTAACTCTGTAGTGGTCAATAAATAGCATAGTGTGGCAAGGTTTGGTGAAATTGTCAAAAACTAACATGCAATTTATAATGTAAACTTGATATTTTTTTTGCTGGCAATTATTATTTTTAGCATATTTTAAATATAGTTTTGGTGGCAATTAGGAACAGAAATTGTGCTTGTATTTGATACATTTTGATTTAGTTCAAAATAACAGGATAGGAAAGGGATTATGAAGATCTCTGTTAGAAAGACAAGTGCATATTTATGGAAGGAAGACTAAATTGAGCCATGCTCACATCCAAAATGATGATTAAATAATCCTGAAAGACTTAAATCACTTCAAAGAATTTTTATCTTTTATTAAGTTTTTCCTCAAGAACCTTCTGAGTTTCCCTTGGTCTCCTGTTCACTTCTGCTCATAATGCACATAACGTACTAGCCTCTCTGTCAAGTTCTTGAATATTTTACCATATTCTCTGCCTTTTGTGATGGCTCATTTCTGCCATTTTTATGGAAAGAAAGAAGCTGGAGATCAGGTTATTGAGTTAATGGAGAGAGTCTGCTCCAAATCTAAACTCAAAACTTAAAAAAGACAAAATTTAGGAGAAATATTCAAACTAAGGTTTGTGTATATGCATACATATATGTATGCATGCACACATATATTCCAGCCCCCCAAGGCAGGTGTGTTTGTACTAGGTGAACTTTAAGATCCCTCCCAATCCATTCCGTGATTGATTCTATATATACAGGTAGGTTTGGAAGTTTGCAAGAACTTATAATAGCACGTGTCGTTTGACAAGGAGAAATGTGAAAAAAATTGTATCTACTGGTCCCACTGTGTGTAAAGTCATCACTTTTGTGTACATGTTAGTGCCCATTGAAAGCAGAGACAAGACAGTGATCTTCCTCTCAGTGAAATGCTCTTCTCCGGTGCTAGGGTGATTAAACCTGTGGGGTGCAAGTTTTACCATAAGCTTGCTACCGCGGCCAAAGTCTTCTGGGGAGAGATCCTGGCACATCCCTGGTAGGAAATGAATTAAACTGAAAGAAAAGTAAATATTTTGCTTTGAGTCATCTATTTTAGAGTGCTATGCTGCAATTCTGGCAGCTGAAGATGCAGTTTCAAGTTTTTGAGTATTTTCAGGTGCATTTAAATACATAAATTCTAGATTAATTTAATTGGAAATATCAGATTTCCATCTTTGCATATGTTTTCAGTTTTTAAACTATTAGAGCTATAGTGAAAATACTGCCCTTGTTATATTTTTCTACAGCCTATGCACATCACAGTGACAGAATTCATAGTACTCTAAACTATGGGCTAATCTTCCCCGTTTTAATATCAGCAGTAATATTTATGCAAATTAGTGTGTTGTAAAAGTTGCATCAATCATTTATGGTTCAAAGCTCAGAATAAGTACCTGTGAATTAAGGACCCCCAGCAGTTAAACCCTGAATAAACCTATTGATAATAAAGTATGAAATAAAATTTATTTGTATACCTAAAGACCGGTTTATTCTTCAGATCAATTAATAAAAATATGTCTGTGATAACTAGACTGAACCCTGAGAAGGTATGAGAAGGAAAGAGAAGGAAAAAAATAGGACTCCAAAAGTTCATTTCAGAGGAGGCATTAATAAGAACCGGATGACACGCAGCAAAGGAAATTAGCTTCTAGTGTATATGGACATGAATAATGCTGGAGGATGTATCGTATAACTCAGTCAGATGGCTGCAACAGGAAGATGCAACTGTGGTTTCCTTAATGACCAATGGGTGATGTAACCAAATGCTAAATGCATGTTGTCAGATTCTGACAAGTTTCTATCACAGCAAAGATGGAGTATCGCTTAACCGGGAGTTTAGTCTGATAACACATCCCCTCTGGAGCGAGCGGAAGGAGTCAGGAGCTGACAGATTTCTATAATGCTGTTGTGATGTGGAGTAATCTTCCTTTGTCATTCTCTAATGTAAATATCACGCTCCCTGAAGCTATAGATACTTCTGCTGCGTTTGGCAGGGTACAAAGTCGTTCATCTTGCTAGCTTGGGCACGAGGCACAGTCAAGGCTGCTACAGCTGGGACCCTGCAGAGCTGCAGGACGCTTGCAGGTGGCTCTGGCTTCTGCCACCCGCTGTGGGCTCTGCCCTGCTGCTCCATCCGTGCTGGTCTGTGCAACAAACTTCAGCATGGGAGCAACTGGACAGGCACTCACAAGTCTGAGTGAGGGATAGTTGGCCTTCAGTAGATTAAACAGTGCTGCTAATGCTGGGCTTGTAAGACTTTGTAATTTCTGTGTGTCTCACCCTTCTGCACGTTGCCAGTGAATGTTTTCAATTGAGCCAACACAAATGTTAAGGCTCATAGAGTGGTGACCTTTGAGGCAGCAGGTTCAGATCCCAGCTGAGTAGCTTCTGCTAGCCCTGCCCCAGGAGGGGTGGTTATGTGGTGCAGGGACACAAGGGCTGGATGAACCTGCCCAGGTTGACTCTGGAGGTGAGAGAGCCTTTTCTGTGCTCAGAAGAGGGGAGCTGGTCCTTTCTGGCTTCGCTGCAGTGTGGGCACAAGACCCTTGTTCGCCAAATCAGAGTACTTTAGCAGCAGTTCGATAGGAGGGTACTGCTCTGAATATAAGAACCAAACAAATTCAAAATTAAGACCGAGCTCACTGATAATCCTGGGCTTTGCATTTTAATGCATGTTACTAGTTGAGTGCTAGATTGTGTTTTTATGACGGAGCAGATTAGGAAATAATTTGCATGTGAATCTCTTCAAGTCAGTGCAGTTTCCCTGGTAACAAATGGGGAACCAAGTTCCAAAATCTGCTTTTTGCCATTAAAGTGTTCGTGTGCATGAATTTGGGGAGGGGGGCTGTTCTTTTTATAAGCTTTGTTTAATAACAAGTAAAACTGCAAAACTTAGCAAGATTCCTGATTTACATAAAATGAGGGGTTGAGGGAATGAAATTGGTTCTTCACTCACCAGCACTTAACTCATACAAAAATCTCATTTCTAGTCAAACAACACCAGGGTATTTTGCAATCAGAGTTTTCCTTTCTGGCTATTGAAATTAAATTTGTTATTGCTTATTATTTTCAGGGAAGCTGCCAAGAACTGGCATTTCCATCCGTGGCTGCCTTTCAAGCTTCTTCAGAAGCTGTGCATGAAGGCTTGGGGTATAACTTTGTCTGAGACCTGTAAGGGCTTCCCAGCTCCCCTCAGTGGCTCCACGGAGTAGGACCCTCACTCACTTTCTCTTTAGCCCGAGGGAGGTGCTCATGGGACCCCCGTCATTCCGCAGCCACTGACTGTCTTGGACCTGGAGCAGTTTGTCACATCTTGCTTTTTAAGTGGTGGTTAGTGGGAGCTCAATCCTGAAGATGTAACCAGATGACTCTTTAAGGCAGCAGCAGGAGAACTTAAAAACTGTTGGAGGGAGGGATGAACCACTGTTTGTGGGTGCTGGAAGAGTGACTGAAAGGTGAAACCATCCTAGCAGCAACTGGAGAAAAAGAAAGATGACCAGCCGGTTGGGAAGGACTGGTTATCCCCAAACTTTGCATCCTGGAGCCACCGGACAAAGAAACCCTGACCAGCCAACTTTCTGAGTTCAGGCAGCATCCTGTGGCTTTATTGAACCAGACAGTTTTGGCATAAAATATTTTCCTTTTAAAGCATCCCCAGTGTTCCCTGAACATCGAGTAGCTGTTGTTTTTCTTCAGATATTTCCTGAAACTTAATACATAGCCTCAGCATTTCTGATGTTGAGTTTTTCAGTGACTTTTCAGTAAAAGATGTAATGCCAAATCTGCCTAGTTAAGTTAACTCCAGAAGTACAACTGAATAAATGTAGGCAACTAGGTGAAAAGTATATTCTCCCCCCTCTCCCCCACATTTCTGTTTTATTTTTTTGCTGGTTCCTTGTTTACAAATTTCCAGTTTGCAGGTTATTCTTAATAGACTTAAGTTTTGAACATGAAGCAAATTTAAACTTTATTTTCCCTAAAATTTCTGCAATCTATGTATGAAGGAAAATTCTGAATAAAAAAGGTTTCCTCTCATTAGGAAAGTACCCCTCTTCTTCAGAGGTGTAATTTTTGAAAACATATTAAAATCATAAAATAGGGTTTGCAATAAATAAAAGTAATTACTGTTCAGCTTCTCACTCAGAAGCAAGCTAAGCTGCTGCTGAGCACAGCTTTACTTCATTTTATCAGACTAAAGTGATTTTTCATGTCATGCTGGTTTTGGTTTCCATTAATGAGCCATACAATAATCGGGAATAAAACGGGAAAAATTATATTTGAATACAGAGGACCTGAGTTGCTGAAAGTTCATATCATCAACATGAACAAGCTTCATCTCGATTTTTTAATGTTGTATCATTCGTAGTGGTACAATTAGAAAGGGTCTTGCAAGGTTACTGCAGAACATGGGTTGTGGGCTCAGAAATGTAACTCCAGGTCAAGCTTTTCTTTATTCAAAATGTATTTTCCCTTTTAATTTTTCCCCTTTGTTTCCTGCCCCCCCCAATCTCACAACGTTGTGGATTTACTAGACGACTAACATCTAACATGAAAACATGCAAAAATGGTGATCTTTTTTAAAATTATTTTTTATTGGTAGGAGGGACATCATACAAATGGCAAGAGTTTGCTTCATTTTGAAGGATATAGTGAAATTTTCTCTCCTCAGACTGTAATTACATTTCCAGTTCCCTGCCAGCATATGCTGATTGCCTTTTGCAGCTTCCTTGGGGCCTTGTCAATCCATTGATTAAAGAAACATTCTTTAAGTGGATTTGTACTGCATTTGAATAACTGATACCATTTGATTAGGGCTGAATGCTGGTATGACCCTCGGTAAATAGCTATTTCTAAGTCTTGTGATTTTTTATGACGGATATTGTAACAGCTGCTATTTCTCTTAAGTTCTGGACTTTCACATGATTACCTGATAGGGTCAGTTGACACTCATGAATGAAAACTTTGGACTCTTGTGGCTGCAGAAACAAACCAAGACTGTTGCCAGTGCATGTAAGAGGTCCAGAAGCTACAAGGCAATGATATCACAATTGTTCCCTTAAAAGATCATTAAAATTATAAATTTCATGCTAGTTATTCCTCCTTCTTGCTGGATCTAGCTCAACAAAGCTTTTTTGCTCACTGTTACTTTTGATAACATATAGTCATCCTGCTTATTTTTAATATCCTTATATTTATGAGGCAGTTCCTCCAGGATTACTTACTTCATCACTCTCTCTGAAACACAGAACCAGATTTCCCCACTGGGGCCCAGTAACCTCCCAGTCCCCGCCAAGGGCAGCGGAATAACGTGTGTTCTTTAGAGGTTTTGCTGAATTGTGACCAAAGTTCTTAGGATCAAATTCATGCAGAGAAACATTAAGTGGAAATCTTGTTTGCAAGCACTAAGTAATATATCCTCCTGAGTGACCTTTGGGAACTTCAGATGCTTTTCTGTAGAACTGCTGTGTGACTGACTGCTGAAGACAGAGTTTTCAATACAAAATTTAGTGGTAGGATAGTAAAACAAAAGCTTGACGTATGACAAATATAATACGTGTTCTTTTATATTCTTGTTTAGAATAAAAACGTGATATCTGTTAAATTAATGGAATTTCAAGGCTGTTTTCTCTTTTGCTACAAAAGGAACTATCTACATTCTCGAGAACAGCCACTATGATCTGTTAAAGATTATTATTAAATATGCTTTTACTTCTTAATACATCATTCCAGTGAATAGTGATTAGTCAATTATTGTTATTTTTTATAGCAGTTAGGAGAAATAGTCATTAGGGTCACAGTTCTAATGTGTTCATAATTAGAACAGACTACCAAGTTATGCCTATTTTGAAGAAGATTGTTAAAGCTCTATTCCTCAAGTTTCCTAAATATACAGATTGTTTTTTGTTTGTTTTTTTTTTTCCTCTTAACTCAGTTGTTGTGTTTTTTTCCCAGTAACTGAACTTTTTAATTGAAAACTCTCAGCAGGTGATAAAGAGGAGAAAGATTTTTAGATTAAAGAAGATATCATGAACATGTAGATTTACACAGATCAAAGGGGCAATTTCCCTGTGTAGCTTATACTGCAGCACTACAAGAATAATTTTTAAAAACTGTTTTTCATAAACAAATAAATGTGTACGTGCTCACATGAATAAAAGGTGGCAGTGACATATGATGTACTATATAAATCTGAGATTATTTACAACCATTCCTACTCATAGTCAAAACAGGTTTAGTCATTATATTTATAAGCTGAACCTCAGCTGATGCAGACTCTGATTTTTGGATGTGATCGGGCATGTAACAGAAATTCAGGCTGAAAATTCCTAAAATAGTGTGCTAAGCCCTTCTGAATACTGTCTCTGTATGACTTTCCAGATACTTTAAAGAAAGAGTTAAGAAAGGTACAACAAAGGAGAAAAACTTTAAACACATACAAAATTTGTAGAAAGATATGGACAAGCTGTAAGGAGTGTTTACTAATGGGATTTGAATTTGTTAGGCTGAAATATATTTGAAGTTGAACATTTCCCAAGGAAATAACAGCTAAATATCACAATCATATAATGCTTTTAAAAGAGAGTGAACCGTTTTTATGAAAAAAATGTTTATAGTATGCTAACATTTGCATATCTGACCTTTAGCAAAATAAAAAACTAATGATAAAAATCACTCAAACCCAAAGGTTAGAGACCTGCTCCATAAATCCAAGCCACTTTGACACAGGCCTGGATTTGTTCTTTAGAATTTGTGCATGCCTTTGCTTTGTAACTGTAGCAGGGCTGCATGGACCGGTACGTTGGCGGACCCTATTGCTGCCCAGCAAAGCCGGAGGCTCGGAGGCTGGAGCAGGCAGCGATACAGGGGCCATCTGCACGCAGTCTGTCCCACTGCCTACTGGAATAGCCATTAGTGGGTATTTTCCAGCAGCTAATCTGAATCTTTCATGCTGAAACTGAAACTCATGGCTTGTTTTCTTAGCTGCTACAGTATAGGAAACGGATGACTTTCCTCTTCTCTATAGAAGCCTTGCTTGTTCATGAAAACTCCTGCAATGCCTTCCTCTTCTTACTGCTGCTGCTAGTGGCTTTGGCTTTTTCTGTTTGGTGCTTTCTAAGCCAAACATCCTGGCTTTTTTTTAAAGCATCGCAGAAGATGCATTCTAGACCTCTACCGTTTTTTCTTTCTTTCCACTGCACTCTCTGTGGTTTATTCACCTATTCCTTGAACTGCAGTGCCTTAAACTGTGCAGGGCACTTCAGCTGAGGCAATAGAAATGCTCAATAAGCCATAGGTGTTACATGTGAGATTTAAAGACATTAATTTATGCTAGGAATAGCTCTAGATGTGCATGCAAAATGGTCTTTCAGAGCAACCCATAATTTGATACAATTTCTGTATATAAAACCCAGATCATTGGCTGTAAATTCCACAAAAAAATAACTGCATGTATGTTTAAATGATTAATATATACGAGAGTTAGGGAAAAGTTTGGTACAAAACCATTTTGTATTTTGGGAGAATCTTTTGTCAATAAATCCAGAGAGTAGGAGCTAGCGTTTGGCTTCACTTATTTATCATTTGATTAGAAAATCAGATCCTGTTCTGAAGAACAGCATAAGATTCCAGGTGAAAACGTATTCCTGAAAAAATAAAATGTTTCTTTTTCCCTAAATCATACATATTTCTCTGTAAAAGTAGGAAATCTGAATAGTTACTGAGGTAAAAATCCTCTCTTCATTTACAACAACTCCTCAGGGCGCAGCAGCCTTCCATGCACAAACAAAATACTGAAAATGAATGAGTGGTGTCAGAAAGTTAATATCATACATGAATGGTGAACCCTTAATTGCAAATGTATTTTTTTTAATGTAGCTGCTACTGGAAAAAATTACTTTTATCGTGTCTGTTGGCTCCAAAATCCCATCGCAAACATCCCGTGTTTAATACAGAGATACACCGAGGTGGTGTGCCTGCGGTAAGCTTACTACTGAAATCCCCGAGGCCGGGTAGGGGCCGTGGGGTGGGCTGCATACATGTTGAGCTGCCAGGCTGGAGGTGCTGTGGCCAAGGCTGGTGCTCAGCTGCAGGCCGCCGGCTGGCGGTGTGCCCTGGGGGACGCCGGGGGCTGCGACTCGTCAGCAACGTCAGCGGTGACCTGGGGGAGCGGGCAGAGCGTGCCCTCAGACCCCTGGCACATACAGAAGTGGAAGGAGCGGTTGATCTGCTGGGTGGGTTTCCTGCTGTTCCGTTGGGCCTTGGAGGGGTGGAGAAGTGGGTGAACCGGAATGTCCATGAGCTTCAAATGGAAATGCAGGGTCCTACCTTACAGCCTTTAAAAACCGAAGGTGATAACCCTTTGGGAAAGTTTCAGATTCCCAGTCTGCAGTCAGTCAGTAGCCTCTTCAATGAAATCTGAATAGATTCCTAACTGGTAAATTTTCTCTGAAGCAGACATAGAAAATGTGTAGGTAGAAAACTTGCTCTTGGAGATAACGGCAAGATGAGCCATGTCCTTTACGTACCGTGTATTTCTGCAGGATGCTGCTAATCAGGCAAAAGTTTCTGATACAGATCTGGTCTAAATGTCCTTGCTCTCATACCTCTCATCATTTTTTCTTGCTGACTGCTCTTTATTTATTTATTTTGATAAAGGAAGAACACAACTTCTTAAAACCTCTATAGTAATTTTTTGAAACGTTTTCTCTGTTTGGGATCACACTTCAAAATATGAAAAATCACAGCGATAACTGCCATTATAAAATAGGTAGTTATAATGAAAATAAGAACGTAAGCCCCCTGATATCTGCCTTTGGATTCATTGTATATGCTAGTTCATGTCAGTGGGCCTCTGCAAGTGAGGATAACAACATATCGGTGGGAAACTGGGGAGAAGCCTGCACTTTTGTTTCTGATAAAGCATTCACATAGTTGAAGAAAGGACTTCCGTTCCCTTGGCCTGTCAGTTCTACATCTGAAAATATAATGTTTAATACATTACGCAGACTAAAATAGAAGAGTTACATAAGCAACACGTTTAATGTGTAAATATCTGAAACAATTTTTTTTCACTAACGGTTTTTCTGTCAGAGTTAAAACATCGAGTGGTAGTAATTCAAGATGAAAGTACTTTGTGTTTGTTGGTGTCTCTTTTAATAGAAAAGGTCAATAGAAATTGTTCTAATGCTTTTTTCCTTCTTAAAAGATGACATTATGAGTATTAACAAAATGAGTTGTTTTTCCTGTTTTTGGTGATGCAAACATAATTGTATTTTTGTAAAACTACTAAAAATAAGTCACTGAAATCCAATAGTCTGAATTCTGTGTCCCCAGATAAGGGTTAAGAAGTTTAGTTGCACAAAACCAAGCGATATATTTGTGACTAACATTAGTCTGAAAAGCCAGTTAGTTTGCAGAGGTAGATCTGTGCATAAAATTTATGTTACTGGGAGGTTGGTCTGTATTGGTATTGCACTTTTATTTGTAACTAATGAGTCTGTAGATGAAGAAACATCCAGCTACTCTCAAATAAGTTGGTGCAGAATCAGGGGCAAGTGTTTGTCTTTTGTGGTCATTGTTTCATTTTAGCCATATTATTTCACGTGTTTCTTATTGCCATTCTCTCATTGCTATATTTAGAATGTCATATATTATATATAGTACTATAATTGCAGTTATTTAATATTTATATACTTATTACATACTCAGTAACGTGTTTCTTTTTCTGTGAATAAGATGCTTACTTTGTTCGATTTCAAACAAATCATACAAACTTAATTAGTGCTGTAGTTATTCTTGAAGTTTTGCAGTGGTGATGTACCTTATCCTCACAAAGAAAGATGCTTCCCAGAAGTATCATCCTGCCCCTCCAAACAGCAAAGCACAGAAGGAAAAAGCTCTTCCAAGAGTAGGACTTAGGTTTATACACAGAATAAGAGCCAAGGGTTTCACTGAGGAATGACTGGGTAGGTATAAGTCTGTTTAAATAGAAGTAATGATAATTACTCAGGCTGTTTATTAAAAAAAACCCCAAAAACCCAAACAACCCACAAACCAACCAACCACCCACCCCCAAAAAAACCCCAAAACAAAACACCCAAACAAACAACAAAAAAACCCACAACACCACCAAAAACCCGGTCTTTCCACACAGATTTTGTATGTATAATCACTCGTTCCGTGCCTCACAAGCAGATGACTGACACAGGCTGGTCTTGCTTAAGTCATCCTGTACTACCAGCGTGTATTTGGGAACGACTGTCGTTTTCCTTCCTTCAACTGAATTGAAACAGCAAGCTTTCAGAGAGCTTAGATTTAAGCAGGAGTGCATGGTGACGCAAGCAGTTTGACTAAGATTTTGAAGAAGTTGAAGATGTGGGGGAAGCTGTCAGGTTGACATAGTTTTTGCGATGTTCTGGGGCCTCTCTGTCTCCTGAAGGTCCCTACTGGGCTGCGGCATGGTCCACAGCAGCTGGGTAGCTTGACATAACAAATCTCTGGCCCTTCTGATGGCTTTTTTGGTTTTGTTTTGTTTTGTTTTTGTTGGTTGGTTGGGGTTTTTTTTTCTGTGGTGATGAGGACGGTATTCAGTGGCTCAGCTGAAGTGGCTACAGAAACAGTCTCTTGATCCAATTTTTCATGCTTTGTGCTCGGCTAAACCTGTTGGATAGCAGCCCACAGAGCTGATCAGCTCATGGAACGCATCAGAAATTCATACATTTGAGTACCGTCCATCTGCAGTTCTTTGAGCTACATTTCACATCATTGTGAAGTTTAGTCTGTGAGCAATGAAATGCAGCATATACGGTGCTGACGGAACACTCTGGCATAGGTTTAGGCTCTAAACTTACTGCGTGTTTACTGACAGGGTTCAGTTATAAACTTTAGCACATGCATAAACATTTTTTAGGAGAGCAGCTTGTCCAAAGCAGTCACAGGAATGATTTTGGGGTAGTTTTGGGATATAAGCTGTGGGAAGGGCCCTTCAACAAAACATTCATTGATGGATCCACACAGGCAAATAATCTATGCATGTGATAGACATGTGTTTTATCACTGGAAGCTGGGAATTAAATTGTTACTGTGATTCAGCTATTTAATTTTGGATCATGGAAGCTGCATAATTTGCTTTACTACCAGCTGATTCCAAATCGATTTTCAATACTTAATAGGTCCTGGCACAGAAGTGTGTTACAGAAATTGCTGTTGTTCTCTGCATCACCATCATCTGTAGGGGTAGATCTTCTCTTTTGTCTAAAAGTAAGAAGAGGCTTGTCTCCCACTTGACAAATGGCCTGATTTTATTATCTGTTGAGCGTATGACCTCTTGCTTCATTACCTGGCTGCTTTTTACTGAATTTTATTTTCCAAATGCACTCGATACAGATTCCTCTCAAACTGTCCACTAGGTTCAGCAATTTTCTTGAATGGTAAAGGGTTTGACTGCATCTGGCTTGTGGCAAACATGGCAGAACACATCTGCCCTGTGCTGCATTTCCTTGGTCCCTGGGCACAAACAATGCACAGGACACTGACTGAACTTGCTACTTCCCACACCCTTTTTTGCAGAAAAAGAAATCGCAGATACATTTCAGGGACATAGCAAAACTTTTTCTACCTTGTACGGTCTCTGGAAAAAGGTAGCTTCTCGTCACTCTTTATCATTGTTGTTTATTTAGTGTCAGATATAATTCAGGTGAT
The DNA here is from genome assembly GCF_023634155.1 of Falco peregrinus. Classification (NCBI taxonomy): domain Eukaryota; kingdom Metazoa; phylum Chordata; class Aves; order Falconiformes; family Falconidae; genus Falco; species Falco peregrinus. The sequence continues at coordinate 3,804,590 of NC_073728.1, forward strand.
TGAAAGCATGGCAAAATATATTAACTGACTGCTTCACTGGTAAATATTTTGGGAACTGCCACCTCCACACAGGAGATCATATAGTCTTTAGGTCCTGTATATCAAAATGGAACAATTTGGCATGTTTAAATTACAGGTCAAAACCTGAATAAATGAAGAAGCTGACTAGTCAGTCTTTTTTCCTAATGAGCTTTTGCTACAACAGAAGCGAAGCTGCCAATTACTGGCCACTTGTTCTGCCTACTCATTAAGTATGTTTCAGCATGAACCTCTTATGATTTGGCATGTGGACAGATCAAATTCAGATTTTCCCCATGTCCAGAATAATGTCACTAGTTTGACAGGTAAGCTACAAGTTTCATATATCCCCAGCAAACACTAATTTGGGCATGACAAAAGGGCATCTGCTCTTCTTGCTGCCAAGAAATTAGTGCAGAAGTGACTGCATTTGACAGTAGTAGATGAATTTCACTTTATTTAGCTTGAATAAAATATTTACTAGATTTCTAACATCATTCTACCCCTCAGAGCAGTTTTAGAGAAGCAACATGTGCAGCAGCTATAACTCAGTATTGCCTCTCTTACTTGCTTTCAAGAGTTCATTGCAGCCTGCAAAAAACTGTCTGGAAGTACTTTGGAAAGGCAGAGGAGCGCAGATTTCTCTGCATCTATGTCCATTAGGATTGTGATTTTTAAGGATCTTTTTTTAAAACTTCTAATACCACTACACCAGCAGAACGTTGTGATACAGACCTGATTTCAATTTGACATTTAGGTTGCTGTACTCAGGCTGTTGTATGGTACAGCAAGATTAAACTAATTTTAGAGTTAGGTATTGCATTTGAGAAAACTATATAAAGTTGTTCAATGTTTGTCGTAGCTTTGATCTGAAGTGCACTGCTCTTTAGAAGATTAACTCTTGTGAATACACATTAGAGTATGCAAATGTCAGCTGAGAATCCAAAATATTGTTCAGAGTTATTTCTTCACTTGGAGCATAACTACATTTGAAAAAAGTGGTGTTGAGATTAGGCAAATAAGAAATCAGACCATAAAAAGTCCTACATAAGCAAAATAAATGTATAGGCTTTCCTAGTATTATCCATTGCATGTATATTCCAACTAAGGATGTGTTTTCACTTTTTTGGTGTTGTCTGTCTCCGTAGTAGCAATATTATGTATTTTGAGAACAGATGCAATGTTTTGAGTTCACAGAGTGCATTTTAGACTTACTTGTGGTATTGGAAGCTATATAAGCTTCAGGTGGTGAATTGGTTTCATATTCCTTTGCCTTATGGAATTATTTGTGTATTTAAAGAAAAAAGTCTATCTTAAGGAAGGTTCTTTTTGGTAAATGTGAGAAGTACCTTAGAGAAACATTTTGAAAGAACTTTTTAATTTGTCCAATTAAATGGGCAAAGTTCCGATGTCTAGTCATTCTTTTGCAAAGCCAGAGGTTGAGAGATTGCTGGAGGGAGATTTTTTCCCCCTCTTTTTTCTGACCAGATCTGAAACCTTTCACTATGTCTCTTTGACAGAAGCTTCTAGTATTAATTTTCTATTTTTATTTTGTTTGTTTGTGTGACAGTTTTGAGTTGGCAACTTTTACAAAACTAAAGACATTCTATAGATGAGAAACTGTCAGTTTCATCACGTGCTACATCCTTCCTAGTCCTCACTTCATTGACATGTGGGTACTTGCACAGTTATGCTAAACCTGTATTCTTCCAGCTACCATTTTGACTTATCTAAAATAAGGCAAGACATTTGTGCAAGGAATAAAAAGATCATAAGGCATTCTGTCAGTTTTATTGGTTTCTCCCATGAGTTTCACTGCTCTCCAGACCTCAGAAGCCCTTATTTATCCCAGAAACCTTGGAATTTACAGACTGACTTTGCTAAAGCAGTGCTGAACTTTAGAATCCTCATAAGAATGCTGGAAATCTTCAGAAAAGCCTTCTATGATATCAGCAAATATCTCCCATGAGAAGCCTTCTAGCATGCTGGAAAGTGTTCAGCAGTGATAAAAGAGTGTGTGATTCTCATTTAGAATTCATGCTTGGAAAACAAGAAGTCTATGAAACTTTTTTATTTGTCCTGGTGTGACACATATTATTGTTACATTTTCAGATCCATCCAGCCAGAATGTATGGTTTTTGAAGGTTATTTCTCATATTTTGATGATGAATTCAATCATTAGTGGTTTGAAACTGAAAGATAGTAGACTTAGATATAAGGAAGACATTTTTTCGCTATGAGGTGCTGGAACAAGTTGCCCAGAGAAGTTGTGGATGCCTCATCCTTTGAAGTGTTCAAGGTCAGACTGGATGGGGCTGGGAGCAATCTGATTTACTAAAGCTGTCCCTGCCCATGGCCGGGGGGGTGGAACTAGACGATCCTCAAAGGTCCCTTGCAACCCAAACCATTTTATGATTCTGATATCTTCAAGACTGTGCTGTTTGTTGTAGTAAATCCTTTTTCTTTGGGGAAAAAAAAAGGGGGGGGGGGGCACTGAAGTAATTTTCCTTCATTCCTATGGTATTTTTCAGCAACGCTCAGCCCAAAAATATCTGGTTAATGCATTTATGTTAGAACAGTCTTTCTAGTCACAGTTGGTTACTACTCTGGATTTTATACTTTGTTCTTCTCAGTACTTTATTTTCTCATATACTGGTTCAGTGCTGCCTTGAGTTTAGCAGTTAATAATGGTCTGCTGGACTTCCTGGCTTATTTACTATTTTGTTTTGGGCGGTGCTGCTGTGCTAGAGCAAGAGATGCTAAATGAAAGGTTTAATGGATATGATGAAGGCAAAGATGACCGTCTGATTTTGTCTTGTCTCCAGATGTAAATCAAGTTGAGAAAGGCAAATTTATATACAAAGCCAGGAAAAGAAGTGGAAAATATTTTATACCTAATTAAGATTTTAATCGGCTATTATTTCTGTGTCTATGAATGACAGCATTGTTGGCAGCAATTTCTGTACAAGTGGCATTGACATTTGCCTTTCATTTATCCCATTATTTTTTCATAAGACTATAGCCTTCCATTTTCAAAGTTTATGGGTATATAAAATATTTTCAAATGTAATCAAAAAACATTGAGTATATTCTCCTTTACCACTGCTTCTCATATTGTTTTGCTCCATAGACTTCCATAATCACTTTAATTCTGAAATCTCTCGATTTCACCTGTTAGTTGTTGGAATTGAGGAGAGAGAAGACTGGAAAGAAGAGGGGAACTGAAGGGAAATTAACTGAGCCTCACAAATGCTGCAAAGTTGGAATCGGCAAGAAATTTAACCATCAGGGGCCATTGCAGAGCATAGTTCAGCCAGAAACTTCTACTATTCTAAGAGAAATAGCTGTTTCTGAACATCTCGGGTAAGAAGTGTGTAAAATTAGGGTGCTTTCCAAGCACCTTTAAATAAAATGAGGTAGAAACCACGTTTGGCTGAGTGTACTAAGGAGAATGCAGCAATGAACAGAATACTGCAATAAAACAGCATTTCAAAAGGCATGCAGAATATAAACTTAACCTCTAAGTAAAGAAAGTACTATACCTAGCAAAGAGTTAATAAAGATTGCAACCGGAATTGCAGCCACACTACAGGGAAAATGAATTCACTTTATGATTTCATTTTGGTCCCCCTACTGTTATTTTCCCTAAGTGAATACATTGAGCAAGGAGGTAAATGGGAGCTGAGGGAATGGTAGGTGAGGTACCCTTAAATGATGAAATTTTCTTCTGAGGGTTTTCCCATTAATTATATTAGGAGAATACAAAGGCTTCAAAATCATGCTTTCTGGATGATGAATTTCTTTATTTGTTTTATTGGAGCAATACTTGTGCTTTCCACACATAGTAAAACTTAAATGATTGTGTAGAGTCATGTGAAATAATATAGTTCCTCAGCTTTATTCTCCATGTTTGTGAAGCAAATAATCTTCAAAACCTTTCAGATTTCTCTTTAATTTAAACACCATGTTTCTAAGTGCTCATTCTATCCCAGCTTTAGCAAATACATTTTTCTAGATCTTATTTATTCTCTCCATTGTCAGTAGTACAAGTCTAAATGACACCATAACTTAAAAAATAAACATAAGATAAAGCAGAAGTGCTTTATTTTTTTTGTTTTTTTTAAATGCCTATTATTTTACATTTGTTGCAGAGGTAAATGATACCTAGAACTATTTTTAGGACTAAAGGACACAGACAATGACAACTTCAGAAAGAAATGAAGAAAAGTACTACATGCCACAATGGTCATGTAAAAACAATCAATATCAGAACTGGAGAGGTTAGGACTCTTCCTTCCAAGTTCTACTCTTGGTACTGCAGAATTGTTTTCTAAAACTCACAGCTTATTTTTCAAAATCCTAAGTGATAGGCTTTCGCCTTTGTTTTGGGGAAACTCCTTGCACAGTTCAATCTGTGCTGTGAGGTGCTGGGAGCTCTAACTAACCGTGATCCATTTTACATAGTTTTCTTTTTTGGTCTGAACTTTCTGTTGAGTATAATTAAGCTTCTCTGTTTCAGCTGCCTGGAAGACTTTTTACATTAAAAATAGAACGGGAAAGTAAAAGCCACACTTTCTCTTCAGATCTGTCCCCTAAAAAGGAATTTCAGATTAGTTTCTATTCCCTGATTATTAGTCTTTTCTTCTCTGGGATTATGTTGATAGCGTAGGAGGCCAAAGCCAAAGAGATTCCCTTGACTGTAGGATTATTAAAAGGAAAAAAAAAAAAAAAGAAAAGTAAGGAAGTTGTCACATCACAGCTTGAAGTCTGGACCTTCTCACAGTTTTCCATGGTAGTAGAGAATTTTACCAGCTGTTTTCACAAATACATCACAATTGAGCTGGGGTTCTGGTCTCTGTTTAGCTCACAGAGGCACGATCGTTGAGGTAGTAACCCAAGAACAGAGCATACTGCTGCTGCTGCTCCATTGCTATCAAACAATATTAAATCACCTGGAGCCTGTCTGCAGAGATGTCTTTCTGCATGTCACAAACTTCTTTCTGTGCTATCCAACGTTCAGAAATTATCCGCGTGTTATTGAACAGTTTCTCCTGGTATTTCTGCCAGAAAGTGTTACATGCGTTATTGGTATAATTTCCTAACTATATTTATTTCTGCACGATTACAAGGCATAATACCTTCATTTAATTGTCAGCTGTAGAAACTATTACTAATTTTCCTAAAAACTTTAGGCTCAAATGATATGACCAAGGGTCCCCCGCTGGCAGAGGCTAATGCCCGGGTGGGCTCCATCCCTCGCGCTGCTGGCGAGGGCAGCATTGGTGTTGGAGGGCGAGCAGCACCAGTGCGCTTCAGCCAGAGTGTGCCGGCCAGCACTGCAAAGTCGTAGGAAGAGTAAGAAGGCTCTTTCAGCCTTTTCCCACTACTTCCCCATACAAAAACACAGAATGAGAGCATACTAACATGATAACTGCCTGTGTTTTCTGCAGACATAATAAAATGGTGGAACTCAGGGAGATTGTTGGACCTTTTCTGGTTTGTTTAATGTCTTCAGTGAGAAAAAGAGGTGTTTAGAAGCAGCTGAAACTTTCTTATAATGAGTGTTTGAGAGCCCATGAAATAAAACCTTCTCACAAAACTACCAAGAGTTGAAAAAAAACCTGTTCTAATCAAATAGATTAATTGTACCTTGTGAATTATAAAGAGAACCAATGCAGGATTCGGATTTAAGAAATTCAGGCATTTTTAGTTCCTAGTATCTCCAGAACTAGAAAGGCAAAGGGTGCAGTACGCCGAGTATATCTCTTTCTGCTGCTTTTTTGTCTTTCCAACTCTGTTAAGTTGATGTGGGTTTTTTTGTTCTGTTTTTTTTTTTGTTGTTTTTTTTTTTTTTTTTTTTTTTTTTTTTTTAACTCAGCAAGACTTTCAGAAGGCCTGGTTCAATTTAGAGTGATATGGAATGAAAGTTAAACCAGGTCTTAATGAACTTGAGGTGGTATGAACAGCTCCTACTTGAGAGGACTGGACATTGATGCAGTAAAAGCATCACTTCCTTGCACAGCAAGAGCTAATTATAAAGGAGCTATTTAATAGAGCTTGGAAGCCTGATGGCTTTAGGTCACTGACCATATAGTATTACAAAGAACTGAGAAAGACACATAAGGCAAAAACTCAATAGATAAAACAATAAAGGCAATACAGTGATCAGATAGAAAGAGTTACATTATTTAGTATGGAATGAAAAATATCCCAAGGCTATTGCTGACCTAGCCTGGCAAGCTTGTGGTGCAGCTGCACTCAGACACAGCTATGTTGTCTCTGGTCCTGTGGAAATTTGCAAAGAATAAGCAATGATTGCTTGCCGTGAGGTACATGAACCAGGAGCTTCAACAAGCTGATGAGGGATGAGATGGGATTTCTTGGAATTAATGGATAACTCTGATTAGACTGCAGTTTGCTATACTAGCATACTCATCAAGAGGGTACATTTTGAAATGCAAGCGATTTTGAAGAGATGTCCTACTTTCTCCTACACCCTTTCTTCTATACTTTCTAAAAGCATCAGTTTTGCTCTAAACCGATTTATTCTCGGTGTATGGCTGTTGTGTGCTTTTACAGTGCAAAGATTTCCTTCATTCTTTCTGGTGTGAGATCCTGTTATTTGTAATTTTTGTCAAGTAAATAATTAGCAACTGCAATTGAAGATTTGTAAAAGAATACTGAAAAGAATATTTTGTGTTTGCTTGCATGAGCACCATGTACGCTGAGGAAGCAGAAATAAGTACTATTTTTCTGCCATGACCACAAGTATCATGAGAGCTGGGCATGGGAATAGGATGTATCACTAGATACCATTGTAGGTTTTAAGACCGTTTGTAATAGCTCAGGTTGTTACATACACTGTTGAGTGTTAAAAGTTAGGAGAAAAATGCTTCATCGTACTAGAGGTATAGATGTTCAGAATTAATATTAAGAAATTAATTTCTAATATTAATTAATATTAGAAAGAACTGTATCAAAGAAGGGTCTGCTGTTGTCAGCATGAGTCACTGTGCAAGACAAATACTTTTGGAATTAAAGCTCAGTTTAAATACACAGAACTTTTTTCCATCTCATGTATTACATAACTAATGATGGTGTTCACGTTCCTTTCATGCTCTCTCAAGGCAGGAGCTGTGGATGTGTGTGTCATCCATTGCACCATGGCAATGAAGGTTATTAGTTGATAGTACCAAGTAGTTTACAACCGTGTTGTTAATCTGTGTTATTTAATGTATGAAATACAAATATTTTTAAGGGATTTGATTAGTAGTGTGTTTTACTAGGAAATGTTAGTTACCAAATATAAGCAATGAATTTTAAGGAGAATTCTCCAAAAATTCTTAAATAAGACAGGGATTCATCACACATGGTTTTCTGTTCGGAGGGTGACATGCCTAGACAACTCTCCCAACACCAATTAAATTGGTCTGCACTTTTAAGAAGTTCCGATCACTTATTTTACATATACCAACAAGTTTTGTCAGAAATGGGCTGTTAAAGAACTTTGCTCTTTGCCAGGATAGGAAAAAGAGATTGATGCGGACATCCTGAAAGTACAATCCAAATCCTCATTCAACAATATCCACACATAAACTTTCTTAATGATGGGCAAAGAGAACAGCTTGACCTATGTTGACCTGTTACACCAACATGAAACTAATCCTGGCTTCGGGGGAATCTCTTAGAGGTTTTCAGAAGCACCTTTTCCTCTGCCCTTTTCTTTATAATCCAGCAAAATTAAACCCTTTTTGATCTCATTCTCTCTTAATTATGTCGCATACTTTCACGTTGCTGAACATGAAAAATGTCACCTCTTTTTTTCTACTTGCCTATATGTAAATTCCTACCCTTTTGGGGAGCTCAGCCAGTTTTCCCAGTTAATCGGTAAGGAATATTAAAAATATGGAGTATTTCCTTCATTTTTAAAGATAGAAAATTTATGGAGATTGCAGGGATGGGGAAGGAAGAGGTTTTCCATGTTTCTTAATCTCTTGGCATTAGCTGTTGGTGGTTCATACAAGCTGGGTTTGTTCACATATATGCTTTTCTTCTGCTGTTATGCAAGAGTGCTACCTCATATATCGACAAAAATACTATTAACTGTATTTGAATGTATTTAAATGAAGAAACATCTGGAAAACACTGACACATCTATAATTCTGTAATACTGCATTGCAGAAGGTTGCTTTTAAAACCAAGGTTATAACATATAGGTATCACATTTAATCTTGGTAGTTCATAATTCCTCTATAACTTCTTGGGTTTACATTTTGAAGTTTTATATTTGATTCTTTCCTATGGTTTATTCGATTTCCTATAACACTAAAACAGCTTTTGTGGCTAATAAAACAATGTTATGCTGATAGAGGAAATTTTTCACTCATGTTTGTGAAGTTCCACCCATATGCACAGCTCCTGTATACCAGCTCTACCATCAGCTATTGAATCTACAGGTGTACCAGAGAAGAACCATTAGAATTCTTTCAAAATTATCTGAATCTTATTCTTTGTTGTGATGCCACACAACATTCTGTGTGTGTCAGGAAGTGACTGGTAACCCTTATTTTTGGAGAAAAATACTATCATTTATGTGTTCAGGTGGTCCAAGTACTCTAGTTCCTCTTTATGAAAGGATCTGCAGAGACAAGAGGTCTCAGGGCACATGTGTTTGGGGGAGGAAGCAGCACCCCATGCATTACTGTATGTTATACTTCAACAACATATTGAGATGGAGTCTGCCTTTCAAACACGTCCTGCATGTCCTAGATCATTGATCATTGATTTATCCTTTATGCAACATCAATCAGAAAAAAAAAAAAGTGTTGAGTATTGGCCCTTTTAAAAAACATTAAATCATCCTCCTGATCTATTTAACTTTTGACATTCAGAAACTCAATAACTTTTTCTATTAAAAAAAAAATCTTATTGTGAAATATTTTTAAAAATGCAAGCAAAGCACATACCTTATGAACCAGCAAAAATCTACAATGACAGAAGTTTGTCTGAATTAGTATTTCTGCTCATTTTCCAAATGAGATGTCAAAATAGGAATAAATCTATGTAGATTGTTAAACATAAATTACATTTATGTTTTTGCTTTATCTAGTTACGCTAAGAATGTCAGAGGATTTAAAATTTTCTAAGCTTCAATATTGTTCCACAAAATGCAGCAAGCTGATAACTAATCTGCTTTATTGTTCATTCTGGGTTAATCAAAAATGTAATTATGACTTTTAATTAGAGCAGAAAAAGTGTCTGCTACTAGCTCATTAAAAATTGCTTTTTTCTGCCTTGTCACCACAGGTTATGAAAGACAAAGAAAGCTTTCAAAGTAATAACAAGGAGACAATCTAGCCTCAAATTACTCATAATTGAACTTAATATTTGAAACTACATCTAAATATATTGGAAGCTGAAAGCTGTGAATTTATATTCTAATTCAATTTTAAAGCATGAAATTTAGTGGTACCTAGAAAAACACAATTTTTTCCCCATCATCTTTTCAAGCTGTTTCGTAGTTCTCATTCTAAATTCCATGCTACTTCAAAAAAGCTTGCCGAAGACAAGTCAACAAGGCTTATGCACATCTATCAAACCAAATTTAGCACTAGGGAACACTATAACCTTAAGAAAAACACAAAAATTTATTTCATAATAGCCAGGTTTGGGTAGATGGGTATGATAAATATATATACATACACATATACATGTATGTAAACTAAATATAGAGAAAATGCTAATAATTTTAAGAAACAAAATTCCTATCTGGATTTGTTTATTATACCTATTTTAAAATAGTACATAAGGTAAAAAGAGGGAATGTAAACCATGATTAGATTAAATTGATTATATTAAATTATAATAAATTTTCAGGGGAAACCAAATGGTACAGGGAGAAATCTATGGCTGTCATAGTGTAGTAAGAGCCTGAGATTTATTTTGAAAAAAATTCTGACAGAATATTGTATCCATTATAAGAATAACAATTGACATTACTCTGTAATTATTTTGATTCTGTATATTGAAAGTACTTCTATGAATTTAAGATACTTTTCATGCCTGTAGCACTTCAAGAAGATGCTAAACAAACCTGCCCATTAGGAGTGCTAAAACTCAGTAGTTATGAGTGAGGTGTATTGGCGGCTTTTGGAAAAGCTGAATTAGTATCTTTCCGGGCAACTAGTGGTGATTTTTAGCAAATCTGGAGGCATCAGCAATGACAATTTTTTGGTGCTGAGTAAGCAGAATGACCCAGGTAATTTCAAGGTTGTCAGTCCTGCATTGCTTGTTGACGGAAAGGATGACATTGCAAAGGTGGAACTAGAAACATATGAATAACAGGGTTTTTTTGTTGAATGTTCGAACAAACAAAATACCTCCTCATTCTTTCTCCCACAATAATATATTTTGAGTCAAATTAATAACTAAATATACTGCACTGAGTTGGTGTATTTCTAAAATGTCAGTAGTTTTGTTTTGAGTATTATTAAACTTGAAAAAGTCATAATATGCAAAATGACAACCCAATCACTAAAAGAAATAAAAACTGATTAATTCATTAGAGTTCATTAGATAAGAGAGGGTGTTTCCAGTAAGGTTCCTATAATGTGATTTCAAGAATGAATTTTTACAATTTTGTTCAGTGACCTGGAAATATCAAAGAATTATTACTGTAACTGTGCAGGTGATTTGAGTGAAAATGATGGCAAAAGTTTTGATTTAGGGAGCTTGTTAATCTGGGCAAACCATACGTAGCTCTGCATGGTCAGGAAGGTACAGAGATTTCAGGCTGTAACACAAAGTGGTGGGAGAGGGGTACTAGAAAGAGAACCCCGACTTTTTGAATTAAAGATATTGTCACTCTGAAAACCCTCTCATAAGTCTTACACCCTACTTAATTTCAAATACTGAGGCTTTTAATTTTCAAGGTAATATGATTCCATCATTTGGGAAGCACTATCCAAAAGCAGTTTATTTGTAAAATCTTTCTGCTATTATGTTTGATTAATTTTTCTTTTGATGTATCTGAGTACTTCTATAGGTGAGCTCTTCTGTATTTGGTTGAAATACAATTTCTTGTGGATTTAAAAGGTACCAGTATGGCATTACTTAGAAACTAAAAAGTAAGTGCCCCGCTTTCACAGATGACTCAAAACTCATTTCTAAAAAAGCAAAGCCATTGATAGTGGTCATTCCAAGGACACATCAACAATTTAAATTCTTATTGTCAGATGACTGCAAGAAAGTGTTGGATCGGATTTTATCCTCAACACGCAAGTCATGTCCATGCTTTCTCTATCTTAGTACCTGGTCTAATTTCTTCTGAAAGTGTTTAAAAAAATCCATTATAGCGCTAATTAGTATGTTACTCCTTAATTAGCCTTTAGATAGTCAAATATTGTCTCAAAGTGTAGAGATTCCACTGTGGACTAGCCAAATTCCATACTTACAAATAAACTTTTATCTTGTCCTCTGAGGAGATGATTGTAAAACTGTCATGAATTTATGTGCATTCAGATAATGTCCAGGTGCAGCACGGCTTATGAGGACTTACCATTCCCAATTCATAGAAAAGGAAGGAAACCATTTGAGTCCTCTGGGAAAAAAAAATACTGTGGTTTTCAAGGCCTTGGAACATAGAGGCCACTGCTATTTTGATGCTTGAGTGCAGAATGAGTTTGCATCTGAAAGGTAGACCTATGTGAAGTGCTTAGCGTTTGATTTTAATTGTATTTACAGTATTTGGTAATGATGAGAGTTATAGTATGGAGGCTTTATGTCTCTTTGAGAAGCTGCTTTTCACTTGTGCTGATGTTTCCTTGAAGGAGAGGCATGCCCAGTAAATCATTAATGCAGCTGTGATTATCTAGAATATCAGTGACTTTAAGGGTGTGGGTGGTGCTGGTGGTTGTTATTATTTTATCAATCCTGGTCTATTTAGAAAGCCACTATGTTAAAAATGAGATATCCCAGAAGAGCTGGCAGGAGCTGTGCTCAGCTATCGGGGGGTGCCTTAGCCATGCCCACCCAGGGGAAGGATGGCCAAACTCTTCTGCAGTTAAGCTGTGAGCCCTGTGAAGGTACAGAGGCAAGGTATAGTCATTCACAACTACAAACTAGCTGGAATTGTAAACGTTTTAGTTGCTTTTTGTGTCAGCCCCACTGGGAGACACTTCTAAAAAGTTCCCAGGTTGGGTGCCCCTCTGCTGTGGAAGTTTAAGCCTTGGCATGGGAGGAAGATAAACCCCGATGCCATTCATTGCCTGTCTCAAAGGGAACGCTTACAGCTAGGTGAAACAAATTTGCCTGCGGTGTTTAGTGTCAAGCTTCCCAGATGAAGAGGAGATCAAAGCTGTGAGATTAGGACATGCTGGTTAGAGGGGAAAATTGAAGTTTAGCTGTGCTGCTATTTTTAAAACTTGTCATATTTCCTTTCTGTCAGGTGAGCTGAACTCTGATTTGTTGTGAAACATGGATGCATTAGAGCTCCGGGCATGCATCGGGCAGCATAATGCCACAAAAAGAACTTGCAAAAACCTTGTTAAAGAAATGACTTAGCCTCATTTCCTACCAGGAATTAATCCTACCAGATTAAAACAAGAAATCTAAGATTTTAGCAAATGTATCCATGGTACATTCCATGGGAGAAATGCCACAGCTGGGAAGTGGTGTTCTCTTTATTTTTCTTTAATAAAAATAATACTTTCAACTGCACATGCTTGTGGTTGTGTTACACATACCACTAAGGTCATTTTGACTTTCCAGAAACACCCTTATGTACGATATTTTTTGTCCTTCCCTGATTTCTTACACATCCTTTACTTCCTTCAGTGAGTTTCCACTCCATGCACACCTTCACCAACTTGTTCTTCAAGCAGTAGACCTGTCTCATAGCATCGTTAACCTCAGTCTGTACTTTACCTCTGTACCTGCTCTCCTCTCCTCCCCAAATGCTTCCAGAATTTGTCTTCAAACCTTCCTCTCATCATTGTAAAAGCTGAATTTTCTTTGCTGCTTCAAAAGCAATTAGAAAGCTGTTTGAAAGAATAAATAATTCTCCATAGATATCGTAAATATTTCAAAAATGTAAATGATGATTAATTTATTTAACACACATATTTGTATACTCAGTAGTTAAGGATCTCTTGTTTGTCTGTGATTAGAAATTGGTCTGTCAAAAGCAATGAAGCCTAAAGGTTTCTCTTGGCTGACAAAATCCTGTTGCATGAGTTATTTTGAGAAACAAAGAGGTACTGCTGTCCTGGAGAATTCATAACGTTACTTATAATTTTTTTATAGAGGATCTGATTATATATATGATTTTTTTTAGATTGAATTTCGAAACTAGTTCTTTATGTGTGACTGGCATATTAGTTTTCTATTATCCATTATGTTTTCACTGTCTTCAAACATTCACTTATATGTGTAAAGAGAAACAAAAGAGATAGAAACAGTAAATGCTGGTAAAGGACCAATCCTGCACATAACTGTAATTCCCTAGCTTTTATTTTTACATACGTCTACATGTGCTTTTCCTTACTGATTTAAAGAAAATAAGTATTTCTTGAAACAGCAAGAGCAGTAGATTTGTTTGATTGAATTTTTGTGTTTTCACTTAGAAACCTGGGGGAAGAAAAGGGAGTCAGGTTTCTGAAAATGCAAATAAGCTGTGTTTGAGACGAATCAGACTTTACATGGCTCTAACTTTGATTTCATTCCAGTTGAATTTGAGAGGAACTTCGAGGTAAGAATCAGAATGTCTGTAGTGAACTAATAAGTGCACACAGATTATTTATGCTGTAGGACCAGATCTAGGTCTCTTTATTTCCTTTTCACATTTTTATCTACCTATAACAAAGGCTGGTATGTGGTTCACAGAAAGTTCTTATTATTAAAGCCAGAAGTATATTGTTGCTTAGAAAATTAGCGCATACTTCCCTGACATAAAGGATGAGCCCTATTCATTAAATATCTCCATGTAGACCTGAAATTGCTAGCAGAACGCTGTATTTGGTATTGATATATCATCCTCCCTCAGTCCCAAATAACAAAAATGACCTGTGGAAAAGGGAACTCTTCAGAAATTATTTCATTCTGTAAATTAGTTTAAATTAGCATGGTTCCGATTGGAGGCAGAAATTTCTAATGTTAAAGGATCAGATTCAGAATATATCTTGCAATGCAACCCATAAACCCTTGGGTTTGGAGTTCAAGTGCCTGAAAGCTTAGGTTCAAAATGGAAAAACAATAAAAGTTATTTATATATACTCTTGAGGTCTAATTAGGCTCAGTATTTCACATGCACGTGTATACTATCAAGCCGGATATTGTAATGTTTATGGAAATTGACACTTAACTTTGAATTGCTTCTATTTGCATATGCAGATTAGCAAAGCAATTCAATGTGAACGGGTTTTAGAGACCTGCCAACAGTTGTTTATGGAGAACTGCAAGGAAACCTGGAAACAAATCTTTGAGAATTAATGGCTTGCTTTGGCTGAGAACATTCAAAATGTTCATGACCTGGGAACGTTTCAGGTTCCTGCTGTGTAACCGCTGTAAATGCAGGCCAGGACCGCGATTTCATTGTGGCCCATGAACTGCTTTATGGACGACAGGCACCTGTAAAATCAAGCCCATTTCTAGTGACTGTGCCTCCTTCCTAAAAAAAGCCACCAGCCTTGCACTGGCAGGGTCACTGGTGCCATACACGAAGCACACCATCACCCAACAGGGGTGTCCCTGCCGCAGAGCATCGCCGAGGAGGAGGAGGCAGGGCTTAGAGGGGCACAGCGCATGGTAGTAAGTTGTTAAATGCTTTTAGACTCCTTGTACAAGCTGGAAAACAAGTGGGTTTCATCCAGCCAATTGTTTTATGTTTACTTTTGTGCAAGCCATCTCACATTCACGTTTTTCATGAACTGCAATACTGCAACATAAATCAATGTTTGACAGAGCTGTTGTGGGTACCACTCGGTCTCTGTTCTCTTTGTTAGAGAATTTAATGAGAATAAGCTGTTCTAATTTGTGTCACTATATTCCACTGTTACTGTTCTCCTCATCACAAAAGAAGAACAAAAGGCACAGAAGAGTCAAGAATGAAGTGCATAAATTTGAGGCATGTTACAAAGAGATCATTCCATAACAGAGCCATCAAAATCTTTTTAATTGAGACCGTTATAATTATATCAAGATCAGATGCTGAAGACAAAATAGTGCATATTTTCTTGTCAGTGTCTCAGGTGTGTGCAAAATATACGATTTCAGGAGGAAGAGCAGAGATAAACTGGTACCGAGCACTTTGGTTACCTTCAGAGATGCTAAAGAGGATTCTGAAATCTGCTATGGGGAGGGGAGGCAGGGCTCCCCCTGCACCGGGAAACCTGGCTATTGCACCTCTGTATGTCCCTGAGTGTCATGGTCCTGTACTCTTTCCTGCAAGAATGCTGTGTGAAATATATTTCTGTATCAGCTAAGTTAGTGGGTCACTTTTCAAGGTTGCAGGGAATGGGTCCATGGTTCTGTGGGACACCCCGCACCTCCCCAGGTTTGTTGTTATGCATTATAAAGTGTCTGGTGCATGCCTTTTAGCACTTGACACTATTTTTTAGGACAGAGAACTTTAACATGAGCCCTTTTGTGACCTCTGGAAAAGCGAGTGGGGGAAAATGGGAATTTACACCCCATTTTTCATGTCTCCGGCACATCCGCATGAGGGTCAGAAACTATTTGGCACTTTATATTTGAAACAAATTACTTTGATTCCCCCCCCAGGTTTCACTTTGTTCTGATACAAGGTCAACTGTGCTAATATTTTCTTTGGCCAACGGTACTTACTGTGTAAATAGGGCAATACCAACTGGAAAACCAAAGCCTAACACTAACAGCCAGAAATACTGCTTCGTTGAATAGCCTTGCTTTTGGAAATTTGAAAACCATACGGCTGCATGTTAATGGTGCTGCAAACTGTGGTCATCAGTATTACAGAGAACTCAGTAAAAAGACAGAGCACCTCATGCTTTCTATCTGGGATTCAGGCTAGTTTTATATAGCATGTGGTAAGTTACTTTTATTTACAATGAGGACTGCTGAAGATAAACAAAACACTAAGCAACTCTCTTGTCTGAATTTATGTAAATCAGATCCCCCAAAACTCAGTATACCTTATTCATTAATTTTATTATCCACTGCTCTCAAATACTCAGAGGTATGTTTTATTCCATTTTTTTAAAGGACTTTGGCTTTTGCAGTTTTATATTTGTTACCAGTCCACACTCACACATTTGAATGACTAAGCATGCCAGACACAAAGAGAACCATAGATATGGTCACATGTTCATACATAATGTATGCTTGTGTGCATGTGTAGCATCGTTTGGATATGTGACTATTCAGCATAACATACATTAACATCCAGATCAACACTCAAGATTTAATCGAACTGTTAGTGGACAATTGTGAGAGAAGCCACTTACGTGAGTTTAACATTAGTGATTGGTTTTAAGACCACCTCTGTTCCTTTTAAGTATTTGCCAAAAGAAAATGTTGTCTTCAGTAAATACATCTGTATTTATGAAGCCATGCTGGGCAGTTTTGGGAAATGGGTACTGATCAGAGATTAAAGTGCATCATTGATGGCAGAGCAGTTATCTGATTAGGAGAGACAAGTGACTGCATAACTGCTAGGGAGCTTGGTCTGCAAACAAGATTAGCAGCATACCCAGTACTTTAGGTCCTTATCTCTGAGTGAACAATAATGATAGTACTGACAGTAAGGAAAATTAACAACTTCATTTTTGTGTCAAAAATAATTTCAGCCATATTTATAGAGGCTTAGTATTTCACACGAAATGTACTATGAAGCTGTTCAGATCTCTAAAAGGTCTGTGTGAAGGCAGGATGCACAATACTCTCAGCTGAATCTTCTTTGAGATCTTATATCCATTAAAGCAGGGTGACGTCTTTCCCCACCCTAGCAGATTTGGTGGTGAGCATTTTATTGCCATGCCAGTTTCTAAATGACATTTGCACAATATTTTTTCTAACATCTGTTTTGTCCAAATTTATCTCCCCCTTTTTTTTTTTTTTTTTATTCCATTCCTCCCTCACCCCTCCTGAAGAGAGGAGGAGGGTGGGTAGGAACCAATAAAACAGGTTGTGTTAGAAGTGCTAAACTTACTGGAGATAGATAACTGCTCAGAAAAGAAAGAAGAACGTATATCCTTCTCATTTTCCCCTTGCAACCTGAGAAGTGATGTGAGCAGTATGAGTCTTCCTTTTTCCTCTGTGCCTGCTCCCTTCCTGTAGGCACCCACCGCTTGATGGGGAACTTTTTAGAGCTCCATGGGCTTTGCTTCAGCCCACTCTCCCGCCTCTGCATCTACAAAATGGGTCGGAGCTTGTTGCTAAATGCAGGATAACCTAAATATTTAATGTTCTGCTGGGCATGAAACTACTCCCCCCTCCAGGACCTGACAGTGTTCATTAGGGTTCAGAAGGGTAACTCATATCTTATTTGCCTGATCTTGATATTAGTCCCATGAACCAGCTCGCCATGTCTAAACTGGGACCTTTTTACTGCATGTAGGTGAAGATCTCGCTTCTCACATAGAAAGCAGTTGCAAGGCTGAGTTCATTCAGCTGAACACAGGCAGCATTGAAGAGGCACGTCTGGGGTTTTAAAGGTGTGAATTTCAGTTGGCAGCTTTTTCGTTCCTCCAGATGCTCTTTCTCTTCTCCAGGAGGTGCTGTGTAATTTGAAATAGGATCCTTGCCTTAAAAGCAGCAGAGAAAAAAAAAAATTAAAAAAATCATTAGTGTTATGTAGTAGGAGGAGCAATCTAGTAGTTCTTTCATTTTTATTTTTTCTTCCCTGAATAACGAATATTGAAGAACTGAATTCATCCTGTTATGTTGATCTGCATGAAAAGAAATGTAAATGGGATCCAGATGTGTTTTCTCCTCTAATAGTTTCATTCACTATGCTTTAGATATGAGAAAATGAAATGTATTCCATAATAGGTTGGAGGAGAATAGACCAAAATTATAATTTTATAATATTCCCTAGGAATTCATAGAGGCCTAACGAATTAACTAGGAAACTCTGATGTCTAATGAACTCTGCATGGGGAAATATTTAATTTTGTACTGACTGCCATAAGGCAACTGCATGGTGGGTTATTTAATCATCAGCTGTAGAAATAAAACAGCAGTAGAAAATGGACCTGTCCCCAGCATTGTAGAAAAAGGTTTAACTGAGCTCCCCCTTCAGTCTGTATCGGAGGGGTTGCAAGGTCCTCTTCTAGAGAGGCACAAAACACTTGGCAAACAGCGGGACACTCCTAACACAGGAGCTACCTTCATGGAACACGGGGGGGAAAGGTGAAACATCTACGGATGCAGCTTTGCTGCCTTTTGAAGTCGTTGACTGTACCTCTTTAAGTTACTTTTGCATAACACAGTGATGCAACTAATCATGTTAAAAGAACACTGTGATTTTTTTCTTTTGTTTACTTGTTGTAAACACAATTTGCAGTCAGTATAAGCTAAGATCATGGCCTGTCTTTTAGCTGTAGTAGAATATATAAAAACACCGTGCACTTCATTTCGTACATGCAAACAGTGTTTCCTCTGTCTAGGATGGGGCTCTTACTCTCTTCAACTTGTTTTTATGCCGTTATGCTGCTTCTCAGGTGTTCTGTACTGTAAAGGAGAGTGCACCAGCCTGACTAGTTACCCTTGCAGAGCAGCGCCTTACTCTATTAGTCTATGGCATCAACATCCTCACATTAAGGCCACATGTATGCTTTTAGTGCATGCATTTCTGAGCGGTGTCCCCTAATAGGACATTTTCTAGGCCTCTTTCAAGCAAATTTGGTTAGGAGATAAAATAAATGGCCCAGGTTTGTGGCTTAGAAGGCAAAATCCAAGCGCCAATGCAGTGCTTATGTGTGAAGGCACAGAGAAATGCCGGATTTCATTGTGACAATCATATAAGCATGTGCCTTAATACACTATAATGCCTCTTTTATTTATGGCAATTTTCTCATAACTGTCCTGCCCAGGCACTGCCCTGCCGCAGCAGCCCTGGGGCAGCAGCTAGCCTCTTCCTACAGGCAGCAAATAACCCTTCCACAAGCCCAAATGTCTTCTGGATGTTGTATGATAGAAGGGGATGTCAAAATATAAGCTGTGATCCCTCTTTCTTCTCCCAGGCTTCATCAGCCTGAATGCTGCATTTCAGTTCTCAATATTTATCTTCATCCCAGCACTTTTCTTATGTGTTTATACCGAGCAATGTGGTTTCATTAGTCTCAACCTGAAAATCAGATTTAAAACTTATTATTTACCAGGCCTAGATTCAGTCTTCCAAAATTTCAATTCTGCTTAATAAAATTGATTAAATATTGACTGTGCCGAGGAAAGGTTGGTTCTGTAGCCCCAAACTTGGATGTCTACTGCAGGATAGATGTATGAAACCAGGTTCAGCCTCTTGGTGTAGACTGGGCGAGCTTATGATTGTGTCTCCTACCTTGCAGCTGACCACACAAGTCACTGGGCTCACTATACAACAAGTAAGGTTTGTTTTTTCTTTTTAACTCTTCTTCCCCAAGCTTCATCTTCCTTGAGACAAAGTAAAAAGAAGTTTGAATAGAATCTCTTTGTTATCACAGAGTACGAGGGAAAAATGCTGAAACGTTAACATGTGAAAAATAGGATCTTGCTTTTCAGGTAGTCTGTCCATTAAAATACCACGTCTAGCGGTAAATGCTGTACAGCACAGTTATATTCTCATTTGGAGCACTCTTCCAGTACATTGGATTTTTGGTAATGTGTATATTCACTCTATCCTCATTACAGAAATAATCAACAAAATAGATCTGTGCTCTTTCAAATCCCTGCAGAAGTCAGTCATCTCTCCAAACATATGGTCTGTTTACCTTCCCAAAAGCAAAATGTCTTCATAATATCAAAAACTAAAGACCCCTCTCTGTTCCAGTGCAACAGACCTGGAAATGCAGTGAGTTTTTGTTGTGCGTTTTGATCCCCAACTGGTATTTGAGAGCAGAAGGCCAGAGCACTAACCAGGATACATTAGGCTGTCGAGCCACCATGCTACAGTGGTTCTGACATTATTTTTTAATGAGAGAAAAAATAACTGACCTTGTAGGGACTTGCACCCAGAAACCTCTGGCTACTGTCCAGCCAGAGGAGCACTTTAGGAGCAAGTGTGCCGTGCTTAGGACTAGTGAACAAGACTGAATATTATTTTTTCATTTTTTTTTTCTTCTCCAATGTTACAGAGTCATCAGTGGCTACTTGTTCCCTGGAGAATTCTGTTTTCACTATGTGAAGTTCTGTCCTTGTTTGGAACATTCTACAGCTATGGTAGGAGAACTGATGCTGAATTACTTGCAAACAATCTCTATTCTTCCCCCAAAACCATATTTTATAGATGTTATTTATCACAGAAGTATGTGTTGCTGTCAGCATACTTTCTGACGTTGCAGATGCAGTGCTAGCAGTCTTACACAACGTGAGGGAAAGGGGTAATGTGTCACATCTTTGCTCAACAAATCCCCTGTTGTAGTATAACAAGGGGAGTGAAACAACAACAACATCAGTAAAAAATACTGGGGAGATTATAATAAGGGAAAACGCATTTATATTGCACACATTTATGCCAGCTTGCTTAAAAAACCTTTAAGAATGTACGCTTGTCAGGACAAATGAATCTCTGCAATGTTATCATAACCCGAAAAAAGTCTGGTTTATTATGTCTGTGATAAGTAAAGTGGTATTCCTTCTTTCTGTCCTCATTTTATATTCCCCACTACCGTAATTGCAGAATTAGCTCTATTTGATGTGGCTGCTTCTTTCTTTATTACATGAGCAATAGGGCAGTGGTCAAAAACAGTCCATACTGCACGTGGTTAACCGTAAGAAAGGTGTTCATCTCTCAACCAGCTATTTGGTTTTTGTTTAGCAAGTTCTCTCAATCAAAATAATGTGGGCTGCAAGTAAAATTGTATTTCCAGTGCCCAAATAATCAAGAATGTAGAGGTTCTGACACTAGAAAGTCACTAGATAAGGCTGTTATGCTTCCATATTGTGTGCACAGCAATGACAAATGAAAGCATTGAGCACGGCTGCTATTTGAAATAAGTTCACTACTTATTAAAATCTTGCAGAGTTTATAAAGCTATGGTGTTATTAACCTTCCAATACAGATCGCTTTTCTAAAAATACCCTTCTTTTCTACTCGAAGGCCTATTCTCTTTTTCTTTCTTTGGCTAAATTAACCTCAAAATGTAATTCAGCTCCTAATAAACTTCTTAAAAGTGTAATTTCTCCCAGTTTTCATACACTTTTTTTCCATAATACTACTAAAAAGAACTAACATTGTCAAGTATTTATTTTAATTTTTTTTTCTTTGCATCCCACACGCACATATACCCCATGAAACTCTACCCACGGTACTGACAATCAACTTGACAACGTAATCAGTCAAATTTTACTCAGTGACTGTTACTTAGGTAACCAAACACAGTCACAGAAACGAATTGCACAATACAGAAATAAACCCAATTGACGTGTGGCACTTCCATTACTTTTCAGTAAAGTCTGAAAACGTTATGATGGTGCAGTGCAAAGGTGAAGCCTGTCTGGTGCGTAGATTGTGAATGTACTGCTTCTGGTGGGAGTGAAATTCAACCTAGTACCAACAGAAGGTCTGATGTGAGTCCCTAAAATAAGCCTCTGTCATTTGAGCTGTAGGTGATGCGTAAGCCCTGTGCTGAAGCTTTGTAGTAGAACCAATGTGACTGTTGCAGAGGTAAGGCCAGAAGGAATGCATCCCTTCTGAAGCTTTGTTATTTCTTGTTGCTTTATTACTCCTTCCTACTCACATTCTAAAACATTTTCCAATGTAATAAATCTATCTGAAATAAATTTTTGAGAGTTGAGAAAAAAATAAGGGAGAGGTTTCTTAACACAGTGAATAAACTCTAAAGGGTCTGTTCAGAAACACCTCTAGCCCAAATGACATTTTTAATCTCTCTCTTTGTCTTGTAAGAGGTTGTTGCTGATATAACAAACTTTCTTCAGGGACAGACCTTCCTCTGATAGAGCTCTACACACTCATGGTCACCACTGAAATCTGGGGTGTAAAGTAGAGTGTTCTCTTCCAGCTAAAGTCACCGTAAGTGAGAATGTGTCATCAGTGCCGTGTTTCATTGCTGTACTTAAAGTTGTATCTAATTCCTTTGTAACTGTCTTTATAGAGTAGACTTTTATAATTTGAGGGTTTAACTTGATAACATTACTTCAGAGTTAATATACTACCTACAAACAAAATATAGGTTGTGTTTGTCAAGATAGTCTTATGGCCGTCAATCACCATAAGCTAGCTTTTGCTGCTGGCCACAAATGCAACTGCTTTTTTAATAAATTACAGACAAGCAAAAATAAAATTAAAAAAAAAATATCTATGTTTTAAACCAACTATTTTTTTTACCTAAAGGAACACACAAATTATTGACTGGTGAAGGACAACAGTAACAGCAGTAACTGTTCTAATAGACAGGAGCATTTTTGGCAGTAGAGAGCTACCAGAAGGTGGACTGTGTGGGCACTTGTGGACAGTCAATAGAATTGACTGGATGGAGCTGTAGGAGGGTGAGAAGGTGTGTTTGGACAGCAAGGGATAACATTGACAGCATGTGAGTGTGTCAGGGTCTCCAAGATGTTATTAAGTGTCTATGGATACTGAAGAAGAGGGCACTTCAGAGAGGTGTAGGGGGTGGGAAGTGGGCAGAGAGGGCAACTGGGTTAAAGACATGGAGGTGGTGGGGTGGTTTGCCCTCCTTTTCCTGCCTCGCTTGGTACATAGTCTAGCTGCTGTGCTGATTTGGGCTCTGCTGACTGCAGAAGAAAGGGGACTTGGAGGAGGTGTGACTCACACCTCCTTTCTCCTTAGCACTCCAGAAAAATATAGTAGCCCCCTTCAAAAGGTTTGGCCAGTGCTGTCTTGCCATATGCAAAGAAGTCAGTATGTGTATGCAGACACCTGCACATGAAAAATCATTCTGGAAATAGAATGTTTCCAACTGGAATGAAATATCCAGCTATTGCTGAGATTTTATAGCTTCATTTCTTTCTGTTTATTTTCATGGCAAGAGACTCTCACTTTTCTTTCTCTCATCTCAGCTCAATATCCATAGCTGACCACAAGGAATTCTGATTGCTGGTTTTTATTCAACCAAAACTTATTTTTCTTCCCCAGCTGGCCTTCCTGACCTGTCTTTTTATTTTCCTTTTTGATGGTTATGTTTGTAAATAAGTTCAGTTTGTCCTGGACTGTGCTGTGAACATTCAGCTTGACTGATACCCAAATTGGAGCACTCACAGCAAAAATATGAAGGTGCTATAAACATTTTAAATTGCTTTTGACTATGAAAAGTGTTTTGAAATTATTCCACTGCCTTAAACCTTTTATGTGTACTTTATTCTGAACCTTCTTAGAGAGGGCATTGGACTGTAACATACGGATTTCTATAAGGCTTCTTCTGTGACACTATAAACTCCTTAGGTACTTTTCGTTTCCAAATAGTAATGAAAATTGTATAGAAAGTTAATATATAAAGAATAGCTTGAAGAGTTTCAGAGCAAGGAAAAAGCATAGCTTCTATCATACTATCAATGTAATATCCTGACAGATCAACACCTTGGTCCAGATGCACTGCGAAATCATTCCCTGAAAGAAATCCAGTGATATTAGCGTAAGAACACGTCTTTCTGTTCCCGAACCCCAGAGGACTCGGCATTGACACTTACTGTTTCTGCTCTAAGAAACTTTTTTCATTTTAATAGAGTGCCAGAGACTTTGTGAAGGCACAAAGAATGATGCTGCTGGTTTGATTTTATTTCGTTAATTATCAGTCAGGCATAACTCCTTTAAATATATACTTGTCCATAACATCCTGAGGTCTGTCGCATCGCTCTGTAACCTGAACAAGCCCTTCTGGGCCAGGTGGCCAGAAAAAATCAAATTGTGAAGCATAAATACTCTTGTAGGACAATCAATGGGTCCAAAGGCTGTAATGAGGAATAAAGACAGAAAAGGAAACAAAAGAAATGTGTGCAATTCTCCCTCACAGGCAACTCTGAATAAATATCTCGGGTACTGTTTCTGCTGTGAAGAAGATTGACAGCAGAAGAGCTTTGTGCAAGAGAGAGACTCAACCTGAAGTGTGTGCGAGAGAGGCAAATCTGACTTAAACTGGAACACGTTTGGGACATTTTTGTCAGATGGTTTACTTCTCTAACTGGCAAGGAAATAAGCAGGATAAATGCCATGTTGAGGCTAATTAAGCTGTGTTCTCCCTGGGAAAACAATTTCATACCATGTACCAGGTGGTTAGGACAGTTATAAATTTGAAAGAGCAAAAGAACAAAGCGAAATGTAAGGAAGAAAAGCCAGTGGAAATCGTGTTGCATGTTTATGCAGTAAGTTCCAGGATCTGTACAAGGATGTGCTGTACCATTTTAGAGGACTTCGTTGTTGCACGTTTTGTTCCTGTGATGGACCTTGGCTGCTTAATAGAGCTTATATAGACTCTCCACTACCACTCTCATGTTAAAAAAAAAAATGTGTGCTCCTCATTCTGGACCTTATTTCCTAATGTTATTTCATTTTCTCCACTATTTTCTAATCATTAAGGTAGACACTTGAGGTAGGAAGGAGAGGAAGTGATGAGAGAGGAAAAAACTCCAATGTTGCAACGTGAGGAGCAGGACTCTTCCAAAAATATGTGGCAACAGCAAGAATAAAACAATTTACCTCATGAGATGTGCTATGTATTTTAAATACATATATATTTTGCCAGTGCCCCGAGAAATGCTTCATAGTACGATGCTATCCCCGAGGATTCTCAGCGAGCTCTTGGTTTATTTGTAACTAGTTCTGAAGCAGTATAAAGAAAATTCTTTTTCCTGGCAGAGTTGGCAAAAGCATGAAGTAGGAAAACATATACCCATATGTCTAAAATAATGTTTTTGTATATTTTATAACAAAGGAACAAGTATTGCACCAAAATGCATTGCCACCTCAGAAATGCACAAAGCAACTCTTCGGTGAAAAAGCGTGGTTCTGCCCTGCCCTGTTCACCTTTGCGGTGGGATGAAAACAAGCCTTGACCTGCTTTGTGGGTGACTGTGTTTGTAATTCAGACCAGAAGCTGCCTGCGGGTTTGGGGATCGGTTGCTGTTTCTGCCATTTTAAACCAAGGTTCTGCCTGCTGTAAGTGCACAAGTAAATAGCACTTTACTATAAAACCAGATGTTTGCCTCAGAGTTATAGACCAAGACTTCACTTTTTGTGGTACTTTATAAAATCTAATAAGATAATTAATGGTCTAACACAAGTTCATAAAAAGCTTGAATTCCAAGTGCATGGAATTGCAGTGGCAACATGCCTAGCCCGTTCTAGTTGCAGACTTCTGGTGTAGCATAAATAGGTTAAAATGCTGTCTTTGCTTAAAAATTCTGTGCTATCCTACCATGAGTTTCCAAGGTTCAAGTAAATCAGGGCAGATTTCCCATAGCTCCCATTTAAAACAAAAATAAGATGTTGTGCAATTCTTTGACATAAAAATCAAATTAAATGCTTCAGAAAAATCATAAGGCAAAAATGTGCTATGTCAAAATGAAGCAGTTTATTTGGGCAGAAACAGCACTTAAAAAATATAGCCTTCCTTTTTGTTGTCCTAATTGGATGGTTTTATAATGACAGATTAAAACCACTGTGAAAGTAACACACAAATGATGTTTTATAACCTGCTCAGTATTTCAGCAAAAGATTTTCTTTGCACCAACCAATGAATCATAGACTGCTGCATGTAGAAAGCAGCAATAACTTTTCTTAAGATGCGTTGACATTCTCGTTGTTATTACTTTTAAATTAATATGTGGTACTGGAAGACATTTCAGGTGTCACTGAACGTTACTGCTTGGGCTAATTGTTTATATTCTCTTTATGAATTGAACAAGGGTTTGTTAGAAAGATGTGCCGTGAAAAATGAATGGCAAGTGAACGCACAACACAACAATACATTTGCAGAAAACCAGGTCATAATAATTAGAGACATGTGGAAAAGGTCTGTAATTTGTGCTGCTGTTTGAACACTTAAAACTAATTTTACTAGTGTGAAAAACTGGCCTGGTCTGGAATGAAATATTCTTTTCTTAGATCCTGTCTCTAAAATTAATGTAGCTAACTGTAGTCTCTAAATACTGTTTCAAAACAGGAAAACAAATTCTTAATTTAGAAAAAAAGTTAAATATTTTGAGTCTCCTTATCCTCCTCTTCCTCCTATCCACAGTGAAAACTGCCACATTTCAGCTGCTTTCACAGAGTGTTAGGCATCCTTTATTTTTTCAGCAAAGGATTTATTCATCTTAAAGTTTTCATCTAGCTAATAATCCAAATGACCAAAACAGACCATTTGCACTAGAGCTTCTTACTGTAGCCGTTACATTTCTGATTATGCTTCTAACTATAGGGTAAGCAACTTCAGACCTCAGATTCTGTGAAATTCTACTCCCACCTATCCTATCCCTGGAACGTGGAAGAATGCAGATTTAATTCTTTTTATGACAGATTATATGGATTAGCAGCAAAATCTTTTTGTAGTTCCAGATTTCTCCAGAGCTTACTGGAATCCAGACTGCAGCAGGTGACTGCAAACTACCATACTCAGTCCCTCTCTAGTTGCACACCTCTGTGACCTTGGCTTTGCCCACGTTCTCTCAGGACAAGCAACTATGGAAAAATTTCAGAGTCCCACACTGTATCATTGCCACATAAAATATGATGCTCTTGTCTGTTTAGGAAGTGGAATGGTGAGGGTTTCTCTGGATTGTGTTTGCTACCAATGTGCTGCTCTGAAGCTAAGGATGGGGCAGGCACACATCACTTAAATCTTTCACACCCATTCCCTTCTACTATTTTGGAGGTTTTATTCTAGCCATATAAGAGAAAAAAACGGCTTTGATCCTGGCAGACATCACCGTTTTCAAGCCCGCTTTCCACCAGTCTAGCATGAGAAAGTGGCTGGAAGCCATCCAAAAATCTGAACATTTGTTTCCATGGAAGGCTTGTAATATCCAGCTGCTTTTGACTCTGAATTTAATGGTGTATTTGTATTTGAAAAAAATCAATGCAGTTTATGAACTGAAAAGAGAGATCCACTGCAACCAGTTCTGTCACGTTTAAGGACACCTTATGCAATTCTTCGTGACACAGAAATCAGGCTATAGAAACCATCCTACGCCTTCCTGCAAAACAAGATTTAGCATTGTAAACCTCACCGGAGCAGCTCAAGGAGAGGTACGACGATAGGGAACAAAGGAGAACTGTGAGAAACAACCTACCACTAATCAGCCTAGAAGGCCAATAAGATCTGATAGGTTTCTGCAATAAAACTACCCTAAACCTCCCAGTGGATTTTCATACAATAGAAATCAAAAGGGCACATTAGTCATACGGCAGGAGAGACACCAAGGGAAAACGTCCTACTCTCATTCTTTAAACAGCTTTCTTCAGATAAAATAGCCATCATGCAAGGTTCATAAAGAATAAAACTTTTCATTCTTTGTTGAGGGCCAGTCCAGGGTCTATACAGCATTTAAGTCATACTATTATGAGGCCATAAACGGGGCACTAGTTGTAAATTATTTCTTATTGCTGTTATTACCTTTGAGACACTATAATACATAATGATCTATCATACACGTTTATAAAATGCTTCTACTGGAATAGGCAGACCTTAGTTCCTCCTCAGAATAGTCCTGCTGACTTCAGTCATGTCTATAGCTACATCACAGATTCAATTTGCTTTTCACTCCACATTTCTGCACTTTGTTACATTATCTGGAACCCCTGATCATAGAGTGGGAAAGGTACAGCGGGAAATGGATGGAGTCGTTCCATTTTTCCTCACAGCTATTTGCACCGTATTCTAAAAAGTGTACATGGGTTAGTGTCACCGGCAGGGTCCTCCTGACACAGCACCTTTATGCTGGAGCATGCAGCCACTTGAGGATGTTAATGAGAAATCTTTATGAAGCTTAGGCTGTGTGGCCTCCTATGCTCACGGTGAGCCGACAGGTTATTCCATTCCAAAAAGCAAAGCCAGGAACATCTTTTCCACACAAGCATCTGTCCATCATGCCTCTGTACAGGCTCTTCTCCCAAATGCAGTGGGCAACAGGTGACCTGTCTTTGAGGCTCATCCTGTCCTGCTTCCTGGGAAGTGGCAGGGCAGCGTTCTGCAGAGATGCACGCTTCTAGTTCTTTGGCCTGAGGCTATGATTCCTTTTCCTTTGAAACCGCTTGTTCCTCGGTTCTCCTGCTTCTCCTGTACTACAGTTGTATATAACGTAATAATATAACTCTGTACAAAATACAGTGGTGTAGCTCTATGAAATTCTATCAAGGGCACTTAAGCTTTTGTTAGGTGCATGCAGAGTATTATTTGTTCCTCAATGAAAAAATTTCATATTGTGTTAATCATTCTGTGCAGCTCCTGTGATTACTTCAATCCTGCTTTAATCTCAAATTCAAAAATTCTCAAATATCTGCTAAAATTATTAAAATAAAACTGCACAAAATCTTTTATTTCATTTTTTAGGGGAAGCATCAAAACTTATGTAAGGACTGCTCTTCTGTTGAGCAAAATTGAATTTTGTAGAACTAAGTACAATGTGACATACTTAAGATTATAAATGCTGTCCTCAAAAATCCCAGAAGACAACAGTCTATTTTTACATTTAGTTCCATTAAAAATATAATTTAATAATTATCCTGGTGAAATTAGTAATTTTTTTCAGTGCATTTTATGAAGATAAAGCGTATGTTACCTGTTTTTTTTCTCAGATTATAATAAACTGGCACTAAATCTCTGAAAAAATGGGATTGTATCTCTATGTCCATTAATGGTAAATAATAGTTAATATTTTTTATTGGATATGGGACCATAAGTACTAAAGACAGTGCTGAATCACAGTACTTATTTAGAAATATTGCCTGTTTTCCCTAAATACAAGCACTTAAAGTCTGTCTCCATCAAGCAACCTTGACTTCCGAGACAATGCAGGCATACTCTCTGTGTATATGTTTAATTGCATATTATATTGATATATTCTATTTAAGGAGCCTCATGACATTTATAAAAAAGAATTTCTAGCAAGTACTAAACATACCTTAACAGCCATTTAATGATTAACAATGAGTGGCTCTTATCTAGTAATTTCCCGACAACAAAAATTTCATTTACCATCTGCAGCGTTACCCAATCTATGCCTCATGATAAGAGTTTTTTCGGCGAGCAGTGAAGAGCGGACAGCAAAAGCATCTCCAGACTCTTTGCACCTGTTTTTTCTCTACTGGAGTCTGGGATGCCTGGAAAAAAGTGGATGAGCTTTCAGGTTCACCAGCCTCTTCTGAAACAGGAGCAGCAAACTTCAAAGCTAAACAGAGGTTGAGAGCAAATTGCATGGAAGTTTAAGTGGATGTGTTAGTCAGAAAGAATAAAGGTGCTTTAAACTGAGTAATTAAGTAAAGGGAAGGAGGGTGAGGTTATGAGGAAAGTAATTATTTGTACAGGCAAGAGAAACAGGTAAATTATCTCCTAAGGAACGTTGAAGGTATTGTGGGAAAAGGACTGGGATAGGGGAGATTATAAATTTCCACAAGAATAGTATCTCTCCTGAGTCTGTGATTTTGGTATCCAACAGAAGCTGAAAAATTCTTGCGTATCTGACAGCTTGTCTATTCTTCAGTTGCATTAGTTGATTGAAGTAAAGATACTCCCTCCCCCTGCAAACCTTAACTCAATCCTGCCCTGAAGCTGTGATGGCTGCAAGAGCATTATCAGTAAGAACAGATGTATCGTTCTGTCCAGCTGAAAAGTTGGCACGTTCTTCTGGTGTCTCTCCCGAGACACTGACCGTGCCGCATGAACTCATGCTGTATCCGCCTTAGTGCTGTACCTTTTCCCGCTGGAGCCCACTGGGCTGATGAGCAGTCAGGGGCTGCACGTGCTCCATCCCACTGCAGTGTCCAGTAGTGCTGAGGGGGTGCGTGTGCCCCAGGACCAGGCACAGAGACAGGCAGACCTGCCACCAGGCTCTCCTTGCAGACCTGTTTATGAGCTATTAGCCATTACCAAAACAAACAAACAACAATAAAACAAGAAACAACAACAAAAAACCTAAAAAACGCTACAACACAACAACCCCCAAACCCCCAACTCATAGGCTTTGATGCATATTCTCCTCCTAGGGAAGAGCTTAGACAGTGTTATAAGTAGTTTTCCATCTTATTCCATTTTGTGTACGAAATTGGAAATGTATATTTTTCAATCAGTCCTTCACAACATGTCATTAATTGTTTGAAGTGAAGTAGCATTTTCTTTTGTAGAGTGAAGAAGGCAAATGTCACTTAGCCCCAGGACGCTTGTGCTAAGTGCAAGATGTAGAGCAAAAATGTGATCTCTGCTGCCAGGAGCTCACAGCGAAGTGTTATATTTTTCAAAAATTGTATCTTGCTGGTGTAGACGTTATGTGAATATCACTGCATATGTGTGAGGCTAGATAGAATAAGAGATAAAGCTATCCTAGCTGTACCCATGTCTTAGCTTAAAAATAAAATTATTGTATTGATCTGCTCTCACAGGAAAAACGTACATCATTTTTGAAGTATTCCTGGTGAATACGCTATAAATCTCATTCTTTTGTTCTTTCTGTCTGCCCTTAGGCAGACACAGAAATCAATGGTTTTCATCATTCCAATGTTGTATAATTTCATAATTCATGATGTATGATTTATTCAAATACACACGTAACTTTTGTTTATCAACTTCAATGCAAACAAAACTAATCACTTCTGTCACTTTTATCTTAATTATAAACTGGTCAAGCCATACATAGAAAGCCACACATACTCTTAGCAATACCGCAGGTGTTCCTTGTGGAATTTTGTGAGGGGTACCAAGTTATGAATTAACAGTCCCCTGCTGTACAGGCCTGTCGTACCAATCCCTCTTGACCCCCCATCCCCATATAGACTGAGCATTCACTTCAGTGCACTGAAGAGTTTTGCCCAAGTGGAGGGAACACATACCCATTTGAGCAAAACCTTTTATTACTCTATAGCAACATGTTAAATAGCCTTGTGTTTTGATACTATTTAGTGCTCTGCAGCCTACCGCGTGATTTATAACTGATATTTTTAATGTGATTAATCTTACCTAACATTTATTTGCACGTTCTGGGCAATATCCAGCTAGTATGTAATTAATTCTCGGTGTGCAACTAATTCTCACTACCTCTGTGGGAATTATTTGGGGGCAACAGAGGTAAAAAGTAGGGAGGACCGACACAAGAAGGTGTCACCAAAAGGACCTGGCGGTTCAGCGGTGGATCTCTGGGTGCTGGTGTGTGCGCTGCCTGGGTGGTGAGGCCAGCAAAAGGGGAAGGAAGGCCTTCCAGTCTGGGGTGTCTGTTGGTGATGGTGGGTTTGGGGGTTGTTTTTCGGATGCAATTTCTGATGGGGTGAATTCAAGGTGTTTTCACATCTCAGAATACTAAGGTGCTGGAACCCTGAACACTTTAAAACTGGTCTCTCTGTGGATCTTGCAACTGGTGTATTTGTACTTGGTCCCCAGAACAACCTCGGAATTGCCGTAAGTCATGCAGTACTGTAGCCAACAAGTATAGGTTTGGGGGTTTGCTCACCCTGCCTCTGAAACGTGGAGGACTCCGCTGTCTAGCACAATCATTCTGGGTTATTATCTTGTCTGTTACTTAGTCGGAAAGTTGAAAGGTCTATTTTCATTTGTAAGTAGAACAAAAGCAAATGTTCACGTGCCTACTCTTTACTCTCTCAGAACCTTCTTTGTAGAATCCGTTTTCCTTGCAGCATTAGCAGTATCCCGCTATGGATCACATAGGCATGCTTCAAACTTCCGTGAATATAATTGCTTTATCAGTTTTTACCTGATAATTAGAATATTTGTTACTGGTTTAATGTGGTGTATTTACTTTAAACATCTGTCATAGATGCAGATAAGCAACTGTCTTTTATAAGATAATCACAGTTTAAAAATATTTTTAATAAGTTATTTAGTCTGTTGATTATCAGTAGTTCTTACCTAATTTTTTATTTCGTTTGCATCCAAAGTTGTTTTAGAGAAGGGCTGTCATAACATTAATAAAAAAGGCTTAGATGGCTGTTTAACACTGCCAAAAGTGAGGCAACTTTTGTTCCTCAAATAAGAAATAAGACTGATGTTCTTCATTCACATATAACATTATTAATGAGGAAAAAAAGCTCGCCCATATATCTGCTTCCTACCATGCCATATTTGCCATGTTCTGCTATCGCTTCTGCTGTGACTGAGTTCTGTCCCTGTGAGGGTTATGGGAAATGATTACACAAGAGGGTACCCTGCAGCACCCCAAAACTCAGTGAGCAGAAGAACGGTTTAGGATGTCCCCCAGCTGGCCAGCGTGCTCTTTGGTCCCTGCACAGCCCCGGACCCACGCAATAACCGCACTGGGACCGCAGAAGGCCCATTGCCGGATGAGGGCACACAGCAGGGCTGCAAGTAGCCCCTTGGGAGCCTCCTTGCTCATGGGGTGCACCTGCAAACCCCAGGCACAGGGGAAGGCAGGAGGAGGAACCAGAGCATCTGTATTTGCCCTCCCTCCCTCTCCCCATCACCCTGCTCAGCACTGCCCATCACTGCACGTTTGCAATTCTACCTGATGCTTCAGCTCCTGACGCAGCATCAGTTTTCTGAGATGCGATAATGTTTCAGGTTGTTGAGTGAACTGCAATGAAAAGTGTTGCCTTGTGTAACACAGTTTTTGACTGGCAACAGTTTCCTTCAGGCTTAAAATTTAACTAAGCACTTGGTAAAATTAAATCCATTTATGAGGGAAAATCACATTATATCTAAGGCAAATGTTGTACCAATTTTTTCCAGAAACAGAACAGAAAATTTTTATTACTGTGCCTATAGAAAAATATTGTATTTTCTTCATTTGTTTTCAAATCCTTGGCAAAATGGAAACAGAAACAGAAGATAAAACTGGCAATGAACTCATGCTGTATGCTCCCCGTAATCAGCTTAAAATCAATTACATGATGTCTCTCAGTATTTATCAACCACTGCTGCTATTGAAATGGATTCATGTTCATGGTCATGGTACCAGGGCAGTGATGAGAAGAATAGATGAAGGCTGATTTTGTGACTTGACTGTGATACCTAAATGATAATACTCTGGCCATATACATGTAATAATAGTTTTAGTTTTAAAGACATTTCAGATTGGGGGTAAAATCTGTAGCCAGTGGAATCCCATTACATGCTTTCACCGGTCTTTGCCTGAGCTTGGCGATACAGCAGGCACAGCACTGTGATAGTAGATGTACTAATGACTATCACCATCCTGCTGTTGTTCATTGCAAATTTATTTTTCACCCCTCCTTTCGTACTTATTTGTTGTAAAAGTGGCCTGCAGGGCTTCCTTCTCTGTGTTGCAGAATCAGATGTGCAATCATTGCACGTGTTGACTGCGGTGGTTTTGCTTGTTGGTGGGTTGACAGGAAACTCCCTGCACTGTGCAGCTATTTTCTAACACGCTGAGAAGGAGTTCACCTTGAACCAAGCCCTTAACTTCTGGTAAACAAATGTAACTACCTGACTCCTGTACTATGACATTGAAGTTTAAATGGAAACTGCTTATTTTCCTACTCTTTAAAATCAGTGTGCTGTTGTGGTTGTTTGTTTTTAAAAAATTTTTTTTCATCTTTCTTGTTACAAACTTCTAAAAGTTGTTTTATAGTAATAGATTTTTTTCTTTATCTGTTTGCAGTTTCAGGATATAGAAAGGTATACTAAGGAACATTTAAAGCCCTTGAAGAAACTGAAAGGAAAATTTATGAGTTTCCTGTGTGAAAATTTTATGGCATAGTAGAATATTTGAGGGTTTTGGTTGACAGTTTGTTGGGTTTTTTAATAGCACAGGCTAAGATTAATATTTGTATAGCTTTTAATTTCCCCTGTACCATATATATTGCTTGTTATATAAATTTTAGGTTTTCTCTGTGTGTGTTTATATAAATATGTATGTATCACATAGTTAACAGCAGATCTAGAGAGATTTAGAAAGATATTTGAAAGGGACAAAATCAGATTCTCGACATTTTTGCAGAGATGGCAGAAGCAGGTTGAGTGGGCTGTCACTGGGTATAAGGTGAGGAGAGAGAATAAGCTAATAATTTGGTGTTGTGGTAATAGAGCTGTATGGGTGGCTCGGGATAAGGGAGACGTGGTGAGTGCAGCAGTAGGCACACACTTGAGGTGAGAATGCTGTTGTTCAGAGCATGGGTGGCTTTTAGTCTCCCTGTTGGTATGGCCCCAGGAAGGAGCCTGTCCACGTGCCCAAGCCCGGGAGCACCCTCCTGCATCCATGCTTCTCCTGGTGCCACCCTGCCACATGCCCCAGCCTCTCCCAGGTCCACCTCACCCTGGGGTTTATCATGCTGGGCGGGCACAGGAGAGACCTTTAAGTACTGCCCCAGCACTATCAAGTCAGTCCAAGTTTTGTCATTTGGTTAAGTGGAAGAAGAACCACGGCTGTTCAGAAGATGGGTTAATGCACAGGAACTGAAACCAGAGCACATGAATTACCATAAGACGTGTCTGGGCTTCAGAAGGTTTGGTTTCTTCATGTGTTGCCTTAGGCAATTTATTTCAATGATCATCATCCTGTCTCCCACTTTTGTCAAATGGAAATAACACGTCTTTTCATGTTTGCATCTCATCCTTTCCTTTGTCATAACAGTCTTGGGGACTTGCTCATCCTATGTTACAGAATAATCTTTGCAGCACAATACGATTGTCGTGTCTGTTTCGGACTGTGATAGTTGTTGTGGTACTTTGGCAATAATTTCTCTCTCTGCAATTTTGGTGTTTGTGTATGACTCCTGTAACTTAACCTGCCTTATAAAATATAAATAAATGTTATAACAGGATTAACTCTGTAAGGCAAGTGTGTAAAGGATTTTTGGAAGTCTAAATAAATGAAATGTTGTGACTTTCTGAATTGTAAGATTAACAGCTTTTCTTGTTTGATTTTATTTTTCTCCTGTTGATTAGTTCAGTGAACATTTTTTCTTCAGTACCAGTTTTCCAAAGTTAAATGTAATAGTTTCTAATGCTATGTTAAAATTGTTTAGTAAGAGTGCCACACCTGCTTCCCCTTGGAAAACAGCTCAGTTATCATTTTGCTTGCTAGTGTTCTTGGCGTATATAGTAAAAGTTTACCTGTTTTAATCAGATGCTGCATTTATTGAATCCATAATACAAGCTCTATTTTTAAACAATGTATCACACCGTGACTTTACTATAAATATTGTAAATATAAATCTAAAATTGTATGTTATAAATATAAATACAGTAGATCTATAAAAAATAAAAGTAAATTCTCTGTAGCATTTTTTTAGCACAGAGGACATGGCTGCCATTGTGGGAGTACTGTGCCCGGTTTGGGGCTGCCCAGTACAAGGAGGACTTTGATATAATTGAGTCCAGCTGAGGGTAATTAAGATAGTCAGGGAACTGACAGATGTGATGCTCCAGGAGAACCCTGTTCAGCCTTAGGAACATAAGTTAAGGGAGGATATATTGCTGTCTTCAACTACCTATCAGGACAGCGTATAGAAGACAGAGCCAGATTCTTCCCAGAAATGGTCAATGGTAGGAAAAAAGGCAATGAGCATGGGAAATTCTGATTACATTTAAGAAAAAGAATTTTCAGTATGAGGGTGATTATGTACTGGAAGAGGTTTCCCAGATAGATGATGGTATTTCTGTCCTTCAAGTGTGTCAGTACCTCCTTGGGTGCATTCCTGAGGAACCTGACCTAAGTGGCCTTGCTTTGAGCATGAGTTTGGACTAAATGACCTCTAGAGGCTTTTTCAGACTATGATTCTGTGATACATATATAAAGTAGCAAATATAAAATTAAATTATTGGAGCTTACTGATGTAAAAACCCAATAATTTTATAAAATTTAATTGAAGCCAGAGTAAAAGGAATAAAAGTAACAGGGAAGGTGTTTGTTATGTACATTGTTTTAAGTAGGTCATAGAATCAGAGTTAATTATAAATCAAAGGAGATTTTATCCTTGGATACCAGCATTTACTGACAAAAGTAGCAGAAACATCTGGAATTCTCCTTGGGACTCCAAACATCGTGTCTTACCCATCATGTGCAGAACGACTGTTTAATAAAGAATGATGTATATCTGGGCACTTAAAACCTTTATTTAAACATACAGTTTTGAAAACCTCGGTCAAAGATTGCTGTTCATTTTTTAAATTAGTTTCCTGGCACTCTCATCTTTCTTCTGCAGAAAGCTGTTGCTTGAATGTAAAATGCTGTCTTTGATACAAAGTGATGGTGTAGGACTGAAAAATATCAGAGCTCTTTATACATTCTTCAGAATTTCATAGCCATTATACATTCAAAATATGCTTTTATCAACTACCCATGTAATGGTATTAGTTATTGGTACAATGATAGATGGGTGTGCAAATCTGTATTGTAAGTATCCTTGTGAAATTTCATTTTCTGAAAAGTATTTGTAGAATACTCGACATAGAAATAACGTTGTTTAAAAAAGATAAATGCACGAAAGAAGCGATCTTTGATATCAGTAAAACTGCATCCTAAATGTGCTTTACAATAACCCACTTTTAACTCTTTCACTATTTTTGCATTTTGTTTGAAAACTCAAATATAAACTGAAAACTAAACAGATTTTATAGCCCGATTCCATTATTTCAATCACTCTGGGCTCTGACGTTGAAAGCTACAATCCTGTCCAGAATCTAATAGTAAGGATGAGTTATAATTCCCTAATGGAAACACTGACTAATCTCGGAGTATATAGATGCTAATGGTGCCATGTAATGCATTAGTGAACGTGTTACTGATAAATAGGAATGAAATATTATTGGGCAGTCTCAAAGATCAGCTCAGAAAAGATCTCAATTATGAAGCGTCACAGAAGGAGCTAATTAGATTTTTCTGTCTCTAAAGGCTGAGCCACGTGCAAGCCTGTTGTACCAGAAAAGGGAGAAAGGATTGTGAGCATTTTACTTTTGAAGAAACACCCAGGCAAGGGTTCTGCATCGAAGTTCAGAAACCCGTACGAAGCCAATGGCATAGGAGGAATCTTCAGCCTCCCTTATTGCCAGTGTTTTGTTGGCCGAAGGCATCATTTATCTCCCACCTCTGCATCTCAGCCAGCTGGCAGCAAGGATTAGACAGGCTTGCTGCTCTCCCTGAGGACGGTGGCAGAATGAAGAGTGTTTCACGTTGCATCCGCAGAATGCCACCATTCTGTGGGGACACATCCTACCCACCTCCACGCACTTTCCAAAGGCAGGCTCCCCTGGCTGTGCAATCTCACAAGCAAAAATGCAATACCATGGTGCCTCTCCCTGCCAAGCACAGTTATAAGGGCAGCCCTCGTGCTGCCTGCATGCACAAATGGTGTAAACACGCTTGCGCTGGTGCACAACAGATGAGAGAGCTGGGAAAAAGTGCTTCTGCACCCAACCTATCTCATCACAGGACCTGCAACGTTATGGGCAAAGCATGGCAATGTGCCATGGATTTAAAAGGATTATGTTTAACTTTGTACTTAAAATACAGATTTTTAAAACTTTTTTTTTTTTAATATTATGAAATATGAACACATTTTATACCTATATTAGTGGCTTTTGGGAAATAATCTGCTTAGAAGTGAAATGTTATTACAATAAAAATTGGATGATCGTATATTAGGTTTTTAATTATTTCTGATTTAAAAACAACAACCATTGTTAAGTTTAGAATAAATAGCAATGGCCCATATTTATTGCAGTTTAGAAAAAAAAAACTTGTGTCTGGAAAGAAATATAAACTGTATTTGCTTAAAAAAAAAAGTTTTAAACCAGGCTATTTAAATGAAGTGAGAGAAATTTAAAAGCGCTTTTTACAGCAGAGTGAAACCCCTCCCTGCCACGCTGGGAGCCGTACCTGACCCCAGGGTGGCTGCTGGCCAGGCCGGGTCCCACGGTGGCTGCGCAGGCAACCGCGGAGCTGCCTGAACCTCTCCCAAGAGCAATGATGTTTCATAAACACAATACTTTACGGCATTGGAAAAAGCTGTTTAGCTCAAGTTTATTTGCATACGTGCATCTGGCCGGTTATTATTTGAGATACAATTCTTTCATTTGCAGGTTGGCTTTTTGATACCTGTGTCCTGAAAAATAAGGACAATTCAGATTTCTTGGCAGTGTCAGTCACTTGGTTTTACAAACCCAGCATTTTACCGTAGACTTTTCCAAATTCCTTAAACTTTTTTA
This sequence comes from Falco peregrinus, assembly GCF_023634155.1. Taxonomy (NCBI): domain Eukaryota; kingdom Metazoa; phylum Chordata; class Aves; order Falconiformes; family Falconidae; genus Falco; species Falco peregrinus. The sequence continues at coordinate 3,843,100 of NC_073728.1, forward strand.
AGCCTGTAGTCAAGGGAGAGTTTTGCAAATGACTAAATGTTTGCATTGAGAGCTAACTGTTGCAGATGCTTTTCAACCAAACTGACCCAGAAGTGACTTAAGGAAGTTAATGCCAAGCAGAGTCATTGTTCCTGTTACAATTACCTCTATGTTATGTCGCTGCTGACATTTGCTAGAAATTTGTGTGTCTTTCTGTGTACAAGCCAGTTACAAACCTAGTGATATAGTCTCAGTTTCACCTGAAGACAAAATATTGAGCTTGAAAATTTTGTTGGAGTAGATGATTTACTGTGCTGGGCCAAAGACCAGTATTTGATGAATCCTGCAAAGACTTCCTGCCAGCATCCTGATTTCCAACTGCCCTTCCAGCATGGAGCTGGGGAATTAGTATGAACAGGAGAGAAGAGGGGGGATTGTAGGCTTCTTTTAATTTTTTAAAATCTTTGCGTACAAAACCATAGTATAAGTGCTCCCTTGTAAGTCTGGCTGTTGGCTGCCTTCCAGCAAATGTATAATTAATATACACCTGTGTTAGGTGTAAATAGTACAAATAACCTCATGTAGCACTGATCTGGGCGTTGCTACCACCCACGTGCCAGTTGTTTTACCTCCGGCCAGTTGGGATGGACACCTATTAAAGTAAATCAGCTTTCTTGCTTTATTTTTTCTGTATAAAAATAATCTGCATTGTCTGATATTTAAGTGTAATCTTTCTAATGTATTAAGTGTGGTTTTTTGCATCCTCATCTTTAAAGCGCTGATAATGGAGAAGGGAAATGGAAGCAGGATGTTTGGGAGAAGCTGCCTCCAGAACCCAGTGCCAGGTAAAAGCACGAGGGCACGTTGTAACCTTGAGAAAAAGCCTGGCATGCTGACAGTGTAGGCAGGGGGATTAGGAGTTCCCTCGCTCCAAAGCCACCCTTAACCCTGCTGCTGCCCACAATGTGGCTTGCATTTCCTTCTCCTTCCTTGCTTACTTTCTCCTTATGCTTTTTCCTGCTCTTTGTCATTTCCAGCAAAAGGAGTGGAAATGTGTAGTAATATCTAAGTCTTATGTTTCATAACAGTAGTAGTTCTAGTTGTGACTTTCTTTGACTTTCCTGAGCGCTGATCAGCTAAGAAGAAAAAGGGCAAATCACAACCCTCAGATACTGAAGATATAGAAAATAGGAGGAAGAAAATGAACTGGCAACTGGCAAAAAAGAGCTATACCTATTTTGCTGCATCAGTTCTCATGAGCAGATGTAAAAACCATGAAAGTTAAAGACAGAGAAATCTGGGCTATGTGAGTAAATCACAGATTTGAGGATTTTTTTCCAGTCAGCATTGGTAAGGTTTTGAAAGTCAGTTCTAGACTTGCAAGCGAGTTCACTGATCAAGAAAGATACGTAGAGAAGGTTGGTTGTTTTTCAGATTAAATGTTAATAAGAGTTTGAACAGAGGAGCATGTCTGTGGTGGCAAGTAAGAGGGAGCCGTAGCGGTAACGAGGGCTGAGAGCAGAAGGGTCAGTCTGGGGTGTTCCAAACGCAAAAGGACAAAGATGAGAGAAGGGAGAACTGCTGTGAAGTGCAGGAAGCCAGCAAAATCAGAGCGTTCTCACACACGCCTCAGCAGCGTGAGAGGAAGAGCAGGAGGAGAATCGGATCTCAGGTTGCGATGGTGCCATGATGTTAATAACAGAAAGGACGGGTTGTCAGAGGTGGTAGGAGAAACGGGATCATTTTGAAAAGGGAGGGAGGACTGTGAAAGATGAATATGAAGAGTGTCTGACAGGGTGAAAAGAGAAAGCTGGTGAAGCCAAGTTAAAAGAGGTGATGAGTAAAGGAAATAATTTAAAGACTGAAAGGGATTTGGAGGTGTCCGTAGCAAAAGAGTAATGCTACTCTGAACAGATGGAAATTTTGAATAAGTTTTGAAAAAGATGTAAAAGTGGGGTTAGAATCACTGACTTGCCAAGTACACTATGGAAAATGAAGGCCCCTAGTAAGACTGGAAGTGCAGAGGTCTGCAAAGGGTGAGAGGAGCCAGAAGCCATCAAGCTGTAAGGGAAGGCGGCGCCCCATGGAGGGGAAGCCCAGGGAAGGGACGGGCACAGAGCTGGCCTAAAGCTGCCAGGACACTGAGGTCCTGCAAGGGGCGCAGGCAGGCAGCTGCGTGCAAGTGGCAGGAGAGGGGACAAAACACCTCTGGCTTTGGAGGTTGTCTGCTTGGACCAGGTGTTGACTACAAAGGCTCTTGAATACGGCTCTAGGGATATATTTTTGGGAAAGGACTGTTTTTGTGCTGTATTCCTGATACCAAATCATTATCCTAGATAGGCAGAAATTAGTTTAAAAATATTAATTGCTCCATGCATAGAATATCCTCAGCTTATAAACACTGCCTTAAATTTCTTCCATCTTGCTTCTTTCTTCAGTTCATTTTAAGTGTCAGTTCTTTACTACATCTTGACATTTAATATGAAGTATTTCATCTACCAGAAATGCATCTCAGTTTTCAGCTCAAGAGTCCAATTAAGAAAATGCTCCCATGTGCATGCATTTTCCTTTATTGAACTTCAAGTTCCCTGCAATGTCATGTACAATACAAGTTTAAAATCAAGGCTTTTGTGGAAAAAATAGTTCTAATCTAAAATATCACCTTGCCTCCTCACTGTGCTTCCCTGCCTTCAAAAAAAAATGAGATGCAACAAGCTGTCTTTCAGCTACTATATTGTCTAATTTTTGCTTAGCATCTTTTTTTTTTTTTACAAGTATTTGCATATGCATCACAAATGCCTATATGTTGATAAAGGTGTTGATATCCTTGTGCTTTAATGTTTAAGGGATTAAATAGGGTAATGGCAACTAAAAATTTAATACTGCTTAATGTATTTGCGATTTTTTTTTCTTTTTTACTGTTTTAAATTAATTTGGTAGTGGTGTAAATGACTGATGCTGAGCAGTAATGAACAAAGATCAGGCTTTCTCCTCTGGATGCTGTAATACAAACTGAAGATACACACCAAGAAAGAAGTCTGTGTTGTTCAAGCACCTATGTGTGACAAACTGCTGGTTTCTCTGAAGCTGTTCAGGTCTCAGGAGCTGGTGGGTTCCCTTCATAGGGCTCTGTTTGAGATAACCTGGCTTTGTGCTGCGGTGGCTGTCCTGTGCCAAGTCACAAGAACCAAGAATGGAAACGCTCAGCTCTGTTGGTCTGAGGTCCCACAGCAGGGCAGTGCTCGCTGTATTTGATTTAGCGCACAGGCGGAGCAGCGGTGCCAGTAACAGGAGGCGAGATGGTTTCAGCTCCCTCGCCGTGCTGTGTCCTTCTGGCAGGGCAGCTCTGTGCTGACGTGGAGGGGAACCCACCGGTTGTTTCAGGGTGAACATGACAGCTCTGCCCATGGCAGATGACACCCGGCGCTGGTTACTCCCACTGAACAATACCGGACAAAGCAGTGGGGGTCTCTGCCTTCTCTAAAAGGGATTTGTTAAAAGTTTTCCAACAGGGAGGACTTTTCCTTAGTCCAGTATCTCAACAATTACTTCATGATATTTTATAGACTGTTCTTCTACTATGATTATTATGCTTTATACTAATCAAAAGTGTCTGTGACATTTTATGGATGGATGAATGCAAAAACTTTTCAGTAGAGGAATCTTTGTTTTCAGTTGTGTAATGCAGAAAGCACACTGCAATGCCATTGGCATTCCCTTGAGCCTATGACCTGTGTAAACAGCAGTTCATGGAAGGGTGGCTTTACACTTAAGAAAGAGGAAAAGTGTAATAATGGTGATTAGAGCTTAATATGTAGTGCAAAATTTTACAAAGCTTTGATTTTGACAAGCATTCTTCAAAGTTTGGTTTTCTTCTCTGCCTTGTTTCACTGGGTGACAGGTCTTCTACAGAAACCTGCATCTCCAACAGTCCCACAGGTGAAAAAATCACATTGATGGTACATAAGGTTTGGGATTAGGAGTCTTCATCCGGAGGTAATTTAAGGATCTTAATACTAAGATTTGGGATGTAACAGAAAGGACATGAACAGAAAACCAGTGAGAGGGGATCTCCAGAGCCCTTCTTTAGCAAGAAATTGTATTTACTGGTAAATGTCTCAGCTGTATTTAGCTGAATTCAAACATTCATGTTTACATCCATATCAACTGCTGTTCATAACGGTAGGCTGTTTCAAGGCCACTGTTGGTTGAATACCTGGGCATGTAAAAAAAATAAATATTGAAAGCAGTTTATATCCTGTAGAACTTTTTGAATGCGTACTTCTCCAGAGCACAGTTTGGTGACCAGCAATTTAGATCTGTATGTGTTCTTTTTATTAAATAAAATTATAATAATTCCTAACACTGTACTCAACATTCAGGTGAGGTATATAAAGTGGGGACAGTTACAAGCAAGCCTACTTTTCCAAAGAGAGACTGTGGTGATTTTATAATATCTTAGGCTTTCTAAAGCCTTTGTAGTGGTTGCCAGTCGTTTAGGGCTTTTAGCAATTTGGCTTAAGGTAGAAAACTTCACAGCACCAAAAGTTCAGAGCTTGTTTGAGCAGTATGAAATCGCAGTGATGGAGATAACAGAACAACGCAGAGACCACTTAGGGTATTCAAACCCAGACAGGAACAAGTGCCACATTAATCAGAATGGAATTTGATTTTAGTTATTACTGCGTGAGTGATGATATAGCTGAATAAAAAGCAGAGGTTTTCTGCAGGCCAGCTCCAGTTAGTACACCCATGTTGGTGGTGTTTGCACATACATAGCTCTGCAGCAGCCCTGTTGCAGGTATGTAATTGGAAGGATGCTCTTTGCCGTTCCTCTGCGGTTTGCTGTGATCGGAGCCGTGCTTCGCTACCTGCTGGGCCACTTCATGTAAAGCTCCTATTCGGGAGCAGTGTTAATAGTTGTTCCAGCTGTAACGATTAATCTGACTTGCAGGAACCCTGTTTATAGCACTCTCCCTGTTATACTTTGCAATAAGGGACATGTCTGCTCTGGCGTGCTGGCTGCTTCACACAGCTGTGCTTTTTGCCTGTGTTCAGCGCACCGGGCACCTCCTGGGAGGCTCCGCTTTCTCAGGTGAGCCGGAACATTCCCATCCATGGTCAGTGTCTTGAAGTTTCATTAGAGTGGGAGTTCGCTTTGGTTTCTGCATATCTCTTCCCTCACAAGTCTGTCTGCTCAGACTGTACGCAAAGACGTCTCTTCCTGCCATTGTATAGAGCTGTGAAAATGGTGTATTTGAAGGGGGGGAAATAAGTGTAAGTCTATTGTACATTTGGGAACCTTAGCTGATGCCTGTGAAAATATAAAGTAAGGAAGCAGGTGAAGTCGCCTTCCTGAGACCAAGCTCCCTCTCCCCCTCAGAAAGGCATGTGAGGCAGAGACAGGAGGTGGGATTTCTCCGCGATGTGCCTGGGTAAGAGCCAGAGCAAGCAGGCACAGCTTGGTTTTTTCAGTGAGCCTACAGGGATCATTGTCTTTTTAAACACTGTGAGTAAGGTTGCAGAGCTGTTGATGGGTTGGAGTTTTTTTCCTTGCTTCTGCATGCTTGCAACTACGTTAAACAATTTTTCCTCTGATCCCACACAGCTATATCAGTATTTATTTGCAGTGTTGTAGTTCTTATATGAAATGAACGCAAGTTGGAAATATTGCAGCATTACAGTTAGTTTGTACCCTGCACTATCTGCCTTACTGGTGTTAGTGGTGTCACCTAAGGTGCAAGTGAAGGAGAACTTCCTAACATTAGGTATATGGCCACAATATTTGTATTGGTATCACATGTTTTCAGGTACATGCACTACCATGTTATCTCGATTTAATGCTTTACATTAAAATGTTAAACATTAAAAAACCTGTAACACTGAGACACGATTTCTTCCATTTTTTCCTAGCATGCAACAAAAGATGGCTGATGGCAGTTAACTATTGTTAATGTACAATGTAACTCCTTAAATACCTAAATGAAAAAAAAAAAAAGATGCAAAAGATCTATAAGAAAAAATAAGTCAATGATTTTAACTTGGCAACAATGCAGGGGTTGATAAAGTATCAGTTTTAATCCCTGCAGCTGTTTCTTTCTGTTCCTTCAGCAATACATTGAGTAGTGGGCATCAATTGACAAAATATAGATGATGCTTACTTGTGATTAATTTGAAGCAGATTTACATTTGAAAGACACTAAAATCTTGCTGAAAACTGTATGAAAGCCTCAAGATCTAGACAGGCTTAAACTTAAAATAGAAGGAAAAAGTAAATCTGGAAGTACTGGAATTTGACACTATAAAAAGCCATCAATAAACTCCCATTGTATGTAAGAAGAGAGATTCAAATATTCAGCAGAACTGCCTAAATTACTTATCCTGTGAGTTTCATAATAATGACCCTTTTCATTGTTTTTAGCTGGCTTTCAGTGACCTATCCAAACTGACATCCTGGTCTGTTATATTTCTTGGGAATTCTATGGAATTCTATGGGAATTCTTGGTTTCTATGGGTCAGGATTGTAGTGCCTGATTTGTGATTTTGCTTTAAATATAAAACAATCAGAGAAAACTCAGTGGCTTCATTTTTGTCTCTTTAAAATTCCTCATTGGTTTAATAGCCCCAATCCATCTATATATAAGCTTATAGAAATTGTTTCCAAAGTAAACTTGTTTGCCTTTCAGCATCTCAGTTCTTTCCACTTTCATTTTAACAATTTATTTACCTTGACCTAAGGTACCTGTCCTTTTTGCAAGATTCTGCTCTTGATGCTTTAAAGAAAGGACTCTGTAGTAAATCTGTAAGAAACCAATTGTTTTTTCTGAGCTTCATTTTTAGCTAAATATATAAAGCTGAAATATATTTCTGTCCAGGCATTCCCTTTTCACTAGTGCAATGCAGTGATTTCTCTCTGACTGGAACACATTAGCCTTCACATAAATGTAATTCATGTTGTGATAGTGAAGCTTCTAATATGAAAACTTTGCTATCTGTAGCTACAAATATATTATATTAAACCAAAAAGGCCAAATTATGTTCTCATTCACATTTGGGAGATCTGTCTGATGTCAGATGACTTAGAGTATATAACGTGAAAAAAAAAAAGGCTCATACTGAAAGGCAAAATATAAATAAAATATTGCTTTTCAGTTCTTAATGGAGCTACCAAACATGGTGGAAATTGTGTTAGAGTAAATCTACTGTGCTAGAGCCATCCTGAGATACCATTAACATTTAAGTTCAGGACCCTTCCTCCCAAGGAGGAAAAAAAAAAAACCCACAAACAAACCAAAAAGTAAAAGCCCTGTCATGATCAGGTTGGTGTGCAAGGCTCACCTTTTCTGCAAAGCTTTCCCCAGTAACTGGAGCAGAAGAATAACCCTGCAGGGCGCTCAGGGCTGCAGGCAGGCGACTACACCACAGAGTAAGACAGAGATTTGATTGTCCCTCTTGGACGGATTTCACAAATGTGCGGATCGGGTTGTAACAGCAACTGCGTCCCACAGCCGTAGGAGATAAGAAGATTGATAATGAAAGGGTGAAAGAGATTGCAAAAGTGTGCAGAGATTTAATAATGCGGTCATTACATGCAAAAATATCAAATGACCTACATAAAGCACAGGTTTAACACCCAAGAAATTATCGCCATGATCTTTTTGAGCAGTGGTTTAAGAGATGTTTTCCATCTATAAGCTCCTGATCTCACCATGTTTACAGTATAAAATAACTTCTGTGACAAATAAGGCAGATAACCTCTTTGGTATTGTCTGTAATATTTGAAAATCCTAATATGCCAGGTTCAAAATGGGCTGTCTTTTTGCTGTAAGCAGGCTAATGAATCCATATTTCTCATATAGAGAGCTCTGTAAGATTTACTATTCAGACTAAAGTTTTCAAGCACTGGCTGCATACCTTTATGTTATTTTGTAGTCGCTGTATGATTGTGTAGCTTGAAATCCACATGGTTCTTGGAGGTGTTTTTTTGTTTTCTAAACAAAGTGAGTAACTAAGGGGCCAATATAGGATGTAAATATGGTTAAGGAGGATGGGCTGTTAGTACGGGACTGCAGCTGGAAATACAAGAAGGTGTGTGTCCTCAGTGTTATCTTCTTTTCTATTGCTGTTGTGAAGTCACATCAAAGAGTGACCTTTTTACTTTTATCTGATGCACATTGGGGAAAAAGTCCTCTCTCACACTGCTGTAAAGTAGGGAAGCTCATGATCCTGAGACACACACAAAGGGAAACGTGCAAGTTTCCTCTTAAGCCCTATCCATACCCCACTGCTTTCCAGTAGATGTCATTGCAAGACAAAATGAATCACCCGGGTCAAAAATAAAGTGGCGAGAAGCTGGCAGTGCTGGAGCATAGCTTCTGATGCATTCATTTTTACTGAATCTCTTCAGTAAACTGACAGGCTGAATCAATTGCCTCACAGATCACCGGCCCAGCTCCAGCAGGACTGACAGCACTCCGGCTCCAAAGAACTTCTGCCGGACCTAAACCAGCAGTGAAAATAACATTAGTGATGTACCTGCAGAGAGTCACCCCATGGAAAATAACGTCAATGAACAGCAAGCCTGAGCGTGATGCCGGCACGTTCCGAGCTCTGAGGGGTGGAGGTGATTCCTGCCCCTTGCTGTTGCCGGGAGCGTTGGGAGCAGCCCAAGGAGTAGGCTAAGAGCCCGCTTCGGCGCAGGGCTGCAGCACAGCGCTCTGAGCCATTGCAAGGCTGCAGGTCCCGGGCTGTCTAACTTTGCCCGTGATACACATTACACGGCCTACTCGCTTTTTGTATCTTTCATCCAGGATGTAAAGAGATATAGACCTTTTACTGGCCATCTGGCAAGGAGAATAATTTCCTTCCTCTGTGTCTGCATAAACTGTGGTCTATTTTAGTTTTGCCTCTGAAGTTCTGAGCGTGGTAATGTCTTTCCTTTCCTTTATTTTATTTTTTTTTTTCTGGTTTTGAACAAAAGTTCATCTTTTCATCTTCTAAAATTTATTTTTATTTTAAAATTTCACCTTAGTTCCTACTGTTCCTTCCTTTGAAGTCATTATGCTCTTGAGTAACTCAGACCTTTCTCATCTAGCCTTTTTCCATCTGGTAGCTTCTTATAATTCACTGAAGATTCTTATAGCTGTTTGATGAATTTTGTGCATTCTCGGACTTATGTGGCAGAACACATTCCTCAGAGTGTACCTTCTGAAGTCTTCCACATGATCCAGCTTAGCATCTCCTTCTTCCTTCAATTACATCCTTTGCTTTAAGCTAGCTATGGATTTTATTATCCGCATACTTTTATAAAGGTCTCTTGCTCCACCACTGGGTTCTTTTTGCCCTCTGTGCAAGTCCTGAGATAGGCTAAAATGAGAGTTCCTTGTTAAATTAACATGTTCACATCTAGTTTAGCCAAAATAATTGTCATGTCAGTTAAAAACTCAGGTAGGAAATGTCTTTTTAGAGTGAAACATAATCAAAAGGCTGTACTGCATGCAAGGAGCTGCTCCTGCAGTTTCTACCCTGGATGTATTCGTGGATTTAGAAGATGATGAAAATGGCAACCATCTAACTAAGCAGCAGGAAGTTTCCTTTCTATTTGGGTATGGTTTTGCTGAACGATGAGAAGCGCCTTTGAAACATATTGTAAGAGGAGTTTCCCTCCGTCCTTGAAGCAATAAAGCTTCTAATAAAGTGAAACATGCATCCATGGACGGTAAATTTTTCTTCCCATTAAAATATTTAGAACCTTGTATTAATAACACTATCCATTTCTCACGCTATTTCATGCACTGACACCCAGGTGCACTCTATTTCCTTCCCTGAAAGCAATCTCAAAGGTGCAGTCATAGCTGTCATTTTGGATATAAATTTTCTCTGTAGAGAGACACAGAACTTTTATGCCTGCCTTCAAAATTTCCCAGCAGGGAGGGGCTTTCTGGTGGCAGCCATGCACCATTATTCAACAGCAAGGGGAATTTCTGAGTGTGGCACCCTACTGAATAAAGGTGTTTCTGCGCTCAGCACACTTGTCATCAATCATTTCCACAATCTACAGATTATTTTTTTTATACCCTGCTTCCTTTTTGTTACTTGGGCAGAGCTAAGTATTTAGCAAAACAAAAATGACTGGATTCTGCTCTGTGCCTTGCCAGAAACAAGTTTTGCTTTACTGTACTTTGATTCATAAGAACAAAACCAAACAGAAGGTTACAAAATCTACCCACAGAATGCTCAGAAATCTTTTTTCTCTGGAAGAGCCACACCTAAGGATATAAATGGCTTCTTTCTTTCTTTCGTAGGGATTTTTGAATAGTAATTTGACAGCTATATTCTCTGTTTAAACTAGAATAGTTATTAAGATTATGGAATATATCATAGACTAAGATAAAGTGAAAAGCATTGCTCAGAGGCACAGCAGCTCTAGAAAAAAATGAACCATGTGCAGTTCTTTGTATTGGCAAAATATCGATACAGAAATACTGAATCTAAAGCCCCCCAAAGGGATGATTGGATGGACCCTGCAGTCAAACATGTCCAGTTTCACCGAGTTCTCTCTGATAGTGATACAGTTGGCTTCTTCACACCTTTAACTGTCTATTTTTGTTTTCTCTTGTACATTTCATAACTCATTCCACCAAAATCTGCTGCACTTTGCTTCCAGTGAGTACCAGAACATATTTAGCTCCATTTCATCAGTCCTTTCATTTAAATCTTAAAAATGATGTTTATTTCCTGCAGCCATCAATGGCATATTCAGGGATGACATTCTGTCTGTGTGCGGCTGAGAGGTCCACAGACAGTTCTGTTGTTTATAATGCTCAAAACATAAAACATCCTAAATTCATTTGATTTTTTTATTGATGTGCTGTGTTAAATCAGCTGCAGATCTTTACCTTGCTGCTTTCTACTAAGAAAAAAGCCCTGCATACCTTTCATATATACTTCTCTTGTTTGAATGCACAGCCTGTTTTCAGATTAACCACCCTATTGGAGTTGGTTTTATTTCTTTCATTCGCTTTTATATCAGCTTTAAGAAAACTGGAGATGTTTTCAACATCAAAGTAGCACTTCCCTCTGTACCCCTTTCCTTGGATGTGGGCTGGCCTTGCCATGCTGTGAAACAGGCAGGTACAGCCCACAAGTGTCATTTCTATCAGGCGCCAGTCAAATGAGACACAGCAACAGCTCCCAGATGATCAGGCAATTAGCCCGCACATTGCGAGCTTTACTCTTCATTTAACAATTAAACAAATTTTTCATGTTATGTGTTCTTGATAACCTGAGAAGCATATCTGATCAAAACGTGCTTTTCTGTTAAATATGTATTCACTGACAGTAGCCCAGGTTAATATGACAAATTTTTGCTATTTAGATCTTGTTTTTTGGAGTATTATTGGCTTGAATCATTGAAGCTAATTAACGAAGCATGCTGCTGAACTGCTATAAAGTCTGTTTATTCCTGTGCACCATCAACAGAACCAGTGAGTAACTTCAAATTATTACCTATGAGTTGGCCAGGAGAGATTTATTTCAAAAGTATTTCTTTCTTCCTCTTTGTATGAAAGAAGGAAGGAATGTAAAATATGAACAAGTGGTATTTTCTAGCAAATATGTAGAAATCATTTCACATTTGTTTCAGTCAGAGATTGCCTGCACAAAGACAGGAAGAGAACATTTCAGTAATTTCAGGGACTGGCCATAGTTTTGGCTGTAGCAGCCTACAGCTTACAGAAACTGCAGTGCTTCTATATAATACAAGTCATCTACTTCTAGCATCTAATATCTATATTTCCATATGGTAAGCATTCCTCAGAAAGGAAATAACTGTGGATTTAATTGCAGAAATTATAAGCCTAATTAAAACCACAAATCCCAAAAGAGTATGTAGTTGCTCTAGTGTTTGACTTTCCCTTGAAAATGAATTGTAATGTGTTTATTTTTATTACTAGTATATAAAAAAGCCTTATTAAAAAAAAAACAAAAAAACAAACCAACAAACCACGCCACCAACAAAACACAAAAAACCCAACCCCCAAACCAAAACCAAAAAACCCACAGAAACATAATAAACCAAAGTATAGGTTAACAATCTCATAATATGAGCAATACCTTTGTTGACCCACAATAAAGGGGTTTTGTTTTGATACAATTGATTTTGCCCCAAGAACCCTTGTTATTAGTGTCTCACTGTTAGGAGTTAGAATATGCCTTTTGGAAGTTACAAACATGATTCTTTTTTTTTTTTTTTGGCATGTGTGTGTTTTCATTTGAAGATAATGAATCAGTTTTAAGCCTGTCAGGGACCCAGCTACCGTGGTGGTCACAATATTAAAATACATAAGTCACTGAGACACTAACATGGAAGATGAAATCACTGGACATGGAAGTCATACCTCGGGAAGGAGGTGCAATAGTGGATGTACCGGTGTGTGAAAAGGGAAAGTCAGAGCAGCAGCCAGTCAGTGGATGGGGTATGTTCTCCACTATTAGAAGCTATGAAACTAATAGCAACGGCAATGGGAACGTGTCAGCAGGAAGAACAACTATCTATCTGGTTTTGATGTTCCTAAATGGCCAGAAAAGTGGTCCACAGGAGGAGGCTGAGACCCAAAACCTGTACAAGCTTTTATTTTGGTAGAGTTGTTGTTAGAGATCAATCTGTTTTATGATATTATGATATGTCATTTGTCTAGAAAACCATAGATAAGGGATAGGAAAGTAATGAAGCACTTTCACCTACTTCATAACAAGATTGGTTTTGTTAATGGTATTTTTAGTCTCATGCTGATACCAGGAACTCTGTGGAATTGCTTGGCTAGCCTCAAAAATTTTTCATGAGATTCCTTTGTTGCTATTTAAAAGGAGAAAGTTCTTGGATCTTTTTTCCCTTCCTTCTTAAGAAAATCTACCCATCCCATAAACAGTGACCATCTCAGTGAACTCACAGAGTTAATAGGAGCTGTGAAATACACCCTCCTGTTTCTGTGGCTTCCATAGTTGTAAGCACTTTCCTTTAGAAATCGTATCAATCAGCAATATTGTTTGTAATACCTGGTTTTGGAGACAAGGCTTAAAGTAATTGTAGTACTTGCTGCTGCTACTAATGATAACATCAGAGCAAACTGAATTTTAGAATCCTTGAAGTAATACATTAATCTAATAAGTGTTACTTCTTTTTAAGATGAGAGGAAAAAATTAGAAGTACATTGAGTGCTTGACCTATGTCACCTTTATCTGTTTGAAATTATCTACATATAAATAGAATCCCTTTGGTTGCCTTCCCATGAAGAAGCATTATATGGCTCAGTTGGGTGAAATCTAATGAAAAAGTAGTCCTGCTTAGAGGAGTTCTTGTGTTATGACAGCTGGGGAAAAGAGAAAAACAACCACTGATGAAGAAAATGAATTTATTGATTATTCAGTAGTACAACAGGGAGAACATTTTTAAAATCAGATGACGAGCAGTACCAACTGCTTAACCAGACATATTTTTATATAGTTCATTCAAAGGCCTAGAAAGATACACTCAATGTTTTCTCTCCTGATTTTATCTCTATCTTGAAGCATTCTCCTAATCATTTATTGATGGGGTTTTTCCACATTTTTATGTCTTCTCATAAACTGCAGTAGTATCTTAATTATGAGCACCTTGGTGTTAAAACTCAATAATGAGAGGCATAATGGATGCATGAGTGCTGCTATTATTGGGGAGAGAAAGAGAGGCAAGATCTCTATACTGGACCCTTCCATGTCCTACTTTACAAATCTATAAAAGAAAATAGGTTCTTCCTGTTCAAGAAGAGCTTAAAGTCTAATGGTAATAACAATGAGATTGTCTTCCCGTTGGACATATTGTATACCTGTTGGTTTGTTTTTGTCAGGGAGAAGTGATGGCTATTTTGAGCTCTGTAATTCCTTTGGAAACAGGTCAATAAATAATTTATTTGGAACACCTCTTCTGAATTGTCTTTATATTTCCTTGTGTTGTGGAAAATTGCAGCTGTATGACAATTCAAAGCATCAGTTCCATATGAATTAGCTGTAAAGCCCAACTACCTGTCATTTAAGGTGTTGGTATTTAGAAGGTGAGCATTTTGGCTCTAGGCAAAACTAGAGATCAATAATTTTTTCAACTATTTCTGATGAGGAAGTGGGCAAAGTGACATGTTCTGTGCTAGAAGGCCGACGTTCGTCCTTATTTCTACCAGCTGAGAAACCTGTTCCTATTGCCTTGATAAGCTGCAGGAAAAACAACTGGTGGTTAAAGTGCATCAAGTATTTCAATAATCTGGGGAGGTAGTTTGATAATGTACTAAATGCAAAGTTGTATAGCTTGTCCCATAAATCTAAACATATTTCAAAGGCAGCAAATACATTAATTGATGCAATAAATGATATGCTTCTAGAGACGTGGAGAGCCACAGCATGTTGGTGTTGAAGGTTATTCATTCTGTTGTTCTATCTTTGACAATTATATTTAAGAACTGACAGTTTCTTTAGGACCAGATTTAATATACTTGGACTCCAAGAGATGAAAACTCTTACTGGAATTCTCACCACCAGCAGTGCCCTCCATGGATCATTTGTCCTTTATGTGTCTTTGAAGTAGTGTGTTAATTATGGTAGAAAAAGAATACAGAGAGAGGCTAAAAACTGACTTATTGGGAATTGTAACAATTAGAAATTATATCTTCTCTTTAATAATTTATTTTTGAAAAAAATTATAAAATTTGTTATAAAGGAGTGTTACGGGAAGCCTTCAAGTCTTGTATTTGAGACACTATAATTGCTTGTGACATGGGTTAAAAAAAGTGAAAAAGAGAGAAACTGTCTACCACAGCCATATTAGTAGAACTGGAAACAAATCAGAGAAGAGGGGGGAAATAAAAGCACAAAGTTAATGAACGAGCAATAAAACTTAAAAAATTAAAACTAAAAGAAGCTATGTAAGTCTAAAGCATGAGAAAAGTCCATGAAAGCAAAATGGTGCCATAGACCAAAGGAAAAACATGATGCATAAGCAGACAGACCAGAGAGGTGACAATTTCAAACTGGTTTTTTTTGAAGGAAGGGAGAAGTAATATTTCTAATCACTCTGTATGCTGAAAATGAGATTTAGTTTATGGAGCAGATGGAAGCTGTGTGTTTAAAATATAAGAAGGAGAAAGTGTGGAAGGTCTGGAGCAGAAACAATGATCTTACTGGGAGAAAGATAAGTGTGTGCATAGTTGTTATATGTCACTCCTATAGAGATCTCTCATTTGTTACCTCTGGGTAGAATGAGCATCTATGTAGACAACTGATAATATTTATTTAATTTTCCATTCCAACAACTAGAAGAGAGAGTAATGTTGGGTTCTTCTGCCCGAAGTATGGCATTAGTTTCTTAACATTCATTTTCTTTGTTGATTTTGATACATGTTTCAAATTGCAGGAGGCTGCAAATGTTTCTGTTTGAGACCCCGCTTATTAAAATGATCAGTCAGAGTTGTTTCCTGAGAGCAGTAGTTAAACAGGCCTCTGTGACCATACTTCTTAGACCACACAGTAATGCATAAAAGGTTTTCCTTGTGAGCCCTTTGTTGCATTTCAGTTTCATTGGGAGTTAAGTGGCATGCCATCCTTGCAACTTGTATGAGCCTGTGTGCTGGAAATGGCTGTTTTGTCCTGGATGTTCCTGGGACCACCAGATTACAAGAGTGCTTTGTTCAAAAGAACATATGTCTATTTATTTTGATAATTCAGGTACTTAGCAATAAGTAGTTGTACTTATCAGTGTTCATATTATTGAACAATTTAGTTACATATGTAAACTTGTCATATTTGTAATTCAGTATTGCTTTGGTGCTTCCTGTAGATTATTCCTTTTTGTACTAAGACTAGCATACCCTTTGGGTAACTTCTGCTCATCTGTTGTCATTAAAATCAAAATAACAGACTCACCTTCTAAAAAAGTATGACCTATTCATGATGTGGTAAATAAGGGGTTAAAATTTTTGTTTGGGTTGGGTGAAATACTCTGATTGATAGGTGAGATGAGGTACCTAAAGGGCTATATTAGTCCACGTGAAATGTGCTGCTTGGATGAAACCGCGGTTTGGAATTTAAAACTCCAGAACAAAATATACTTTTCCTCTCAACAGTAATGAACCCTGAGCCTTGCAGTCTCCCAGGGGTGTGATTATCTCAGAAAAACTGTCTCCCCAGTTACGTCTTGTTGCATAAATAATCATCTCTTTGATGCGAAGGATAACTGTGGGAATGACGTAAGTTAAATATGTTCTTCAGCAGTCTGACTTGCAAGGGAATAAACAATTTGTTGATACTTAGAGTGCTTAAACCACTTCCTCTGGCTTCCAGGAAGCTTTAAGCATTCTAGCCATACAAAAATAATCTAGATTCCATCAATAAGACATAAGCTCTCTTTCTTTGTTTTATTGTTTCTTATACTTTCCTTCTCTCCCCTCCCTCCCCACCCCCCCACATCACCCCCTGTATCTATCCAGCCAAACCATAGTATAGGTAATACTGTCACCATGTAGCTCCATAACTTTATGTCAGCTGTCACAGTACTGGAGAAGAGTAATGTCCTGAATATGTTCAAGCCAAACATGACAAAAACATTAGCGCTATCAGTATTGTTCTGAAATAAAGGATATTCCTTGGTTTGAACTCGTCTTGGTATGGAGAGAGGATAGAAGGTGAGTCTATTGAACAGAATAATGCTTCAAGGAACCACTACACAGCAGTTCATGGATGTGTGTCCGAGTTAAGTACAAGCTGGCTGGCTGGGTCACTCAGAACATTGCTGCTGCAGTAGGACAGGCTGCAAAGTGCAAGGGGCCCGGGCAGTGCACTCAACCCAATTGTTTCAAACTTATTGCTGTGGCTCATTTTTACTATGTGTCCAAGCCAACTAGTTTAAGGCAGGATTGAGTCTGCATCATACACTGTTTACTGTGGTGGAGACATGCCCTTAATGAAATTCAAGAGTTATCGAAGCCTCTTGCTGTCCCACCTCATGCAGATAAATTTCTGTTAGAAAAAATTCTGTTATCATGCAGATAAAAGCTGTTAGGAACTTAAAGAGAAATATCTCTACTAGATCATTTTTAAGCCTAGAAACCAAAAGTTAATGGTGGTGGGAAGGAATTTAAGAGTGAAAGGATGTAGCCTTTAAATAGTCTGCACTTTTTCATTTTATAAATGAATATTAGTTCTCAAACCAATTACAAAGATGTTTGAGCTCATAATGAAATCACGTCCCTGCTAGCAAGCATTTCCTCACCTCTTCTTTAACTTTTTTAGTTGCAATCATTGTTTACCGTTTCAGACTTCTCTGCTCTGGGTTTCCAGGATCGCTTAAATACAGAATTTAAAGTCACAACAAATATCATGGCTTCTCGTTGTCTCTGAGCTGTAGACATTTTGTTTCTGTCATTAATGTAAAAATAGAAGGCACCATGGGCTACCTTGCCCAGCTGTGCTTACATCCACGAGCACTGAGCTGCCCTGTTGTCTTCAAGCTGATGCTGTCCCTAAATGCATTGTGGCCAACATGAATTATGCTGAGAGAAGCCAACCTTCGCTATTTCTTACTTGCTGTATTCTCTAAGTGCCCTTTCTTCTTAGATCCCTGTAACCAAGATATTCTGCCTATAATTTTATAGAAGACCAAAGCTAGTTAGATCCCAGTAACACAAACAGTGCTTAAGGAGACCTTGTAATAAACTATTCATAGAAATGTATATCAGTAGCTTATTCTTAGGAAAATAAGGCGTTTTAGGGAGAAAAATAAATGTTTTAAAGATAAATGGTTGACAGAGACAGATTTCTGTATGAGTATGTATTGTGTCCAATGAAAGGCTTGGGAACAATATACTGGTACTAGAAAAATAAAAATAAGGCATAGATTGTAATTTAATAGCCATTTCTATGATATGATGGAGCCCGATTCACACTAGAGATGCTGCAGCATCCATGGTTTTGCAATGAACAGAAAATACTAATAATATTATAAAGTTTTCAAGCATTTTGCAATTGGAATCTGTGACCTTACAGGTGTTTTCCAACTGAAACGATTCTATGTTTTTCCAAGTGATAGAATACATAAGGTATTTGTAGTATCCCTGTTTGTTTAAAAATTAATATTCAACCTCACTTAAAAAATGGAAGAAAAAAAAATATGTCTGTGGAAGGAGAAGATGTGGCTTTACCCAAAATGGAATACTAAAGTGAAAAGCAAAATTTTACGGTGCATAAGGTATTTGTAGTATCCCTGTTTATTTAAAAATTAATATTCAACCTCACTTAAAAAATGGAAGAAAAAAAATGTGCCTGTGGAAGGAGAAGATGTGGCTTTACCCGAAATGGAATACTAAAGTGAAAAGCAAAATTTTACGGTGTTGTCTATGTCTCACTGCATAGGCAACCCTGTTCTAGCTACCAGGTGATAAGGGGCAGGGAGCTGTGGAGGAGAAATGAGAATCTCAAGGCAGAAAATTGAAGGAGGGTTAGAAACAGTCAAAAGGACCTTATCTGTGGATAAGAAATAACCCAAAAGGAGGCTAGAAAATTACCCAGGTAGAATAGTGATGGCAGGTACACAGAGAGTTTACAGAACGTGGGAAGTGCTAGCTTAAGGAAGAACTGAGTAGTGGTAGAACAGCTGGAGCTCCGATGTTCCTGGGGATGGTGGAAGGAGTTTGGAAGGATGGTGGTGCTTTGGAGAAGCCTGGTTTAGCAGATTCAAAAGCCGAGATCCATTGGAAAGAGTGTTGGAAAATTTTACATAGTGGAGAGGGGGGAGAAGCATACAGGAGGGACACTAAGTGCGTGCAGAAAGTCAAGAGAGTATTTAGCAGTGGCAGGAGAGGCAGATGGGGAGGCTGGAAGAGCAGATGGCAGCAGCGAGGGAGAGCAGAGCAAGTTCCAAGTCTGAAACGGCAGCCTCGCACAACACATTCTTGGTTGTTCTCATTTCTTCTTCCTTTTTTTCTTCATATTCAAGAAACAAAAAAAATTCAACTCCTACACTCCTCCAGAAAGGAAAGCATCACCCTACAGTGTGAGAATGCAGTGTGCAAAGAGCTGGGCTTGTCCGGCTGGTTGGGAGTCACATGTGCCCTTCCAATGCACTGCTTGCTAGTGAGCTGGAAAAGAGGCATGGTCATGGGAGCCGTGCTCCGGAGTACAAAACAGAAAGCTTATTTCCAATGTCCTCCCCAAAACATACAAGTGGCCAAATCCAGGCCTGGAAGTGTAAAGGAGGAACAAAGCTGATCAGGTCTTTCTACATAGCAGGCTACATCGCTTCAGTCCCAGCATTCTTTATACCTTCCTTGAAGTACTTTTCATTTAACTGTATAAATCAGCAGTGGTATTTCAAAGATACATTGAAAGTTCTTAGAGTAATGATGTTCCCTACCTAAATTCATTCTTCTCATTAGTGAAGGTAGCCATGGTGTATCTGGGGAGAAGTACTTGGACATCCGTGTTAAACTAGACCAACAGTCCCCATGCATGCAAAGTGTTCTCCATTTCTTGTGATGCCAGAAAACCTCATTGTTTCTGTTGCCTTTTCCCCTCCCCACAGCTCCCCAATTCCCATACGCCTCATTGTAATGACTAAAAAATACATGCATAATTCCTTCGTTATTTTGGAATAATTCAAAAGGATGTTTAAAGGATCATCAGTCATAGTAGTAACTAACAATAGGCTTATAGCATTTCTTGGAGGAGTTATTTTTTCCCGCATAAATTCACTGAAAATTCTAGCATCGCTTTCCACTTTACAGCGTAGATGTATTCTGTGAACAAAAATTTCAGATAAATCCACCTTTTAGCCTTTGGGAAATAGGATTTCAGCTACTCAGTCTTCTTTTACCAATGTCACCAATATTTGCCAAAGTATGTAGGACATCCATTACAGAAGATGAAAGACACTGTTGTGTATTTGAAGTAGTTATTTTTATCTCTGTCCAATAAAAATATACATGTTTCTAAGCAAGCTGAATTTGTAAAAGGGGAGAGAGTATCTATTGTGTTCTTCATAAATCTATTGTAACCAAGCACAGTCTGCTTTAAAAGAAAACATTTCTCCTCTTCCTCCCAAATAAAAACATTTGATTTCAAGCTGTCTGTCTTTAAATGTTTGCTTCACGGATCACATGCAAAGGAATAGCACAAGAGGAGTCCCTGTTTTGGCAAACGTACCAGTGCTTTATTTCAGAGAACTGTTATGCAGGTGTGTATCTTTTTGCAGCCTTTTGCATACAATCATCTTCATGGTGCCTCCTTTGAAATCTCTGTTCCTGCAGTCTGTGTTCCTGCCCCCACAGCCCATACAGATCTTGTTTATCATGAGTAGTAGCTATTGGTGTTCACAGAGGCAGTGTTTTTTCAAGTGTTAGTGGTACAGTTACTATTTCAGATGCACGTAGCCTATTCTGTACAATAATATGATCGCTAAAATTAAAACCTTTCACATGGAAGGCACTGGGGTATGAAGTGAAAGGGTTTGGAAAAAGGAGTAAGATCAACAACAAGTGAGGAAAGTTATTCTGACAGCACGACGTTTCATATGTCAGCAAACCAGAAGGAGAGGAAGGTGTAACTGTGAGAAGCCAAGGGACCAGCAGGGTACCACATTTGGTGTGTGAGATGACAGGGTTTAGCAGTAGGGGTGGTGAGGAAGATGGTTGGACTTGGAGATAGTGTATAGGAAGAATTGTCTGAATTTGCTAACAGCTTGTATGTTATGACAGAAATAAACTGTTGAAATAATTTTTTTTCTTTTCTCTTTCTTTTTTTTTTCTTTTTCTTTTCTCTTTTTTTTTTTTTTTTTTTTGTACTATTGGAGTGGGCACATATACATTTCATATGGTGTTTGCTGTCAACTTCATCTTTTCAGCTAGCACCTTAGGATGTAAGCAATGACTTCTTTACCATTTAAAATCCTGTTATCTTAAATATCCTTCTTTTATTCTTGCCTTATAGAGAAGGATGAAAGAACAAAATAATCCTCACTTTGTTTCAAATTCTCCATGTAAGTGTGTGGAAAGCTATAGAAAGTGGGAGGCAGTGGGAGATAATAATTTATGCTGAAGAAACGAGGCAATGTGAGCACACCTTGATATTTTTCAGGAAAGTAGGCAACTTGACAAACAGATGCATCGCACAAGCTGTACAAATATTAAAGACACAGCTCTTTCTGCTTATAAATAATTCTGGCCAGTGAACTGTTTTTTGGTTGGGTTTTGTTGTTGTTGTTGTTGTTTGTTGTTGTTCTTACCTTGAAGATTACCTGCCCTTTTAGAAAGAGTAAACAAAAATTCGGACATTTTATATTAATTTCTTTATTTTCATTTGCATTTCCCTCCTAGAAATCTGACAGAAGTGTTTAGGGGACTTCAGAAGTAAGTGTTTCAAAAAAATTTTTTTTCATGCTTATGATCAGTATTACCCAAGTATATGACGGGTTTCTATCAGAAGGTGCCTAACAAACAGCATTTTCCAAAAACTTCAAGGAAGGACCATGAGTACCAATTCTCATTCCTTGAAAAGCTAATAAAGAAGTTATTTCCTTGTTTTAAAAAAACCCACACCAACCCTCCCTTGTATGCAATGTAAAACGAGCTAATTTGGAAATGGCCAGTCATATAAGCAAGCTGTAAGGCAATTACTAAATATTACCACATGCCCCTTCTGCAGTTTTGGAGATCTGATTGCTGCAGTTGCCTCCAGTAATTTTTGCCTTAACTTTGTTTCTTAAGTATTTGGCATGATTTCAGAAGTATGGCTACTAGAATTTAAACCATGTTAGTAATTTGATTTGTTCTAGTAATGCCAATGGCAAAGAAATATCATCTATCTACTAAATAATTGCTTGATCGCTGTAGGTGCTGCTCTTTGTGTGAAGAGTTGATAACTGATAACAGACAGGCTGTTGTAGATGAAAATTGGCATGTACACACCAGCAGTTCCTAAGCCAAGTCTTCATTGGTGCTGAGCTGCGGTAGTGGTGAATTAGGATAAATTGACGTACTTGCAGAATAATTAGCTGCTCTAGCTGAGATAATGGCATAGAAAAAAAATAAACCAGTCGCATCTCTGTTGCTAAAGGTTATCATATTAATCCATAAAATTTTTCAATGTATGCTATTTGAATTTGTCCTTGCATAATTACTACAACAATTAAAATTTTCCACACAAAAATTTGAATCTGCTTTTATAGTAAGAATGTTTAATAGAGGAGAAGATGAAGCTACATTTGCTATCTGTTGGTGAAATATTTATCAGAGCACACAACAGTCTTTAAAGACGGGGAAATAAGCTTCCAGTTGTCAAAAAAAGGGGGGAAAATTACATAAAATTTAGTTTTCCATTGAATGTAAATACAACATATTTGGACGTTTTAAAAAAAAATGTTTCTTTTCTTCTGATTAAGATGATTTGTGTATAAGTCTGCAGTTATTTTCAGAGAAAAAAATTGAAGGGAAAGATAAGAGGTGTTTCACATGTAAGAATTACTCCTGGAGAACTTGGTTTCTTTACTGTAGCAAATAGCTAGTCAGCCTCTGACGTGGTATGAACTTCCACAAGCCCTCTTCTTTCAGCTCCAGGGTCACGTGATACTTAGCACAACCTATAGTGGAAAATTTGGGAAAAAAATAATCTCTTTTTCCAGCCTCGTTTAGCCCAAAGGTGAGCAGTGTTCCCTGCTGCTTGGAAAGTCTGGGCTTCACTCTGCCTTCTAAGGTCTCTGAGAACAGGCTCGTCTGAAGTTCTGCTCCTTCCCTGCTGTGACCTGGTTGCTGTCTGGCACAACATGGCATAGTGTCACAACAGTAGCATATGCTAGAAAATATCCATAATTCATCCCATGCCTCTGCAGTCAGGCATTTTGTGCTTGCTCATTTGGTTTTTCTTTTAACAGCATATGCCATTTAGAGACATCATGGGCTGTGAAATTCGGGATCCCTGTTTGGACAAGTTTAATTCACTGTTTCGTAGAACTGTAATCTGGTAGAAGTTGACATTTTTTAAATGTATCCTTTGGGTGACAGAAATGGGAAATTAATTTTTCCACCACATTCCCGAGGCTCAGTTCATCTCTGTGTGCAAATCTATGAGGCTCTGCGCCACGAGTGCTGTCACCTACATCAGAGAGGTGACCTTCCCTTTGCAGCTGTGCAGCCCGTCCTGCCGCCCTGCACCTCTCACCCCAGCTGCACAGCCATGTGCCTCCTGCGGTGAGTCCCCCTTAACGTCCCCACATCACTGCTGTTCCAAGACACTCTCATGGCACGGCACCCGCCAGCCCCAGCACCAAAGGCTTCTTGGGGAAGTGACTGCCCACCAAAATCAACCAGAAAAGGGTTTGAGCGGGTCTCATGAAACCCACATAGTTACTGTGGCTATTTCTAAATTAACCCATCATTTCACATGCCTGATGGTGTTCTGGTGCTTGTTTTAAATCAGCAAGCTGTTTTTTTGCTTTTTAAGGAATGAGAATTGGGAAAATATTAGCTGAAGTACTCATTTACTCAGGGAGTTTAACAATGGATTTTGTGGTCAGCTGAGACTAGCTGCCTTGGTCCTCACAAGGAAGGTAGGCTGGTCCTGTTGCTGTTTTCCTATGGGCACTGAGCTCTTGAGCTACTGTCAGCAAATTCTGTGGCACACTGTGCTCATAATTCAATGCACATAAAATGTTGAATGACTTTTTACCACTAGACTTACTTTAATTCTCTCTCTTTTTTTTTTTTTTTAGCTCCAGACATAATGGAAAGGCAGGATTTAGGTAGAAGGTTATGTCTTGGGAGACCTTGGACATGTCACTTGGGAGAAGGCTCTGAACTGCAGCTCTGAAAACTCCCACTCAGCCACAGCCTGACAAGGGAAGTGTCAGGGCTTTCATAGGTACTGGCTATTGATACAACTTCTCAGATTTGGGAATTTAATATATTTTGTATTGTGTATGTCTACCTGAGCTCAGTTCTTCCCCTGCCTGAATACCTTGGCAAATATTTCATGTATAAGTCAAGTCCTGAGGCGTTTGATCTGATGACTTTCAAAGCAGTGTTATAGTGGCCTGGCTTGAGCACTGTTGAACAGCTGGGACAAAGCTGGAAGCACAGACACCCAGCTTCTGCCTTTTCTTTTCACATGAAACAGTGACCGAATTACATTGAATAAAAGACAAGATCCTCCTAGACGTGATGCTAAACTTTGGATTACAGATTTATACTTGTCCTTATGCTCTCTTTCACTGGTGAAACTGGACAGAGTTTCCTGCACAGTGAAGTCACTTCAGCAGGTTGATGGAAATCAGTCTGCTCCTTTTCCCAGCTGAAAGCTACGATCTGTGAGTTAGATTAGTTGCTTGACCAGAAAACCTGTACTCGAATCCCTTTTGGCAGCAGAGGGGAGGGTTTGGCTTCCAGACACTGTGTTCTTAGAGGGGACCATAATCAATCAGCTCTTGCTTAAAACCAGGAATGGGGCAGTGGCTGTGATAAACACTTCCTCCAGGTGTTTATAAGTTTTAGTTTGTCCCAAGAAAGCCCGTTGAGCTCCCAGGAGCAGCCATGGCATTAGCTAGTGGCCGGCCAAGAAAAGTGCTGGGTTTCATTTTGTCCCTGTACAGACAGCTCCCTGCCAGCAGCACTGAACTGAAGCACCAGACGTCCCATACCCTGACATACCCAAGTGTCCCGGGATGCTCTCTGGGAGGATGGCTTGACGTCACCTGCGGTGACACAGATAAGCTAAAAAGCAAATTTCTCCATGCTGGGCAGTGCAGCTTCCTCCATGCGCCAACCCTTTATTTCTGCAACTTGACATTATCTGTCATTTTACAGTGTTTATCTAAACTGTTTATATTAGCCTGTGAGTTTTTCAGGGTCGGGGGTTGCTATGTATATATACAGTTTTAATGTTCCAGTGAGGGCCTCTGAGGGTTTCTACATTATGCATGAAAATAAATATAAGAAAGCTAAAAGCTTAGTCTTCTCAGACTTGTATCTGTATACTAAGAATTACAAAGCTACCATAGTATTATTCATGTATTGTGAATTCAACAAGGTCAGAACTGATCTACCGCCTTGCGCTTTTTCATACCAAGTAGGTTACACAAAAATATCATGTAAAAAGGGGTGCTTCAAAAATCCCTTTATGAGAGAGCTCCAGAGAGGAAAAAGAACCTTCCAGTTTGAAGTTTCCAGTTTGGGAGGTCTCTTTATGATCCTTGATTTTGCAGTAATAAAACCTGAGAGCTGTTTTCCAGCCTTTCATTTACACTTTTTTATCATGCACAGCATGATGCTTATAAACTGGACCATAGCCACAGTTAGAACTCCTGTGGGGAGGATAAGTGCTCATTTTCATAATAATAATAATAATAATAATAATAATAATAATAATAATGCCTTCTCTGGTTTCCAGAAAATTCATCTCCCAGCAACTGCACCATTTCCTATTAGTTGGGTAACAGCTTGTTTTTACAGCTAAATACATAGGGTTTCTGGAGAAACGGGAAGGCCCACACTAATTCAGTGGTGTTCATATGCCACTGTTATCTGTGGCTTTTTAGCTGAATCTTCCTTCTAAATAAGCCCATGAAGTAACTTGCAAATAATGAGGTAAAAGTATTTGATTTCTTTCAGCAGTGAGCATGTGTTGAGATGTGTGGCTTGGGAAGTGTGGGTTTTTTGGAAATAGTACGAAGACATGTTACATCTGCTAACAACAGAGCAGAACACGGCCCTGCGGTGTCAGGGGTGGGAGTGTATCTTTCTCTGAGCTCTGGAAAGCACCCAGAGACAGGTCTAAAAAGCTACTCTCTTTTCCTGGAGGCTGTAACATCTTTGGGTTGAAGTGGGTTCTAAGTATTGAACTGAAAGTCATGTAAAGAGACTAGCTTGTTAAAAGACAGAATAAGATCAGTCATAGCCCAGGAAGAGCTAGGAGGTTGTGATAGAAGGTATTGTGCAGAACTAATATGGGGTTTTATACAGTTACTGCAATGCCATGAGGTGGACAGTTGCAGTCTAATGCTTTAAACAACAACAAAGTGGTTTTATGCTTGGGGAAGGTCACAATAATTCAAATGTTATCTTTGAAAGAGCAGAATCTCAGGTACTGAATAAAGTATCATAATGCATCCTGGTATCCAGAAACAGAGAAATGCCCAATAAATACTAAGCAAACTATAACCAAATATCTTTGTCATTGGACTGTCCCTTACCAGCTGCTCTTATTTTATATGTAAGATAAAATATATAGAATCTGGTTTAGACTAAACCACCACATTTATCTGTTTTCCTAAGGTACTCTTATTTCTGCTTTTACTCTTTTAAATCTTGTGGCATGCAGAAGACAGTAAGTGAACCAAACTGAACGTCTGGTCTGGTCTTTTCATT
This sequence comes from Falco peregrinus, assembly GCF_023634155.1. Lineage (NCBI taxonomy): Eukaryota > Metazoa > Chordata > Aves > Falconiformes > Falconidae > Falco > Falco peregrinus. Next base: position 3,869,508 of record NC_073728.1, read on the forward strand.
AGAGTCCATATCCCATGTTATGACTGGATTCTACTATGTGTTAAAGAGAGGAGTTGTATTATGCAGCCTAGATTATATCTCTTGTAACATTAGAGCGATAGTAAGCCCAGACATTTCACTGGAAAAATAAAATAAAATCCCAGTTAAGGTATAGCACTTTAATATAAAAATGAGAGCATGTAGATGAAAAAGTGCTGGATTTATGACCGAGTCATAACTGGGTACTTTTGATATAAAACTATTTTTACCATTTCTACTAGAAGCAAGAAATGTGTTTAATTACTTTGTCCTACGGGTTTTCAGTTCCATAGTAAGTTGACAAATGTGTTTAAGGTACACTAATAATTGTTGATTTTTTAACGTATTGTGTCTTCCAGGAACATAAACTCCCTTCATTGAAAATGTGTTTTCACTGCAAATTCATCCATTCCTATACATAAGCTTTCCTTTTTTTTAAAAAAAAAAAAACAAACCACAAAAACGCAAACAAACCCAAAAAAACCCAACAACAACAAAAAAAAACAACCAAGTAAGTGTGTAAGCTTTTCTAACCCTTTTTTATATTCTTCATTATGTACAGGAGTCTGAATATGCTCAAATAACCAGGCAGAAAATATTATTTTATTTCTGTGTATGTATGTAGAAGAAATTGAGTGAAATCTAGCTTAACTGGCCCTTTTGCCATGTTTGTGGAACACAGATGTGTATGTTTTCAAATACTGTGCAGCAGGTCTAGAGTCTTGTTTAAAAGCCAGTATAAAGATACCAAAAAAAGTAGTCTAAAGCCACAGGAATATCTCAGCCAAGTGTTTCCTTACCCATTGGTTTAGTTGTCATTTGAGAGGAGTGCACGTGGACTTCACAGGAACGGAGAACAGACCCGATGCCTGTGTGGACCACCATCAAAATGAAAGTTCAGCGCCACGTTGTACCCAGCCAGTCTGATCTTTCCCGTTGCAACGGCTGAGCATGGTATGTTTTCCAGCACCAGCTGTACAGATCAGAACCAGCAGAGATCAGGTTCTGCTCTGGTTTTGTTATTCCCAAGAGCTTCTAGCTATGCTCATTAAAATTCCTGGTGTTCCTCAGATGTTGGGCATGGAGCGACAAGATGTTACTGGGGAAAGCTCCATGAAAGCCTGCTAATAACAGTGACCACGGACAGCTATGAATCTTGCTGCCACTTGCTGTGTTGTGAGTGGCAATTGCGCTATTTCTTGGTCATATTATCTTCTATTCCAGTTTATTTTTAATGGAACCTACTTATCCTTTCCTAATCAGCTAGGCATCAAACCTTGCTTTTCTTACACGCTTGTGTGGGAATAAAATTGCAGTACAGAAAGGGAGTGTTTAGTGGAAAGCTGTCCTCATGCACCAGAACGCACTGAGTGAATGCACCCAACACGGAGGCTTTAGATATATATAGCACATATCAGCAATACATTTTTAATTCCTCTATTAAGTAAAAAATGGGATTTATTTTTTTCATTTCTAAATTCATAGGGTTATAAACCAATTAAGCTTGCTTTCCTAATATTATTATTGGAATCATGTGCATTAATCTGTTTTAATTTTTTAAGTGACGCTGACCCTAACAAGTGCAAAAATGATGCCTATAAATACTGGGAAACTGCTAAAACTCATCAGTATTTCAGTTTTCATTAAAAACTACACACTTCTGTCTTAGTATTTGCACACTGACTGTTCAGAAAGCCAGTTCAAAATTTTACCCTGATAAATATTTTCAAGGGACAGAAACAAGTTGGGGAAAATAACAAACATATGTTAGCACTGAGAATAACCAGTTCAGCAATGTTTTCTTGTGTGTGTTTTGGTGCCTATGTAGGCTATTGCAATGTTAATTTTAGAAACTCTAGCCCAGCAACAGACACTTAGGAACAGAATGATGTAGTGCAAACAGCAAGAATTTTAACTGCAGACTATAGCTTTATTTTCTTATTTATAGCTCCCTTCACTTTGTTATGTTTTATGAAACATGTATCTTCTTTGAGAATGCCCTGGCTCTGTGCTTTCCTGACCAACAGACTTATCTTTAGATTATATCCTGTTAGTTATCTTCAAATACTGAATTTATAAAAAGGCTAATGATAAAACCTTGACTTTAGACTTTAAATGCAATGTAAATATTATTAAGAACTAATTATAATTTTATTTAACTTCTAGTTATGTTGACTCTGGTTTTACTTTTTAATAAATGTACCATGTTTTAAGAGAAAGCTTGAGGTGAAGACAAAGAAATACAAACATTTATGTTGTATCTTAAAGGAAATGACAAAGCCAAAGTTTAAAGATTTAACAGTACTAGACAACTTAATAAGCAAAATCTAATAGTATTAGATGTTTGCCAAAGTTGAAGATTAGGCGGACAGATTCACAACAGGTATTTAAGTTGCTGCAGCTCTATTGGTTTTGATTGATTTCCCCAAAATGGGAAGTAGAGCTATGCTTTTCATATTATTTGACTGCATAACAGTATTGTGTAGGGACAGGCTCAGCTCCAGCTACAGTTTTTTCTCTATTCTTTTCGTTTTACAAATCAAACTACTCTTCACTGAAAATGAAAGATTGTTGTTAGCCTTAAGAACATAAAACAAACAAAAAAACTACAAATACTCAAGGCATTTTAATGGGGAAATTATTGTGCAGACCAATAAAAAATGTCCAGTTTTGAGAGATATTTAAATTGAACTCTGAATTTTCCAAAGTCTGAGAAAATTTAGCCTTTGACATTTTATAATAAAGATTAATTCTAAAGATGCGGTATTCTGATGGTAAAAATAGCATTTTGTCCAATAGTTAGCTGTAGTAAGCCAAAAAATCAACATGACCGAAAGAAAAAAAAAAAAAAAAAGCATCATGATTAGTAATTGTCACGTTTCAATTGAGCTTATAATTTCTATTTAAATCTAGTGAATTATATTGTCCCCAGATTTCACCTTTCTTTTTTCCATCTTGTTTGGAGTGGAAAATGTCTTAAGACAAAATCATTTACTGGAGATGAGAAGAATTTTCTCTATTGACTTTAAGAGCAAAATCCCTTAAGAAAGCCAAACTCACAGAAGGAAATTATGGACATATGTGGAATTCAAGCTTTAATGTATGTCTACCCCAGGATGCACTGTGTTTAGTGCAAAATGAGATTAGGGTATTGAAAACTATTTCTAGGTGACGTTTTTATTTCAGTATTGATTCTTTAGGCAGAAAGCCCTTCCATTTACATTTTTTATTATTATTATTATTATTATTTAGTCTAATAATAAAGAGGCAAGTGCAAAGAGATATTTCTTTCCCTTCTACTCTGCTTTATACAAAGCCGCTCCTACCTTTCTGCTTCATTTCCTTCATAGTGTCCTTAACTCTTTATTGCTTTTAATGCCGTTATTATGAATCACTCTTTTCATGTTCAGTGTGCTCAGTCATTTTAATACAGATATAATTGTAAGGTGCAAAATGTAAATCCCCATAATATGTTAGAAGACAAATGTGTCAAAGTCCCTTTGTCATACTGACAGGTTATAAAACTAGACTGGCTCAGTTTAATCAGGTTTAAATTTTAATGACATAAGCAAGACTCAGACTACAGTAGCTATCTTTTTGTTATTATTTCAGATCACTGCCACAAACTAGAAACGTTTTATCTTTTATTCATTGGTTATATCATTCACAGCCATCTTGATCCTAACATCTGTTCTGGAGAATATGTTTTAAATCATTAAGTATTTTTCAGAGGTGATGTCACTGTTTGGTGGTTAGCTACCATCTTTTCTTATGGTATTTTTGCCTTTTCGTCCTTACTTTTCCTCAAGCAAATTCCTATCCCTAGTTTTGACAGTTGTGTGGCCAGGTCTAGGGAAACACTTCATTTTTATATTGGTCTTGATTAGCTGTCTAGATTAGCAGTTGAATCTTCCTTTTCACAACTTGCAACTGGTGTCTAATAAGGTTACCAGCTAATAAGGTTACTAAATGGACATGGCATCACTGTGGGGGTGGGGGATGGTGTGAGGCTAGAGAAAGGAATACAAGAAAGAAGAAATGGAAAGATAATAAACCAATAAACCAATAGACAGGGTTACACTGCGATCACCTTCCTAGTGTTTGGGGCATGTGGAGTATTTTCCACATTGGTCTGATCCTTGCAAGCAGTTCTGTCAAAAATAGCCTTCATTCTCATTGTTTTACCCATGTGTCCAGTTTAACAGAAAAGTATTTTGTGAAACTATTGCTTCTGCTTCTTTTCAGTTTTCCTAGTAGCTGTGCTAAGCCGCTCAACCAGTACACACCTCCAAACCTCAGTAATCCTAAAACTATCCCAGTAGATGGACTGCATGCTGTAATCATACATTCTTTTAAGTCATTTCCACCTCCTGCACTTGGGGCTTCTCATCAGTAAAGTTAATTAAATCAAAGTCTCCTGGAGATGTTACTTACAGTTAACTCGATGCTGGCTGCCTTGAGGAGCAGAGGTTCTCTGTCAAACCGATAAGCACCACGTAGCCAATGGCAAGGCCAGACCCTCTGCTGCAGTTCACAAAACGGGAAGGATTTCTGCCTCCCAACTCACAAAACTAGCCTCTTCCATATGAAGTTGACAACAGGGGAGAAAATTGTGATTTTAACTGTAAGTGCAGGTAGGAGGATTGAGAATTCTTACTTAATTAAACAAAAAAAAGGGATAGTAGTAGCTTTTGGAGACTATAATTTTCATTTGAGTTCATAGCAGTATCCCAGAGGCTAGGCTTGTATCCTAACCTTCTGTCATTCTCAGTGTTCTGAATCACCAGTACACCCATATAACCCTTCAAAGTTGTGTGCAGACATTACAGTTAAGCGGTTTCAACAGCTTCATTGAAGTTTGTTGGGTTTTGTTTGTTTGTTTGTTTGTTTTTTAAAGAGGCATTTTATAAACAGAATGGCCTTTCTGAAATCAGAGGTTGTTTTCTAGAACCAGAAATGAGGTGCACCCCAAGTAATAGTCTCAGGTAAAACAAGGACTAAAGAAAGACGCCAAACTGCCTGCTACATCAGAGAAAGTGATGGTCATCCCTTTTTTCCAAGGTGCAGTTGACAGGAAGTAGAAAAATACAGACTTTTGCCTATATTCTTGTAGTAAATTGTTTTGTCAGATACGTGATCCTGACTTCTGGCTGATCATTGGGATATGCAGCAAAATTCATGTGTTGCTCACGTTCTTCAGAGATGTGATTCTACCCTCACATAGACCTTTGTAAATCCCAGATGACTATGTAAAAGCATCAAAGATACATTGGGAAAAATTATTTAAGAGACAAAACAGTTTTAACACATCAATGTAAAGATAAATCTGCTAAGCAATATGAAGGTATACAATATTTTTAAAATAAAATTAGGTAGAATGCAAGCAAAAACCAGAACAGTTTTATGCCCTAGTTATAAGCATCGCTAACCTGGTGACCAAGAATTTATTGCTGATTTGCTTTGGGTTTGAATGGATTATATATATATATAAATAAAAGGTTTTGAGTGTCTTCTGCAACAGTAAACTATTCATAAAAGAGAACACCACCCCTTAGACTTTTTGATTTCTAAATTGCAGCTCAATTCTGTCATTACTTGGCAGCTTGGTCGTTGTCCAAAATTGAATGGTTATAAATTTTCCTCTTATTTTGAGAGGGAACTGCAAATTTAATGTGGAAGGAGGTGGGGAAAAGAAAGGATGAGCTGTCCATTTAAACATATTGAAAGGGGGCTGAAATCTCTGCGGGGAATGTGTATATAGCATATGCCTATCAGAAATACTCACTGTGGTGCTTACTTATCAAGAGAGAGTGAGTCAGATTTAGCATTAGGAAAACGTCTTTGCATGAAGTGACAGCACATTTGACATATTAAAAAGGTATTCTTAAAACATAGATATTTTTAATTACTTTCTAAGATGTGCTGTTAATATGTGAGATTCTGAATCTTAACTTGAATTTGCAGGATTTGAATCTGAAAAAAGGAAGGAAACTCCAAGAGAAAGCACAGCTGAATTAAGCTTCCATGCTTTTGCAATTCAGCAGTTCCTCACAAAGCTAGCTTTAAAACATAACTGGGTGCAAGAAAGAACTGCGATCTATGGGACACTGTAGCATTAAAGAGCCTGTGGGAAGTGGGCATGAGTAGCGCCACAGTTCTCATGCAAGTTACATCTTTCTACAGCAACAGGGTATAGAGACATTGGCTTTGCTCTCCTGCTCCTCCTGCATGTTCAAATCAGGTTCATGCTGCCCTCTTTGCAAAGGGAGATCATGGATCTCCTATGCTGGAGGTGGAGACAAATAAATATAAGATAATTAAAACATTCGGTAGTGGGTATAGTGCAATAAATCCTGGTGTCCTAATATTGAGTCACCTTCTGTCATTTATGCAAATTAAATCCATCCTGGCCAAAGATGCAAATCTAGTTGCAGACAATTTGTATAAAATTCAAAAACGTTTGAGCCTTGGCTTTATTAGAATTGGAAGTTTTCTTTGGTTACAGGATACGTAGTATTTTCTGCAAGGCTAGCAATGCTGCAAGAGCAAGTATTGAACCCTGCTATGTGAGGACTTCCCCAGATGCTTGTTGGGAAGGTTGTGAGGTTAAAAGCACACACATGAAAAATATTGTTCTGTAGAAAAGTCAATCAATCTTTCTCAGACTTTGAAAATTAATGGTTCAGGATTGATTTGGATTTTAGATAATGGGCACAGGGATCTCTTGATTCGTGTTAACCATTTCATAAATTTCTGTGGGTTACAGAACACATTTCCTTTCACTTACATGGAGCAGTGTTTTATATCCAAAGCCATGAACCACAAATGTTAAACACGGTAAGTAATGTTAATTTTTTTCTAGGGTTTTAAACTCCTATCAGTTTCATCGTAGCATATAGTATACTTCAGAAAATGTGGATCAATGCTCTTTTTTCAATGAGACATGTTTTCAAGATGTTTGATCTTGACAAATGTAGGCAGTGTGAATCACTCTTATGTGTGTAAATGTATACGTGTGTGTATAATTTTACCATTTGTCCCTTTCTTTCTTTTTCCCAAGGAAAATTCTCTTCCAATTTTAACAGCTCCAAAAACATAGCTCAACACAGAGAATTGCTTGCAGCACACAACAAAGACAAACTGTATTGATCCAATAAAATCCAATATTAATGATGTACATTTTTGACTGGCATCTGCCAGCAACACATCTCTTTACATGTATGACAACAAATACATTTTCAGTGGTACTCCAGTAAAATACAATGATTAATTATAATAGCCAGCCACTCAGTTCCTCATAGACTTTGTAATTTTATTGTACGTTTCATTGTAATTCCAGCAATTCTTAAAGCAACACATTTCTCAAAATTAGCAAGTTGAGATACTGGTGCCAGAGTCTACATTAACGTGCTGTAGCAGAGTATCAGTCAGCAAATGTTATACTGAAGGGAGTGCCAAACAAAACCCCCACAAAACTACACCCCAGGATCCAGGTCACCATTTTTGCCTTCAGACAGTGGCTTCAAAACAGGTTTGAATTTCATTCTTCACATCCACCAAGTCAAAGGCTGTCTTTTCCAATTAAGAAGTGGCACGTTAGAGCAATTGTTAAATGTTGGTTTGCACTCTGCACAGCGTGCTGGGCCTTGCAGGTTTTCCACAGCAGCTGTTATGATTTATGAAGTACTCAAGAATCTCTTTCTATACTCAAATAATTTCCTTGGTCTCTGTTTTATTAATTATTAACACACATCTAATGTTATTCTCTGTGAGGTACTGTATCTACAGTCACAGTAAGAATCTTAACTTATCACATTTCAAATAATTGGCACTTTTTCAAGTACTGCAATGGCTGGAGAATCTTCACATAGAGCAATAAAGGCGAACTAAGACTAGATGTAGCATGTCACCTCTGATGGCTTGGATCGAAAGCTTATTTCAGGAGCTTGTACCATGATATCATCCTGTCTAGCTGTTCTAGACTAATCATGCAGACAGCTACATTTCACCTTACAAAATGGGGGAAATGACTACAGAAAAACTATGACCAATTACCAGTATGGAGAAGGTGAATTAAAATTAGTCCATGATTTTGATTTCCGTAGCATGCTTTGATTTCCGTAGCAAAATATGGCAAGTTTCTTATAAAATTTGTACATAAACATTTATTTTGGGTCTTTGGGTTGGGTTTTTTTTTCTTTTTTTTTTTTCCTTTTTTTTTTTGTTGGTTGGTTCGGGATTTTTTTACCTTTAATCTCTATATCTGCTGTACTTTCTCTGTATACTCTTAAAAATGGTCAGCAATGATCTGGTCATTATGCTTATAAAGATGCCTCCATAAAAACTTCATTCTTCCCAAATGCCTGAAATGCATACATTAGAAATCCAAAGTTTTCTTTCCATGCTCAAGGCATGAGATTGTGCTCCCTGCGGTCCTCCTTGCAGATAGTGTTGTTGGCAAGAATTTGTCTCAAGTAATACCTGAAATAGCATGACAGATTATATGTCTGTCTATCTATCTACCTATCAATAAATATAAACCCCTACGGTGTTAGTGGGTATGGTGGGGTATATACAGCCTCAAATCTCAGAGCTTTATTATGAGTTTGTCTCTACTGTGTTTATTTATCTTATCAGTATATGTTTATACATTAATCTTCGGAAGGGTGGGAGAGTCCAGTTTTATTTATTTTCCCTAGCACAACCACCTCAATGCACTCAAAATACTCCCTTTCTCTTTTCCTCTTGAAAATAACTGAAAAATATTTGAAAATATATGTTTTAATGAAATTAATAGAGCATAATCAATATTGCTGAACAGATTAAGCTCACATTCTTAGTCTCCCATAGTCATCCAAACCAAAAACATTTACTTTTTCCTGAGATCTTCTAAGCAATTAGTATTTAAATTATTTTTTTATTTAAAAAATAATATTTACATCACTAAAACAAAATGAATTTATGGAACAGTCATAGAGCATTTACACATTCCTTCTTTCAATTTCCACCTAGCTGATGAACTCATATATAAATACATATTTTGTTCGTTTGTTTGAGTGGAAAAAACTGGAAACAAATTGTGTGTTTACTGTACAACACAATTTAAAAAGCTAGTAACAGTTATCATATATATATTTTAATTGTGAATGGATATTTACTACAATTTTTTTCTCAAAACTGAATTCTCACATCAGTACTTGGAATAACCAAGGTAACCATAAAGCTATTTTTCACCACTGTAAACCAGTGTGAATAATCACTGACAGGATACTAGAAATTGTTAGTTTATTGTTATTCCAAAGGTAATGAAATCAAATACAATTTGCCACCTTTTTCTAAACAACTTTCCACTGATGAGCTTAGTGGAATGTTCCTGCAAATTGAAAGACCCAGCTGGCTTGGTATCCCAATACCTGGCCTCAGGGCGATCACAAGTGCTGCTCTGGCAAAGACAGGGCTCAGGGTAAGTTTTCACTGAATGAAGCGGCCATGGGACCAAAAGCTGCAGAACTGAACAGGCAATTTTACACACTGGAGAGTGGCACTCCTACAAGTTGGTGCCGCCTCGTCAATGTGGTTCACAGTGTCAGAGGAGACATCTACAGGGACTCTTACAGCTGGACCACCCTGAGCTCTCTGCTGCTGGGCAGCCAAGAAAAAAAGTGTGTATTACCACCCGATTTCTCAAATTGAATTATATTTCATACTGAGGACAACAAAGGCCGTGTATTTTCCATGTATTAAGAGAAACTTTGTCTGCATGGCATATCTGATTTTATTATCAAAGGTGATCAGATCCTGCCTTGTCTCATTTAATTTCTTCTTATTTGTGACCATAAATTTTGGCAATCAATTCCTGTCAAGTGGGATAGCATCTGAAACATACCACCTGTGAGGCAATTACTTGGAAGTTACTTCTTTGGATTTGCTTTGCTTGTTTGAGTCCCCATGGGAAGAACTATCACTCTAAATTCATGGAAAATAAGTGCAAATACCTTTAGAAATTTGCTTTCAAAATTTCAGTTTAATTTCTCTGGCTTACAGTTCTAGCTCATAACAAGATAATGGTAATTTATTTAGTTTTTGAGACTGATTTGTGATCCTGAGGGCTGTTGAGGGAGAAAAAACTATGAAAATAGATGTTATATGCATTTTGAGTATTATATGCATCCAAAAGAACAAGGATTAGTTACCATTTAGCTACTTCCTGGCTGGGAACGCTGTAACAGCCTCTGTGGGAAGTGTTTATAGGCAAGTAGTCATGCTCCAGTGTGTGATCATTTACTCATTTGGCCATGAGATGTAGAGTAGGAGAATCACTCTTCCTTTATGATTTCACCAAGTGGCTGTTAATTTCTTGTGGGCATCAAGATTTGAGAATCTTTTACCAAGGCATTGTTTACATAATAACACAGAAGCAGTCTTCTGGAGGGGAGATGATTATATAAACTGAGTGTGATGTGTGCCACTGCTCAGAGGACTTTTGGGGTTTTTTTGATTAAAGAACCTAATCCTAGTAGTCTAAATTTTGCTTATGTCACAAAGACTTGGAAATTATTTTTGTACGTCCCTTTTTATGAAAGGAAAGGGTAAATAAGTATCACATTATACTGTTCTAGGATATTTTTCATAGTGGCATTAATTAACTGTGAAACATCTGCTATAAATTTGAATACTGTCCCTTTGCTACATCACTGCCTTTAAGTTTTAAATCTTTGGAGAGTTTCCATTTGTAATTTTTTTTTTTTCCCCAAAAAGAAACAGATATGTTGTTTCTTTGAAATGGTGTCTGAGGGAATAAGTAACTTTGTGCTACAGATATATAAGGATTTCATTTTGTGAGCATAGAATATTGGATGCCATTTGAACACATTCTTGGACTCTCTGGGAGAAATGCATATATACCCACACATTATTTATGACAGCTGGCCAAACAGAAATTGCAACTTCATGCTCTCCTGGCATGCCAGGTATTTGCATAGCATTTGGAAGTAGAATCTTTCAGTACAGCATTCCTTTCACTCACTGGATATCTTCTGGTACTACAAGAACTGCCACAGCCTAAAGTAATGCACATTAAAATGATGCTGTTGTGCCTCTTCGAGTGACTGTCCGATTCGGCATGTAATTTCCAGAGTCTCCTAGCGACCAGATAGCCTCCAAATGTTCAGCTATTCCAGTAGGTGTCAAACAAATTGAATTTTGGTGGCTTCCAGCAAGGGAAATGCCATTTAAAAAAATATAAAGCTGCTCAACTTTTATTTCTATTTAAGCCTCATAAGAAGAAACTAGTTCTTTATAAGTGACTAGACCTAATAATTTATGTTCGGCGGGGAAGCTTATCTATCAAGGCTAAGTGGGAAAGGAATACCATCAGGGAGAATTTTCTTTACACATTTTCAGAAAAAGGTGAGAGTTTGATTTACCCTGGTAGATAGATGCTCAAATGCTGAAGCCCAATTCCCCAATCAATGGTTTTATCAGAAGGCCCCAAATGTTTTCCCACACTCTTGCTCTGATGTTTTTATCTCATACACTTTTCCTTTAGCTCAAACCATCGAGACTTTCTCAGCTAAGGACAGCCTTTGTAGAATCATCAATGGAGATACCCATCTGAAGGACAAAGGAGAAGGAAAGGCACTCAGAAATGTTTTTTCTAACTTCATTAGTTAGTTTTGTTGACTGATGGAAGTGGAGGGGAAAAGAGTATCATACTGTCTTTATTCAAATATTCGTGTGCTTTGTTCATTTATGAAGATGTCTTATGTGAAGGAAAAATCTTCCTTGAGGACTCTCAGAACAGAGATACTAATCTTATTTTCTCATTATCTTTGTAAAAGATAATAATTTTCTTCATCCCTCAGGGTGGAGTCAGGAAAAATGAGTACCAGCTTCCAGGTTTTCACTTTTTTGCATCATGCAGTCTTATATTCAAGAATTCAGTAAAAATCCTTTCACCTCATTAAGAGCAACATCATGGGCATATCCAATCCCAATATCTCTCTCCTCCCTAGTTTAATAATTATCTTCAAATGTACTGGGAATGTGACAGGGACTATTAGAAAATGGAAAAAACTTTGTTCAAGTCAAAGTTTGACATAGACTTTGAAAGTGTCTCAGTTCTTCATTATTCCAAAACAACAAGCTTTCTTCCAAGTAGTTCACTTCTGATTCTTCAAATATGTGCAATGGTTAAGGGAGAACAGTTGTAAAAAAACAACATAAAGTATTCAGTATAAGTTTATCTGCTTACAGAGATTTAAAAAAAAAAAAATGTTTGTGAAAAAATGTTTGTGGTTCCTGTGCTTGCATTCCTTCAGGAAGTAATTTTCCTGAATATGGTGAGACTGAGTGGAAAAGCAATGCAACAGTTAGGTAGGTGAATGTTTATGTGTTGATGATGCAAGTAAACACACATTCAGAACAGGTGCAAATGTTCATGAAGGACTAAAGGAGCTTGTGATAACTGTAAACAGGTATATTAGAACTTAATCTCAGCTCTGCAAAGTCAACAAATGGGTCTTGTTTTCATGTAATGAGATATCACAGCCCTCCTGTACCTACCTGTTGCCCCATAACTAATTCAAACATGTCTTGTAAGTTTTGATCGATGGCACAACCTTGAAATAAGCCTGTGACAGATGACTTGTAAAAGAACAGCCTGCAAGTCGTTCTATGAACTGTTCACTTTTTTGTACCTGCTGATGTCTTTGGTATTCAACATCTATAAAAATTATGGATGTTTTAATGTTATTTAAACACACTAGTCTTAATCTGCTGTCATTGAAAAAAAGCAAAGAAGTACTCATTAGCAAGAGCTAAAACCTTTTTATAACCCTAGTATTTAATTTTATCCTCAACTATACTTTTCCAATATGTGTCATGTGCTGATACAAGCAAGAGCTATGGGAACACTCCTCCTGGGACTAAAGTGCTCTAGACAGAATATTGGTCTTCTTTGTGGGTAATAAAGACAAAGGAACACAATGTCTAATCAAGCATTTACTTGGAGTTTCTAATAGATTTCCAATTTAATTAAAAAACTATTTCAAGAGCTTTTTGGTTTTGGTGGGAGCTAAATATAGATAACCATGATAGTATGGCGTTAATAGCACTTCAGACCGACTCTACTATCCCTCCAGTGCATTGGAAAGAGTTAAAAATGTTGCAACACTGGAGATTAGTTCTCAAATATTTCAGAGAGAAACTGCAGTGCTGCTGTATTGAAATCACTCTATCCTGAGCACTTCAGGGACATTAGTTTTTGGAACATACAAACAGGTTTAGCTTATCTGCTTTATTTTTACGGTATAGAGACAGGAGTTCAAGGGAAGGACATGTTTCCCCACACAGCACACCTCTCTGATCTGTAGCAGGTAAGGGTTACTTGGTCGTTGCCTCTGAGCAGTGTTAGGGAGGTGACCTGCCCAGTGCAAGGATCAGGAGATGCTGGTTTTATGATACTGAGGCTCTGGTGCTATATGGGGACATTTGCAGAGCTCTGTTGACCAGGCCTTAATGGAATTGCAGCCATTAGCAGTAGGGAAGGAGGTGGCAAACAAAACTTAAACATCCTGCAGTGGCTCCAGCTTGTATAAAAATCACTGTGGCTTCAGTAGGAATTTGAGGTGCAAGGTGATTGCAAGAGGAGGTTGGAAAAGGGGAGGAGGGGAAAAAAGAAAATTTAGAACTATGCAAAGATTAAATATGCTATATAATCCTATATTTATTGCTGAACTGGCTTTGACTATTGCTTCTTGTTAAGCAATCTCAAAATCAAGCAGAGATGTTCTATGGTCTTCATAATATTTTTGTATTGATTTAATTGGAGGGTACTACAGATGGCGTTTTCAAACCTCTGAGTTTCTTCCCCCCCCCCCCCCCCCCCCCATTTTACTTGAAATTGTTTTTAATTGGAACATAACTGTTTTGATTCAGATTGGGAAGAATATGCTTGGAAATTTATTTATAAAATTTGAAATACATATAACTAGTATATTAGTAATAAATTTATAAGTTTATTTCTTTGCATTGCTTGAAATCATATTGTACATTCATAATTTTCTATTACATTTTCAGCGATTATAATTTAGCAAGTAAATATAGCCATATAAGTTATAAATTTTTACATACAGATAAATCCAGTTAACAGTGGATTGATAGACATTCAGAGGTAATCCTCAGGTCTAATGGACATAGCTATGTTTTCCCAGAAGACTAGCTCTGTTTCTCGGTAAATAGCATTTGAGAAATAAAGAAAGCAAAGGGTTGTGGGGTTTTTTTTCTTTCACATGGGCAAATACTATCTTGAAATAGAATTGTAACTTTAACGTAAACCACTGAGTCAACAATGAGAGCAGAATAATGCTCTCCCCTGCCTGCCTGTTTAATGCGTTCTCCTCTTATAGAGACTTTCTTCTCGTTCTTGAAATAGAAGATGTATGAATAAAGGGTTCAAGTAATGTTAACTCATATGGATTTGAGCAGATCATCACTGTTTAGATTTTATACTTTTTTTGAAAAAATAAAATAGATTACCTTGGAGATTATTGGACCAGTAGATTACAAGGAATTTGAAATTTTAAACCTCTTGAACCTGCAGATGGATAGGTAATTAATGAATGGGAAAACAAGGGAAACAATTTACCTCATAACGTACCTAATAATGCCAATTTTATACCCAGTGTGATTGTCCAGAACAGGTAATACATGAATGTTTTTACTATTTTTATGGCAGTAATGCAATAAAACCCATAATTCTCTGAGAAATACCTTAACATAATCAAAATACATTAAGAAAAAAAAAAAAAAAAGGAGCTTTAATGTTGGAGGATGGAGTAAAAAATGTAGGGTTAGTAAATCCAGACAATCATAATTAATGTAAGATTTTCCATTTGGAAAGGCCCCATTGTCTATTCTCTCTTTCATTAGCAATATATAGGATAGAACTTAGGAAAACAATAAAATCACCTACTTATTGGCAGCAATTAGAATGCAAATATGGAAAGCGCCACCCGAGTGGGCACAGCTGTGGTGCTGGGTGGCCTGAGAGGGAGGGGAGGTCTCTGGGACCCCAGCCTGGTGAAGCCAGGCAGGAGGTGAGCGGCAGCGGGCAGGGCTCAGGTCGCTGTTTGCTGGAGGAAGGTGATTGCTGCTCCCATCCTCCAGAACGGGGAGGTGATCTGGGAAATCACAGGGTACTCCATTTCACCCTTGTGCCCAGGAGGTGCTGGGGCGAGCAGGGCTACGGGCCCATGAAGACGAGGGCAGCCGCCAGCCATGCCTGAGGAGAGCCGGGCTGCAGGCGCCTCAGAAAGGGCGGGAAGCGAAGGCTTGCTGTCACACCTTGGCTGTGCCTGAGGGAAGAGCGGGAAGGGGAAGGTGGCGAGAACCCACTCGTGCAGATGTCCTGTCAGTCTAATTCGCGCTCTGAGGAGAAACAGCTCATGAGGTACGTGACTTCTGATTTTACTTTCCTTTCTCCTAAATTGCTTCTAAAATGGGTATGTTTAATTCAGCTGTAATTTTCAAGCAATGACTTTCTCTGTAGGTAGTAAAGCTGGTATATTAGTCACCTCAAAAGATTTTAAAGAAAGGCTTCAAAATTTTATAGGGTGGGGATTTTGTTTCTATGTTATTATTACTATAATAATGACATGCTTGAAAACAATTCAGAGTGATTTTGAAGAAGGTCGTGGGGCTCTGTGGGAGGAAGGATGGCTACTGCTGGCGGCCATGGAGGGAAGGGAAGCTGCTGTGTGTGGGAGGCAATCTGCCACGAGCAGCAGGGCTGTGTTTGGGGGGGATGTGGGGCGGGCTGGCCCTGGGTGGGAGCCAGGCACCCACCACAGCTGCCCCGCTTCTCACAGAAGCTGCTCCTGCAGCCCCCCCGCTACCAAACCCTTCCCACCCAAACCCAGTACAGAACAGGACATTTTTGCTCAGGTGCCCTTTTGTGAGACTTTTCCGTAAGTGCAATGATAGGAGATCGCTCAAGAGATGAGAACAAACCTTTGCCCTTGGGATAGCCAATATATAGTTTGTTACCTTATGTTAAACATCCTTAATTGTTTAACAGCTGTTTTTCTTTAACAAAATGTTTAGGGAAAACAAAAAATTGTGGGATTTGGGGTATCTCTGGCCCTCTGTGAGCAGAAGCCGTGAGGCTGCAGATAGCACATCAACAAACTGAGCTAATAACTTCTGTGAAGAAGGAAAACATATTGCAAGGGCAGACAATTTTATGGTTCTAAGTAGTCTCATTGCATCTCCTTTCACATTTCTTGGGATAAAGAGTTCACATTTTGGGGGGTAAAGAGCAATACATGGCTACTTACATTTAATTGGATACATAATAGTGCAGGAAGCATATGACTTCTCTGTATAGGTTCAAACTCATGTATTATATCCCACAGGGTTTGTTTGCTTGTTTGTTTTCTGCCCTTGGTATGGTGGCTGATCTGTCTGGCTTTGTTTTAAGTGAGTGGCTGAGCTAGAGGTCCTCTAGGGGCCTCTTCCCACCTAAATTATTCTGTGACTTTTCACTGTATTTTGTGGTCACTCAGGTTTCAAAACCTGCAGGAGGAGACCTGCTTTATTGAATTCCTAGCTGGGTTGTGATGGGTTGGTACAATGTGAAACAACTTTCTCTGGAGTGAGGAAGGTGCAAACAAGTTGTAAAGTGTGCTGGGTTGTTGTCAAGCTCAAAAAAGTGAGATTGCTGTGGGCAGTGTGTGTCCCGGTGGAAGAGACTGAGATAGCTATGAAAGTGTTGGGAAAATTATCTAAATCAAAATATCTGACTCATAGGCAATGCACAAACACATCGCAGTTAATCAAAGTGTAGCTCATTGTTTAAACAGATTTACATTACAACTGATGTTGCAAAGATAAATACATTTGTGTTTATGAAGTACTGAGGTCCCACATGTGTCAGATAATGAGATGGGTAGGAAAAATGACCACAGGAAAAGAACAGTGTTGGTAATTATGTAGGAAGTATAATAATATGTATATTCCTATTAAATCTACAAGAACAAAATTGTTTTTACAAGCCCCCAGCACCTACATAGTCCTAACCAACTCTGAATTTTTTCACTCCCCTAATGTAGTATGCTTTTACATTATTTTAATATTTCTTTTGCCTTTCATGAAACTCTCTGCTCTGGAGTGTCTGTTCCAAAATAGTGAATCCCAAACCCTTATCCCTCTATTTTTGACCTGAGAGAAAAATCTCCTCAGGAAATATATAATCTATTCCTCACAGAGTGAAAGGATGGCAGAAGTTATTTTCCTGATGGACAGCTACATTTTACTGACCGTCAGTAAAAATGAATTTTGCAAGCTATTTTAACTGTCACTGCATATTTTATAAAGTTATCTTTTTTAATTGTTATTATTGATTTAATTTTATACAAGGTGTGTATGTCTGTGAACACTGCTTTGGTTTTCTCCACTTTCTTACAATTTGTCTGTTTTAATGTTAATAGCATAGCTATTAAGTCGGTCCCCTGGCAAAGTGTTGATGATGATTGTTTGCCCTTATAAAATTGTTAATAGGTTCCACTTAGAATACGTATGGCCCATTTTAAGTCTCCTGTTGCAAGGTCACACTCATCTCTGATTTTGCCTGCAATTTGGAGGTACAATTAATGGGGAAGAAAATTTTACCTAATCTGTGAAAGATGCAAAGCACACAATTTAGAAATCTATCTCCAAATGTCAGGGAGTTACGCGTGTAAATTCAGCCTTTGTGTTCCTAAGTGGTTATGTCCATTAAATTGCAGATGTCAGTATAAAATTATTAAAAGATGTGGCTCAAAGTATCAGTGAATCCATTGGTGTTTCATCCTGATGCTTCAAAAGTCCTAAATCCCATGATGTCAACTTAGAATTTGTTTTTATATGTATTTAGAAATACAGACAAAAGAAAAATTATATAAATATAAAAGAAAAGAAAATAATTTTTTAAATGTAAATAGAGAGGAAGGCAATTTCCCATATTTCCAGTCTTTTCTATCTGCCAAGATTTGTTGTAAAAGAACCTGTAGAGTCTCCTGGGGTGCTGTGAAACATGTTAAATTTTGTTGACATATCTTTTACATATTCCCAGATCAGTGACAGCTAGATTTTTATAACTTAGCATAGAAAAAGAGAGATAATGGATTCCAAACCTAACAGCTTCATTAAGAAACACCTTGTGCCCCCTATTAGTAAAAATATGTGCGGTGGTTCATTGTGGCAGGATGAAAACTGCAAATGTCTAGAAAATAAATAATTTTTTTTCCTTCAATGCCTTCACGTGTCGCTAAGAACAGAAATACTATTTATGTAAGACTAACAGGTATCACAGACTTCTTTTTGATATTTTTTTTTAGGTAATTTAAGCAGTAGTCGTTGCTAGCTTATAGAACAATGCATGTCAAATAAGATTTTGTAATATACTTTCCAAAAAGGAGTGAGGATTTTTTATTCTTTTTGATAAGGAAATTGTGTTTCAAAAGAAACATTGCATTGTGACACACAAAGTATCTGAACAATGTTTCTACACTATTTCCTGATGCAGACGTGGCATCTGATTGAAAAGAAAAAAAAAAAGAAGACAGGCTGTTAAATGAAGGGTGCACAAAGCTGAGTCCACACCCTACTGCTATTTCTGTGCTTTAGCAAACAGATCCATGTTAGTGCAGTAATCTAACCTGTCTTATTTTTTGCTTTCTTCTCTCAAATATGTGGTGGCCCTTGGTTATCCCCAGATGTCATTTATGTTCACTAACATCCATAAAATGTTGAAGGAGGCTGTAGCTCCATAGGGTGAGGTCTGTGATGATTGCTGTTGATGAGACCACCGCTAAAAGAAAGGGTCAGAAAAATGGGAATCCAAGAACTCTGGAGAGATGACAGGAATGACACATGATGGGTTTTCTCCCTCATATTGTAATTAATGACTATACTAAAAAAAATTGCAGTTTTCATTTGTAGAATCATTACAGACCACAGCCCAGCCATAGAGAAAAGCAATCTTTTCCCTGAGGATCTTAGATGTTGTTTTTAGTTTAAATGAAATGCTCACGATCGTACGGATGATTGAAAGTTGGTCGCCGCCAGCAAAGGTTTATTTATTAGAGATCCAGCCTATCCTAATTTGTATATCTTCATGTGTGATAAAGGGAAGTCTTAAACCACTCTGTCGTTACTGCTTTTCCTCTGGTATAGGAGATAATTCTGACAATAACTCTCTTGTGCTCAAGGGCATTATGAAATTTATTCTCTTAAGACGTATTTCTGATTTCACATCTGTGAAATTAGATTAGATATATCTCTCTGGAAACTGCAGTAGTTATGCCTTCCAAAAGCCATCTTCATGAATTAGGAATTGATTCCATAAGGTATCTGATGCACAAAAAAATTGCTAATTATTACTGTATTAATGTACATAAGACATAATTTTCTAGTTTTTCCTAATTGAAAAAATCTGGTGAAGTTTTAATGTGGAAGTGGGGTGTTGGCACATCTAAATTTTAATTGGTGGATAATGTCGTCCTCTACTGAGAAAGTAAGCAAGCCTAATATTTTACATGTAAATAAATCACACAAGGTGTAAGTCCCATCATTATGTCAGACCATTTCAGTTTGCACACCCAAAATTCATGGATAGATAATATACAGACTAGAATACTAAGTAAGAATGGAAGAAACCCAATACATCTGTCCCTATTAAAGGCTGATATCCCTTCTTCCTTTGCTTTCATGTGATTGTTTTTTCACTGTAAGCCACAGTAATGATACTTACACCCTTTGTTACCAAAAAAAAAAATAAAAAAAAATCAGACCTGTGGATGGAAGCATCACAGAAGTAAGCTGTTATTGTGCTGGTGGTAGTATTATAGTTCAGTTAAGAGTAGAACCCATTTTCACTAGATGAGGAATGAACCTAACAGTCAACTTCATTTCAGGTTTTGAGAGCATCAGTAGTCAGCAAAGCCATACTTTCAGGTACTGTTCAGGTTCACCATGTTGCTTGTTGGCCAAAAATGTAGAAATCTTTGATTATTGTGCTATTATTAACTGAAGTTTAAGGACTAGAAAGGTCCAGTGGAAGAGCAGGTATATAATTATCTTGCTGGAAGACTGTTTTAATTAAATTCTCCCAACTGAGACCTGTCCCCATTTTTAAGTGAAGCATACACTATAATCAGTTACATTAACACTCAGTTTGCTTCCTTGCAGATGACCATGAAAGTGAGTGCATCTCAGTTAAGCTGTGCTTCGCATGGGACAATTCTTCCTGAAACCAGTAAAGCCATCAATTCTCCACTCTCCCAGACCTGTTTAGGTGTCAGCTGATACAGCAAATGGGAAGAAAAGATAATGCACATTGTAGATGTTTGTCCATACCCACTTGGGTGCATATGTAATACTACATTTTTAGGCTCTTTAACAGCTTATCTGGTGGAGTGCTACTTACCAAAATACCAGACTTTGCACACAGATAGCAGCTTCAGTGAATCCTACTTAATGGTACTTTATCTTTTTACTGATTTGACAAAACCCCATAAAGAAAGAGAAAGAGACTTGAGTCACTCTGAAACTTTGCAAACCTGAGGTCTGTGTGAGCAGCAAAACATTTGTACTGAGGAATCAAGAACTGATGCTCACCCTCTATACAGCAAGCCCTGACAGCCATACCTGGGCTGCTAGCTTTACTCTTATCTGTTTTCACACATGACCAAAATTATTAAGGTGGAAAGGAAAATCAAGGTAAGGTAGTGGAGACTGAAACACATGCACCTCCACAAGTATGCGTTTTCACATTGATTGTTTTTGCACATTTACAGTCCCCTAGAAGCATCTAAAAGTCATAGTACCTAGAAGTAATAGGGGATCAATTAAGTAAGCATGGAAATAATTCTGTGTATTTCTTGGTGATATTGCTATCAGGTGGTTTTGCAGCTTCTGGGCTATTAGGTGAATAATCCAGGACGGCTCCAAATAAAGCATTTTTTCAGAACTCAGCCTGAAGGTATGCCAAACCATTATGAATACCATTCTGAGAGAAAAAGTTGTAAATTCCCAGCCACCTATGACTTAGAAAACTGCATTCTTCACAACACTATTACAAGACACTACATACAAAAAATTGTTAAAAGAGACAAAAAGCACTCTCAAGAATAAGAAACAGCCCACTACTATGATCCCTTTTATACGCTACAGCCTAATTCTTCATAGATGAAAAGTTAGATTCCTAGTACTTCAGGTGATGAGTTAGAAATTGGTCCAAGCACTTCAAACTGATGTTTACAAAGCAGATCTCTGACAGTCTGTTTTACTGATGTTCCTGAGCATGACTTTGTATATTCCCACTAAAGGTAAAGATAAGGGTTTTGGAGGAGCAACATCCTCGTGCACATATTAATCAATTATTCTGCTACACAGTCCTTGTGTGACTAAGCAAATAATTTCATCTTCGTGATTCATTGTCCAATTGGCAAACTGGAAATAGTGAGAATTACTTACAATCCTTAACTCGCAAGGATCTAGAATAAGAAAGGAAGCTCCACAGTCTTCCCATGTACTCAATGGAGAGAATGTGTTTTTACAAATAATTCACTCTGAATCACTCTCTGTATACTAAATATTCAGACTAAATGATGGTTCAAGTATTTCAATGATTCAGGCTCTGGAAATAACTAGATATTACGCAGCAGCACATTTTAGTGTTAATTATGATTCACCTTTCAGGACCTGTTGATAATTTTGGAGAACTAGCTAGAGGATGTGTTGGTGGACATGTCATTTTGTAAACGTAGCAAAGAATTGTTGAGAAGCCAGGAAAGAATTTCCTGTTGGGAACCCAGGAAAGAAATTTAAAATTGAGTTTATGCTTGCTGTTCCTTAACTACCAGGAAATGGCCTTAGTTTCAAATGAATGATGTGAAATAAACTCCTCTAACACTGTCTA
Source organism: Falco peregrinus (assembly GCF_023634155.1). NCBI lineage: Eukaryota > Metazoa > Chordata > Aves > Falconiformes > Falconidae > Falco > Falco peregrinus. Next base: position 3,891,487 of record NC_073728.1, read on the forward strand.
CTCTGAACATCCATTGGCATTGTAGGTGGATATTTGCCTCAAATTACACTCATCAGAGAGAAGTGGATAGATTTTACCATTCACCAATGGTTAAGGTTGGTAGTTTTAAAGTCAGATTTTTCAAATCCTGTCACAAATTCCAAAAATAATCATTCTGCAAAACCACCTATGAATTATTTAGTTGTACATAAGGATATGCAGTATACAGCCTGCTTTCAGCCTCCAGTGTCAGTCTAACTACCCCCCCGGCCATGGTAGTCATGATTCAGTGTACTAGCTCGTGCATCCGTACAGTGTTTGTGCTAAGGGAGTTCTAGATACACTTTGCCTAATTGAGATCAGAGCCTGTATTTGCCTAAAGGGAAAGCTTGTAATGCAATGGCTATTAAAGTGCAGTTCTTGTTCAACCATCAATCTTTATCCATTTTGAAGGACACCTTATGGATATAAATTATGAGGTCTGTCAAGGGAAGGTTCATAGATAAATGGGTTCAGTCACCGGAATATTACTTCCTACAGGACTGACTGCTGAGTAACAGTAAATTGTGAGGACTTAGGAAGTTTATAAAAGCCAGATCAACTCAATTGCCTCACTCCTGAATCGACAGCAGCATATGCAAAAGCCAAGGTTAGGGTGTCACATGGCAGGTTCAACCATGTCATTTTGACAATTACAATATACTTCCAGATTGACAATGTGATAAAACACAGCACTAGTATAAAACTGATAGGCTTTTTAGAACTTCAGATTTTTTTGCGGGTGTTATGTAGCTGCATCAAACATAACACATCGGGAAAAAAAACACCCTTCAGATTAAATAAGCATCTTTTCTACTGTGGTATCATCCAATGTCTGTATGGTGAGACCTGCCCCAGCTTTGACAGCTCCATCATTTGTTGATTGTCTTAAATTCTCATGTTGTAAAGAGTGTACTAGAACAAGTCTGTATTTTTATTTTCTTAAATGCTTGATAAATCTGCTTTTAAATGCACAATACAAGAAATAAGCAACATCTCAATATTTTTAATGTAGTTGTCACCTCTACTAATGACCAGTATGTTTAATTCTTCCCAGCCCCATTTTGAAAGTTTGGAAACATATTTGTATTGTCTTTTAACAGTGAGCAAGGTGCTTATGTGTGTATCTGTTGTTATATGGGTAATAGTTGTGAACAGTGTAAGAAACAAGACCCCCGATGCATGACTCTTTTTCCCTTACGCACAGAAAGAGCTTGCTATAGTTTCCTTGGATACTATTCAGCATGTATCTCAGTGTTTTTGTTTTCAGGTTTGTTTGGGTTTTGGTTTTTGTTATGTTTTGGGGTGTTTTTTTTTTCAGAAGCAGGTGATATGTACTAGTATTTGTTCAGAACAATGGTGTGTGTGACTGTTTTCTGAATTTCTAGAATCTATTATTCAGAAAGATTGAGGTGCATCTTAAGTCTCACAAGGATGAAATACCCTCATATCAGTAATTATTTCAGCATCTCACTAAAGGGTCATAGATCTGATTTTCCCTAAATATGGCCAGACTAAGTTAACCTGGATTGTATTACCAAGGACAAAAAATGAAATCTTTATAGAATCAATTCCATCATTACATGCATATCTAAGAATTTTGCTGACACAAAATTGGTTTCTTTTTTACTTCAGAAGCTTGGGCAAATCATCACCTACGAGACACATACGATTTACAGGTGGAGGCTGGAGGAAGACAAATTGAATAGGAGGAGAATAGAGCTAATTTAAAGGACATTTCTATTTGATAGAGATAGTTCAAGTCAGATTTCATGTACGATTCAAGTACAAGTTTGGCTCAATCTAATATAGAAATAGCACTTTTTATATTTATTTTGCTACCATTTCTAAAAGGAAGGAATGCAATCCATCCATAAAGACTTAGCTTTCTGTTTTTGCTGACACTCAGTGTAGCTGAGTACTCTGAAATGAGTATCTTGGTTCTACTTTGGCTTTAGAGATGTCTGTCATCATTTTCTTCATAATAGAAATTTGGTGCCTTACGTAAGGATGATTACTATTCCTGTTCTTTTGCTTTTACATCATTTCTGTTACTTCTGTTTGTGGTTTCGCATCAGACAGGCAGAACATAATAGGATAGACTATTTCAGTTGGAAGGGACTGACACTGATCATCTAGTCCAGCTGTCTGACCAGTTCAGGACCGACCAAGTTAAAGCATGTTGTTAAGGGCATTGTCCAAATGCCTTTTAAAGACTGACATCCTTGTGGCACCCACCACCTCTCTAGAAGCCTGTTCCAGTGTTTGACCACCTTATTCTTAAAGTGTAATATGAATTTGCTGATTTGCATACATCTGGATTTCACCCATAATTCCTGCCTAAAAACACAAAGCAAGGGTTTGTCCTCTAAAACTTGATGCACACAGGAAACACTAATACATAGGCAATGTTCTGACCAAAGGTATCAGATGTGTAGGGAAAGGAAATCAGAACATGTCCAAAAATATTTTACATGACAGTTGTTTGCATATTTCTATGATTGATCTTTGATCCATTGATGTGGTTTGGGGCCAAAAGCAGTGCAGCCTAAACCCTGTCAGTGGAAAACTGCAGAATTTCTGGGAAAAAAAAGGAAAAATTGATTTTGTATAATGACCTAAATCAGAAATCCAGCCAAAATTCTTTTTATTTTTTCCTTACCTACAGAAATTGGATATTTTTGCAATTCAGTAGCTTCATACTGAAAACAATATCGATAAAGTATTTTCAATCAGATTTGTCATTTTCCTTTAAAATCTGAAACAGTGATTAGCTCTACAAAAAGTGCATAAGCACATGCATACAAGCACTCAGACAGATGGAAGACAGGTAGAGATGTGTCTTCACTTCAAATTATTTTTAAAAAGTGCGTCAGAATGAGGTCAATGAGCAGGTGCTGCTATTAGTTTTCCCATACCTTTCGCAATCAGCTTTTGTAGTTTCTTATTCATTGTGGTCAGGAGTATGGAATTATGTCTCAACCTTTTTTTTTTTCAGGAACTACTGCTTCATCTGTAGTAGTATATAATAACCATTATGTTATTTTCTAAAGGGATACTTTCTTTTGCAAATACAAATTGTCTCCTGTTATAAATCTTCCTTACAAGACTCATAGATTTCTCTCACTTTCTTTGCTCTTTCCTACCCTAAATGAGACATTTTGTCCCTGAACTGTGTCCTAGTTCCATAAAAATGGGAAAATAAAAAATTCTCATGGTGAGCCCGCAACATAATACATGTTTTCAAAATTACATTGAATCGCCCACCTCAAATGACTCAACCAGTGGGTAGCAACAGAGTCATTTCAAGTGGCTGTTTTCCAAATCAGTGATTACTTACCACATTTCACTGTGGGCTGACTTTCTTCTCATAAAAGGTATACTTCAGAGCCCAGAGACAAAAAGGTAACATCAGTCTCAGTCTTGAATCAGAAGTGCTATTGCATTCATGTCGTTAAACCTTGAATGGCAGTACAGATATAACAAACTTCACTCTCTCCCTAGAAAAAACACTTGTCTGACAGGTGAAAGACCTGGAAATGAAAATAAACATCCTTGTACATGGATATATATATTTTTATTATCAGCTGAAAACAATGTGAAAATGGTACAGTAAGTCAGAAACTCATTGAAACTACTTTAATTGTGTATTTTGGTTATTAATAGATATTCATATATCCAAATATGCATTGTAATTTTTATCATTTATTTTAGCTAGCAGAAACTGTCCTTTAGGAAGACTGAGAAATCTGGTAATAGAGTTTGTCTCCAAAGGGCTTGTATTAGCACATGACAGGCTTTTGTAAGTGTTTCCCAGGCCTCTAAATGTCTAAAACCATAGAGTTCTGTTTAATATACCCATCTTTCAGGAGAACTAGTCCATTTTAAGGTGTATCAATATAGTATGGAATAATCTCCCCAGAGCTGTAGAAGCTGCTTTACTTTGTAGCCACTAACCGTTAGCCATGGAAGTAAGTACACTGCTGGTATGACCAATGAGAGGTTCCTAATTGTTTATTACAGAGGACTGATTTATGTAGGAATTACTTCAAATTCAGCATCTTGTCATATGGCCTCACAGGGTGCTACTCAAAGACTTTAGTAATTCTTACATCACAGTATCTATTTGACAAAATATTTTTGGTGATGAATAGTAGTCCAGCAGGTTAAAGAGCTGCCTGCTGCGTTTTCACCAGGGCTGAATTTTAGGCAGGCCACAATTTGGCTGTAAAATTACAGCTGCATATACGTATGGGTGAAATTATTATCTCTCGGATGGTGAGCTCTCTCATATGTGGGTGCAATTATATAAATAAATAATGAAGTTGTGTGCACATATACAGAAGTAAAAGTGTTAATTCCATGCTGACCTTTTTTTAAAAAAATGCCTTCAACTTTTATTCCAATATTTAGCTCACCTCTACTAGAGCCAAGTTCCACAAAAAACTGGATGAACTTTGATTTAAGGGCATTATTGGATTTGTGGGAGTCAAGTTTTTTGAGAAAACTTTTAAGCCTGTGATTCCACAGGTGCCTAAATTATCTGAGAAAGAGGAGTCTTAGTGTACTTTCCACCCTGGTAACCAGGAGGCTGTTTTTGTAGAGTTGCATGGCATTAGCAGACACTTTTTTCAGCCTCAGGAGAGAGGAGAGGAGCACATTCATAAATTTGGGTTTAGGTATATCTGGGTGTGATACTGAAAGCGTGAAAAAAAAATCTAAGATATCTTAAAGTGTTATTCTAAAGTAATCAGCTTAAGGTCTGATATTAATATTTTGTGTATGTGTGTGATTGAAATATTTGTCTTTTTGTGGATTTCATAAGCCACAAGGAATTACTTTCCATATATAATCCTTTCTTTTAACGGAATATTGAAATCCTGGAGTTGCTAGCACCTGCTCCTAGGATGAGTGTAATGACTGTGTAATGTATCCTTCTCTGAATAACTTAAATATGATCTCATTTTTTCACTTATTTTCTAATGTTGTTTTGACAGGTCACTATTAAGGCTGCCTGACACACCTGATGATAAGATGATGACTCACTTGCTAATTATTTTGCCAAATATTAATAATTTGTACTGAAATTTTATATTCCAGATGTCTATTTGAGGACATTTTTTGGTTGTATTTTTTAGTTCAGTTGAAACAATCTATTAATTTCTGGCAATGAGGGAGAAAGGTTCTTCACTTTTGATTTTATGAAAATACAGTGATCATTTGTTTGTGAAATTTAAAATCTTTAATGGGTTGGAGCAATTTACATTTTCCAGGTGGTGTGAAAACTCTTGCCAGTTGTTCTTAGACACATACTCCATTTTTCTTAAAAACTCTGAGATTTTATCAGGCCAAGGCTCCTGACTTATGGAGCCAGTAAGTTTAGGAAAATGGGAAAATAGCCCAAAGCACCCCATGGGTGCAGAACCCTGGAGAGGGATGATGTTAGGTACAGCATTTCCACACAGAGGAGGTTTTGCTGAGACACAGCCTGCACCATGAGCTAGACTTTTGCCTTGTTTAGGTAACATCAATCTTCCCTCTTTAGAGCATATTAATTGTGCTAATTTTTCTTAATGCATATTTACAGTATGACTAGAAACTTACCTAATGCCCACAGATGTCAGTGGGAATGCTTAGATCAAGCAGGGCATACACAGCGAGTGTTTATCACACTTATGTTTTAAAAGATGTTAATATTATATCAATGATGCAATATGTGTTATTGCAAATACGACTTTTAGCTGACTTTCTGCAAACAGTAAAAATCCCACATTAGAGAAGCCATAAATTTATTTTAGTTTGAAGACAATGTATGAATTCAGTAATGTTAATTAAAGAATAAGTATTAGCAGATTTTAACATTCTTAACATGCTTTGAGGATTGATTAATAAGGGTAATACTTAGCTGGCACAATGAAATCATTTTCAACATCATTACCCTGTCCCTTGAACAAGTCAAGCTTGAACCCTCGGGATTTGGCAACACTTTGTAAAACAAACATTACCAAACACATCTGACTTTGTGAAGGACAAAACTTTTGTAATAATCAAAGCATTTGAATGTACTGAGTTGGGAAATGATGCAAACCAAAAAGGAGTGACTAAAGGAGATGAGGATTAGAAGAACTGTTTGGAAGAGTTAATGAAATGTTCTTCAGCCTAGGAAAGTTACATCAAAACTAAAGTTAAGCCTAAATATATGATGGGAAGATTGACATAGCAGTACTGGAGTCATAGCAGCCAGAAAATCAGATACTAGGTGAAGTCACTATAGCTATTGATAAATTTACTTAGATACTTATCGGATCTTTACATGGATTAAGGAATAAGAAAATAAGAATTAATGCATACCATATAAAGAATAACACATGTAGTATATACAAGATAACACATAAAAATAGGCATTCAGAGGGAGCTGCAAGGCAACTAAGAGACAGTCTATGTGGTTTGACACCATAAAATCATTACCTGTACACACCAGAGACACCTTATTAGACGCACTGCTACAACAAAATAAGAAAAGCAATTTCTAGTCTCCGCAAAGACATCAAAACCAAGCAAGTTTATGTTTTCTGTAAAATAAGCTTGGTAAACATTCATATGGTACCTTTATACAAGAATATTCTCTGAGGTCTGACCCCTACGATGGTATAGCCTTGAAGACAAGCATCTTCAAATTGTCTGGGGTGAAACCTGAGATGGAGCTGAGCTTCTTCATGGCCTTTCAGGACTGAGGTGCTTCTGCATGTACTCAGGTGCAGAATGATGTGCATATAGGTATCTTTAATACTAAAAACTGAAGATGGAGGTGTGGTTCCCTTCACAGTCAGCCCAGCAGGGCTTACAGTTTTGGACTTGACTCCCAAAATATTTTGTTTGATTTTGTGTTGTGTGCTTTTGGGTTTTTGTTTGGTTGGGTTTTTTGGTCAGGTTTTGTTGTGGTTTTTTTGTTGTTGGTTTTTTGTTTTTTTTTTTAAACTGAATCCCAATGTGTAATGGTTGTAACAGATATCTAACCCAATTTCAACAGTATTCAACAGTCTATGTGTTTGTTGAAGACATTACTTATAAAACACAGTCCTTCCTATGTCTTGACTTCATTTGATAGATGTTCTTACAATCACAGCATCCTCAAAGCAGCAAAATATCTGCAGGAAAAGCACAGAGCTGCTTGGGCTCATGCAGATCAGAAGCATATGGACTGTCTGTGGGAAGGACATAACATTGAGTTTATTATAAATAGGCATTTGATATCTCTTCTGATGTTACTCTTTTGGTTACAAGGCAAGAAGACAAGGACCAGCCAGGCCACTATTGAAGGAAGAGTTGTTTTTGTTTCAAGTGCAGGTGGTTAGTTTTAACAGATGGGATTATGAGATCCAGCTGAAAATGAATCCAGTGACTGCCTGAGATGTACCTAATTGCTATAAAGGCTGTAAGAGCCCTGTCCAAGAAAGTGAATTGCAGAAATTAGTTTGGATCTTGTAGTATAGGTACTTAGGAAGAACTGCTATGAGTAGGAAAGAAGTCTTTGATTTAGAAAGGGTATCTTTTGACAGATATATATGGAAAATACATAGATCTATTCCATTTGGGGGCTTAGGCCTAAGAAAAGGGAAATGAGGTCTTGAAAAAATTCTGGGCCTTTATTTTTCTCTTCTCGTTTTCCTCTCCTTCCCTTTTTAATGTTTCCTAAGCTAAGATCAGCTTTCTAAGGTCAGGTTTCACCAGCTTATAGGGCAGAATTTTTTTGTTAAAGGCTTATAAGCGAATCCTTTCAGCCTGGATAGGCTCATCTCGTATCTGCTGAATATGCTGCATTCGTCTGCTTTATTCTTGCTTATGTGGGTTTTCTGCAGAGAGTAATTCAACAGATTAAATAAAACCAACAAAAAACGTCAGTGTTTTACCATTGGTAAAAAGAGGGAATTTGCAAAATAAGTTGGCAGGTGGGTAGAGGATGCCAGAAAAAAGATTCCCAAACTGACATAATAAATAGAAGTTTACATAAATACTATACAAAAAAAGGAAAATAAAGTTATTCAAATAGAAATCTAGTTTCGATTTCTTACATTAAAGTTATGTTAAAGAAATAGCTTGCATTCTTTCCTATCTTCCCAAACGTTCCTATCTTTCACGTTTAAATAGTTTGTAAAATAACTTCAGAAGCAAGTTGCTGCCTATAATGAGGCCTTCCTTGAAACTGTGGGAGAGGGAGCTTTAGAGAATGCGGAGACCTAATAACCTCCTTTTTGAGGCTGCATCATCCGTACAGTGTATCTTATCTCAAAAAATGTCAGAAGGTTTAGTTTTTCGGTGTGGTTATCTAGCACTTTGAGAACTTGATTCTGGAAAATAGCTATGGCTATGTTCACAATCAGCTGTCAGGCTGCATGAGTGAAAAATCAGTTGTCCTGAATGTGGTGTTGTCCCAAATAGTACAATAATGAAACATTAAAAAGGATTTTTTTCTTTTTTGTATTTGTAGGAAAAGTTCTGCTATCTTAAATCTTACATGGTATGCTACCTGTCAACTGCTATATAAAATAATAATTAAAAATACTTTTGTTGTTCTTTAACATTTCTGTGATTGAGCCATCTGCTGTTGGGTACTTATAAGCCTTGCAAGTCCTGCCTGCTCTCTCTGTGTACCTGCATTAGCATTGTTGTATCTGCATAGTGTCTTACTTAAGCCCATCCTGCCGCCTTAGCTGCGTTAAAGCTGACGCGTCTGTATATCATAACGTTCTCTTGGTTTACATAATCACATTAGACCTATTACACATCCTGTTATAGAAACTGCATCTGGGACTTGGCCAAGTTATCCTAAAAATGACCCATCCGTGACAATTAAAAAGGGTGGCACAGCTATGACAAAAGAGAGTAAAATGATCCTTGAGGTGTCACCCAGCAGTCAGCTAACTCAACAGTCTCAAGAGCAGGAATACTGATAAACAGCCTGGTGTCTTTCTGATGCTATTTTAATGACACTGATTTATAGATCTGTTATTTTGTTTAGACAATGAGAAAGAATAGCAAAGTAAACATGATGGAGAGGGCATTGGTTTAAGGGTAAGGTCAATTACTCAAGGGAATAAATGTGCATAATTGTACACCTGATAACTAACAGCATAAATAGATTGTTCATTTATATCATGAGTCTTAAACTGCAACCCTTTTATCCAAACTATTATAATTATAGGAGGTTGATTATTTGTATTTGTTCCAAATACTTGCAATGATCATCTTTGCAAAGATACAGGAGAAAAATAGACTAGTGTTCTCTTTGGTAGATATCCTTTCTCATTAGATGAAAACTGGCACTGTGGATAAACCTTTTATAGGTTAGGGCACACAAACACGTTAATTATGCTTGGGAAAATTTTAATTCCCAGATGCCTAGATCACAGAATCTTCTGGCATCTGAAGTCATTGAATAAAATGCATCTATCTGTCATGCTAGTTCAATGACTTTTCATTAGCAATGATGTTTTGCCACTCTTCTCTATTCTTAGCATAACTACAGTAATTAAGAGGCAATTTTAAAAATTTTGTGTGGGAACTCGTCTTGATTCAGAGTTTGCTGAGCTTGGGAAACCAATGTCTGTCAGGCAAATTGGAAGCCCAGTACCCATGTTCTGGGCCAAAATCATCACTACTAAATGATACCGGCATCCCCAAGCAGCACAAGTCCAACCCTGGAAAAAGCTGCTTTGACAGGCAGGGTTATTGTCTTGCTGCATGTTTCACTTGTTGTGGGGTGTTTTGGTGGGTGAGGGTTTGGCAAGGGTGTGTTGGCAGCAAATAGAGACTGCCTGGAACTAAAGCAGTTTTCAAAACTCAGTGCAATCAGACATTTTTCATCTTCCAGAGAAGATGCATATTTATTTCCTCCACCCAGACTTTTTCATGTCTCTCTGCTGCCTCAAAGTCTAAATCAAGCTCCAAATCTGAAAATTCTTATGCATTTGAATAAACTTACAGATATGCTACACAAAAACATTAAAAGATAGCTTAAGATTGGTTTTAGATACTTACACTTTATTTATAGCTAAACCTTCTCTAAATTAATTTTGTAATTTTGTTTCATTGTAAGTCTCTATTATTCTTCATGCATAAATACAAGCATACATTTCACTGTTCTCTAATTTTTCTGTTATGCCACTGACCAGTCTGCCTGAATTTTGTGTACTGTTCCCCACACATTGCTTTCTTCTGATTTTGGTTAATGTGAGCTGTATTTCTGAATTGTGTACATAGAATTCTCAGCCTGGGTTTTTCTCTGCTTCTCCAGAACTAAGGAACTTTACAATAGTTATTAGCTAAGCCCATAACACAATAACAGAACCTAATTAAGCTTCATAATAATGTTCAGCTTTATCAAAAAACTGCTGTGACCTCAATGAGCTTACTCTATCCAGACTTTTCAAGAAACTATGAAGAGAGTAAGTTTTCCTGTATTCAGTATTTTGGCAACTAATCCTTTGAATTCTGAAAGGATTCAGAATTTGAATTCTGAAAAAGGTATCATTTCGAGTGTAAAAGAAATCATTAATGGATGTAGAAGTACTTACAGAGTTCAGGCCAAAAGTACCTTGTTAATTAGCAAATCTTTCCTTATTTCCTTACCCTTAGCAAACACAGAAATGCTATTCCTGCTAGGTCAAATAATTAACGCTATAGGAAGGTACAGCAAGGAATCGCAAAGTTCTTCCTTCTGCTTCTCCTTTCAAAAGCTGCAATACGCTTAGCTCTTTTCTTTCCACCCAGTGCCCCTTCTTTATGGAGCTGATGACCAGCAGGGAACAAGCATATATTTTTTGTCCTTTGGGTTCCACTTACTCTCTACCCTTCTGAAAAATGTAGATGAATATGAAACTACTTGGTCACTGAATACCTGGCTGGGATAAGAATCTTGCTAGAGCATTGTCTGAGGAAATATTTTCAGGACAAAGAAAAAAAAAAAAAAGTCTTGCTTTTCTTGGATGGAACTTTTCACTTGGCAGGAGGGGAAACATTCTGACCTCCCAAATGGGAGTAGTGCTGTTACATGAGAGTTATATTCTGACCTTTTTAGAGTGTGTCTCCAGTCTCATACATAAAGTCCTCCTCAAGACACAGAAACATTATTTGCACTTGATCTATTAAACAAGTTAGTGGCTTGAATGTGTATAGCTTTGTGAACTACTAATTTCCTGTTAGTAAGATGTGGGTTTGGACCAGATTTTCCAAAGGACTCTAATATTAGCATTTGTAAATTTTATAAGATTTAGCCATGTGTTTGTGAGAGCAAATTAGAGAAATAGGCGTTAAATAATGCCATTTTAACCTTCTATTAATTCAAGTACAAATTTAGCTTGCGCAAGAGTAAGCCACGTTCGGTCCTGTTTATAAACTTTGAAAATCAAAAGCCTTTAATATGCTATTGTAAAACATATATTTCATATGTTCACCAGATAGGTATTCTAATACAAGAGGTCATAATTTCTGAAGAGACTTTGAATGTTATTTTAGTAGAAGATTAGCACATTAATATGTGTTAAAAGGCTATCCCTTGCTTCAGCAGACTGTGCTCAGCTATAAAGATAAAGCAAGCACATTTTCAGGAGTCTCCTTTAACTCAATTTGGTATGAACTGCATCAGCCTCCACCTTGCCTGTGATACCTCACCTCCCTAGGTGTGAGAGCCTTCCCTCGTTCATTACAGCATTGGGTTACGTCTCATGATTAAGGACCGAGGACAGCTCCAGGACGGTGCTAGCCAGAGGGTGAACATAAACAACATTATTGCAAATTCACAAGTAGCTGTTAATGACATCCATCACCTAAGGAAATGGAATTACTTGCATAGTTTGATTTTTTTTTTTTCCCCATACAAACCCTTAATGTAAAAGTAAAAGATCTTGTCATTTCTCAGTTGCCAGAAGCGTTACTGAATGAAACTTTGTATCTGCTTCTTGTCTTGCAGCCACAACTGATGTGTGGTTTTGGCAAAGCCCAGCGTATTTCTTGCTCACCCCGTTCATCCCTCCTAAAGAATCTGCATGTGCCAGGAGCACAGCTTTAAGCCTGTGGCTGCAAGGTGGAGGCAGGTTGAAGAGCTGAAGTACAGTAATGCGAACTAACAGGCTGCTAGATCTGACTGCTAAAATTCCTATCCGGAACACAAAGAGGTAAGGAAGGGTTGCAGTTCACAGCCTGCGAATGGGAGAGTGTTAAGCTAACACTTTGTAAGTCACTGAAGATGGAAAACATCTGTCTCTCTCATGCTTTCTGAGGGCTGTCTCCTGGGACATGAGAGTCAGACTCTTTCAGCTGAGTGATTCCTAAGCCCATGCTCACTCTGCTGAAGAAGTATTTTGGGAAAAAAAGAAAGGAACATGTTTCTCGGTCTCTAGAGAGCAAAATCAAGGAAAGGATCTCTGCTATACTGTTCACTGACACACTAGATTTGGTTTCATGGAGGCTAAACATTGAAAAAGAAGAATGAAAGAGAGAGAATAGGGACTGTATTTCCTGTATTTTATACCCAAGCAACATACTTTTAGTGTTAAAGAGTGGTGAATGAGTAGGATATGGACCACTAAAGTATCGCATCATTGCCATTCTTGTGCATTGCCTTAGAGTAAGAAGTTTGGCTGTGTAATCAAAGTCAGTATTGAACTGAAAAATCTTTTCAGATTTCTAGTTGTGCCATGGCTTTTTCAACAAGAAGAAAAAACTTGTCTTTAGAAGGTGGCTTTGAGGTGAAGTCAATGAAGTCAGCCTAGTCAGAATCATGGAGTTAATCTGATCTCAGGAGACATTCTTCTTTTCCACCCTCTCTACAATGTTTATTATGAAATATTTTGATAGAAATTCTCAGGCTGACTGTGCACACAGTATTTGAGGTAACATTATAAGTTATTATTTCTTACTTCAAAACACTACACAATGAATAAAACAGAGATTTGCCACATTCTGCTTTGAAATCAGAAGTTTTCTTGGTAGTGAAAAAGGTGTGTTTAAAGGGTCTCACTTAAAGGCACCTCAAGAGCCTTAAAAGGCCCTCACTTCTTAATCAGTGTTCCTGGTGGGATGAATAAAAATAGTTGGACATTTATCTTAGAAGAGCTATAATTCAGTTATAGCTTCAGAGCTGTTAATTCATGTCATTCAAGGCTGCCTGGAGTATCTCACTCACAATTAATAATGCATACAATACTATCAGCGCAGAAGAATGAATTTAGAACAACAACAAAAAGTTGAAATTCAGTTTTTCTCTAAAAAATAATAATGCTATTGATGTTTTCTTTGGGAAGAAAAAAAAATAGTCAGATCTACTGTCAAGGTAGAGTTGTTTGTTACTTGTCTCATACCAGCATAGCACTTCTGTTTTTTCAGAGTACATTAGGAAGCTGGAGTATACTAATGTAGATATACTGTGAAGATCTGAGGATAATTTTGCCCTTAGCTTTACGCTGCTGACCCATTCCTCAAACGGAGTCCACTGTTAAAATCTCTTATTTATGCAGTTAATACAGTTCAACATTATTATGTGATGTTGTTGACCTGAGTGCAGCCAAGGGCTGTAACCAGGCTGAGAGAACTTGTATAAATACACAGTGAGTAATGGGAAGCATGCCTTAAGCCTGTGCCTTCATGAATTCTATGAATTTTCAATGTGCTAAGTGTAGTACAATTTATTTGCTCACAGACCAAGGCAAAACATTGGAATCTAAAGCTGTTGATATCCTTTGTTTGAAATAAGAAAGCACAGTCAAAACAAACAACTAGCATTTTAACAGAAACGCACAGAAGAGCAGTCACATACAATCAAAGTCACTAGGGTTTTTACTTCTCGCACACTATTATATCACTCTCGCCTTATGGAGGCTTTGCTACTTTCAGCATGTAAATGCAGTCATTGCTCCAGCAGCCTGCCCTGCCTTTCACACACTGTAAAGCTCTTTTGTAAGGTTGAGTCATGCAAAGAAAGGGTGTTGCTCACCTCTCTGCCTCATTTTTTTAATATGTAAGGTGATAGTATTTTCCTCCTTTGTAAAATAATATTAAATCCTTGAATGAAAGGGTTGTTTTTTAGGAATGTTCTTCCTATGTTTTCATCACTATGTTTTATCATTCTTGCCAAGATGAGGAGTATGTTCTCAAATAGCTTAAAATCTCAGCATAATTTTAGAGTTCTGCCTCTCATGAGGGGATCTGTGGGATTCTTGGTTAACTTCTCATCTTTAAAAGGGTTTCAAGGGAAGAAGCAACTGAACTCAGTCTGGAGCCAGGATTCCAGAGGAAGAGCTAATAATCCAGATTTTACAGTTAAACTCTGTTCTTTCTTTATCATTTTGTGACCTTTATTCTCCAACAAAATAATCTTGGCTTTGGGTGGTATTAATAACAGTGGTAGAAAACTGCATGAAGTTGCAGTTTTCAGTAGTTCTTCACGTGTGCCAAATCTCTTTATAATTATGTCAGTGTTTTTCTGGAAATATAATCTTGCCCATCAATAGCTGTTCTGTTCATTTTTATCCACTCTTTATTGTTAGTGAAAGAGAGAAAAGAGATAAAATAGTTTATTTCTTAATAAGGCCAAGACACGTTTGGCAAAATGTTTCTACTGCAGGGACCAAAAAAGGCCTATATCCAGCAGAAAAGCAGACACACTTTGAGGAGCACCAACAGGAACAGAGGGAAGAGAGGAGTAACTGGGCTCTTCCCAGTCACAGAAGTTTCTGCTGAGAACAGAGATATTTAAATACTTTTGAGGGAAATTGGACTATAATTCACAGAAGGTGGAGAAGAGGTGAAATAAGGAAACACAAAGATCAGGGAGGACTTTTTGCCCACAGTTTTTGCCTTTGCTAATGCTCACCAAAGTTGTGCCTGTGCCGGCATATCTGTCTGTGCTCATTTTCCTTTTATTTTCCATCACTTTCAATTGACCAGGTGATGTTCTGGTGGTAAAAAGTTATGCTGCTTCATGTCTTCTAGGGATGTGACTTTTAAACAGTGAAGCAATTCAGTAATATTAAAAATAAATGAAGATAATATGTAATTTTTACGGCTGTACCTTTTTTGTTTCCTGCTAAGCATCCCTCCTTTTATTTGTGTTAGTTCTCATTTGACATCCCAAGTAAGGAAAAGAGATTACATTGCTATAAGAAAAAGCAACTAGTGACCATCTCTTTGTGTTGATGGTTTTGCTTTAACTCAGGCAATAAATAGGCTACTACAGGCTGTAAATCACTGAAGAAAATCTCTAGATGAGAGCTGTGACCAGCAACAGTGTGTTCACAGCTCTCATTTAAATCTATCATCTGAGAGATGTCTGTAACAACTGCTGGTAAAATGCAACACCTCCAGTAACAAAAGGAAATTATTTGGTAGGCAAATGCCCAGCTAACTTCAACATCATAAAAGGAATAATTATAAATCATTATTCACTCAATAGAAAGAAAGTTAAACTTGCGATAATACGTTTCATCTATCTGAGTGTGTAGTATATAATGGATTCTGCACTGAACAGAGCCTGAGAGATACCCCAGGAAGCAGAGCAATAGCTTACAAAATAGCTATGAAATCAATCTGTAACCTGGGGGGAGTTTAGTTTTTTTTTTCCCAATATAATTGCATGTTACATTAATACATACTATTCTAGAACAAGGCATAAATTCAGTTCACTTAATTTTAAATACTGTTTTTACAGTTCTCCTCTGCTATTTTCTAATTATTTCAGGTGAGACTATTAAAAATATGAAAAAGAAACTCCTGGAAAAAGGTAAATAATTCAGTCTAGCTTAGCATGAAAAACTAAGCTGCAAATGACTGTAAACTGAGAATAGAAAAGATTTGGGAGAAATTTTTTTTTCTACATGAAGTCAGGAAACAGAAACCTTGGTGGATGTTCCTGTTATATCGTTACAAAGACTTTACCTGGTATCAGGAGTAGGATTCACTGTGTTTGAATAGAGGGACATCCTGATGATACTGTATTGTCTTCTGAATTATTGTCACATCTGACCACAAAAGACAAAAAAGGATAGTACAACCAGATTACAATTCCCTCCAAGATTTCCAGCCCGGGGGCTGTGTACCTCTAGCCCCCAGGCAGCAGGCTGAAAATTTAGGGCTGTGAAAAGTCATAGGGATGCAAATTGCTTACAGTGACTCAAAGGCTTATACATACACAGGCTATTTGAAGCTTGCCTGCTCAGTACGCTCCAGGGAGCTCTTCCTACTCTCCCCCTTCATAATAATCTATTCCGAAATGCACCTGTCAGGAGTGGAGACCCTCCTCTTGCCACTGCCAAAGGCAGGCAGCAAAATTCCCCTGAAGAACTGTATGCCTAATGTGTTCATGTACATTTTCATCTTTCAAACTACATGAAATACCTTTTCCAGGCTTTTCCTCAATCTGAAAAAAAGGATTCCCTTTTATTCATCTGATTTTGAAGCCTTGCAGGTTGCTTGGCTTTTCTTAAGTTTTAAATAACTTTTTGTCTCAAAGAAAAAAATTATTAATAATATATTCAGAAATCTATAAAAGTAAGCAAAGAATTAGTTGGAAAAACTACATTTTCATTTTCAACCATTTCTTAGCATCTCCAGTGCCTCTTGGCCTGTTTTAAAATTAGAGAGAAAGGAACCGACAGGAGCACAGAAAGGTCATGATAGGTTTTTATAGTTACATTTGACCTAATCATTTGTCCCAAGAGTGACTCTCTTTTGCAGAAGCCTTTCCCCACATGTTTGCCTGCTAAAGACCTTGCTCTGTGATCTGTCCCACAGCCAAGTCTGTCTTTTCCATCTCCCACTGTCATGGGTGTAAAACGTCTTATCCCCTCTAATTTGTGCCCCAGGCCTATCTCTCTTTTTCATAAGCCTTCTCCCTCTACTCCAGACCTCCCTTCAGGTGATATCATCACCATTCATTTTGTGCTCCTGAGCTCATCCTCATTAGCTTCATTTAGTTTGTCACCTTTGGACTGCTCCACTTTCTCCTGTTATATGGGATATTGCTGCTTGCTCTCAGCTTCATTCCCCCACAGCCACTTCATCAGCTGTGTTTGACTGGCCTGAAACTCAGGAAATTGTATCTTCAGACACTTTCTGTCTCAGACAGTCCCATCAGTTTTCAGTGAAACAATTTTATAGAGTAGTAGAAAGCTCATAATACATAAATAAGGGATAATAAATGAGGGATAAATCCCATGTCATTAAACAGTTAGGTGATCCACTAAAATAATAAGAAATATCATCACTATTAAGGAATTACTGTGATAAGGTAACTGTGTAAGTATTTATTTAGTATTTGCTGTTTGTCAACAAGTTGTTGTCTGGGCTTATGGGGTTTTGTGCCTTTGGAAAGGTCAAATGGAAGCAAATACTGATGGAATTAAGATAAGCAGAGATTCATCTAAGAAACATGCAATTATTCCAGACAGTAGTTAGTAAGGGATTAGCTTTTTAACAATGTAATCAAATTTTAAAAAATGCTAAATTTATCATAAATGAGAAAAGAGCCTCTTTCACAGAATCGCAAGAACCATTGAAAGTCTGAATTCATCAGAGAGTTAAACCCTTCAGGCAAAGATAGGTCACTTACTAGAACAATTTGGTTTTGGTTAGCCTAAACCTACTTGACCTGTTCATCTGTTTGTGTCCTATAAAATATCCTGTTAGTACATGCAGATGCAGTATTAGCAGATGAAATTATATTGCCTCTTTGAATTTATGAATCCTTGGTAGAAGTCAATGAAAATTATCATATTCCCCAGAATCCTACCCAGCAAGCCTGCCAGCTGTCTAGAGCATGCTTCCAGGAAATAAACCACATACGATACAACAGAATAGGGTTAAAATTGGAAAATTTTACTCCAAGGTAGACAGGGTTGCTTTTAAAACAAGGAATTATTTGATTTTTTTGAGGAATGACTGCTGAAACAACTTAGGTTGTACAAGACCCGAAGAGATCTCAAAGCAATAGCAGTAACTTTGACTTCCTTATAATATCTTTCAGTAGAGCTGGTCTGTCTGCATCATAAGGCTCACAAGACAGCAAGTTGCTGTAATCATCTGTTCAAGTGGGTGACACCAATCTGTTCTAATTTTTCTTGTCTAGGGAAGATCAGAATGGTGACTTTGTACTTTATGAGTATCCCTAACTCATTTATACAGGTGTGGGTAGTGAAAAAAGTAAAACTACTTTTCTTTCAAAATTAAAGCAGTCTTTTTTAGGGGAAGTATTTGCAGAGATGTTTCAGCTCTCCAAAAGCAAACTTACTTCCCCTTCAAGTTCTATATGAATAACCAGGCAAATAACAGCCAGATTCTCAATCAGTAGATCTCAAATAAATTTGTTCTTTAAGTGTCCATCCCATTCCAAAGCCTTCCTGTATATTTTGAGATGCCTACATACAGAAGATATTCAAAATTTAATGTAAAACTACTTATATTATCTACACATAAAAATTAGGCATAGATATAAAATTCATTATCTCATCTTAAACTGTTGTAAATTATGATTACTCTATTTTTGTGGATGGGAATATGTTACTTCTAACAGCTAAGGATTTGTCCATAATACATTAAACATTGGATATTGTTCCAGGTAAGCAGTAGATTTTTTTTTTTCTTTAGAACACGTAGAAAATATTCTGAAAACACATAATTGCAGAAAGTGCTGAAAGGCTGCTCCATAGCTGGTGAAATTTCTAGTGTGTTATGCAGACCTATTTATAGCACACATTTTTAGTGTCAGTAAGGACTGCTAAACTGAAGACATACACTAAAACAGAAATGTTTTCATGGAAATTCCTGGTAATTCTAATGATGGGAAACACACACATCTTCATCCTACTTGTTTAGTAAATGTGTCTTGTAATGAATCTCAAAACATTCACACAGCGAGACCAAGCAGCCAAGAGCATTAAAGCAAAGTCAGCACTCCACCAACATTTGTCACGAGATTTTATAAATGCTATGGCAAACAACCTAATTTTGATGCTTGTATCATCATCCTCATCAGCTGTCTGAGCAACTCCCCAGGGCTACTTGCTCTCTAGTGTCTCTCTAGATGTGGTTCCCTTCTTTCCTTCCTCCCAAGCTCCAAGGTGAAAAGATATTTCTTCTCTCCCCTTATAAGCACTGATGATTTTGCCCAGAGCTCTTTTTCATTGCAGATGGTTGATTTGTTAGGCCCAGGGACCTGTTCCCTTTCATATACCCCTGAAGGCTCATGTCACCCTCTCCTCAGCACTTGCACACTTACTTCCCCAGCTCACAGTCACCCACAAGGTGGGGCAAGAAGCCTGAGGGTTGCTTTGCAAAAAATGAGATCTTAGGAATGTGCCCGGGGAGGGGGGTGTGTGGGGCAAATCTCAAAAAAGAAAAAAAAAAAAAGCAGATCTTGATAAAATTTGATAATAGAATCACAGGTTCATTTAGATTGGAAAAGACCTTTGAGATCATCAAGTCCAACAGTTAACCAGCACTGCCAACTCAACCATGTCCATAAGCACCATATCTAGGCATCAATTAAATACCTCCAGGGATGGTGACTCCACCACTTCCCTGGGCAGCCTGTTCCAATGCTTGACAACTCTTCTGGTGAAGAAATATTTCCTAATATCCAACCTAAACCTCCCCTGGTGCAACCTGAGTCCATTTCCTCTTGTCCTATTGCCTGTTACTTGATTACTGTTTTCTGTAATATTAAGATCTTTGTTACAATTAACTAATAAAAACAAGGGGGAAGAATTTTGCTTTACTATTTTTTCCATAAGACTGAAATGCTACAGCATGCAGGAAAACTATGAGTATGAATGATGGGAAACTAAAAGACTAGGGGCAGGAAGATTTGTATTATCTCCAAAACAGTATTCCCTTGTAGGCAATATAAAACCAGAACTGAAAGTTAAAACTTTAAAATTCATCTGTCAAAACAGTAGAGTCCATTTTTTTTAGATGAAACTCCACTACTAGCATTCTTCCCACCTATAATTCTGCAGGAATACTGGGAACTGGAAAATTCCAGGTGATAAATATGATTCGGTAAACTTGAAACTAAGAAAGAGCTTTCCTCCCAAGCTGGAGGTGGCAGGTTAAAAGAATTTCCTTTCCCAAAAGCAAATATGAAGTTGTCAGAGATACTGTGAACAGTTTTATTACTGGTCTGCTTTGCAGTAATGTACCCACTGACAACCTCATTGCTCTATGCAAAGACAAGATAAAGAATAATACTGTATGGGCTCAAAAAAAAAAAAAAAAAAGACAGATTCAGATTTTACATCTGTGCTCCACCATAACTTCACTGATACCATGGAATTACTTGTTATTATACTGGTGTGAAATCACATTCTTAATCCTGAATTTGAACAAAGAAATATATTCTGCTCTAAAGGGGAAAGTGGGGACGTGGTGTGGATTGCAAAAAAAAGAACACTTAGTGCAAGCAGTTCACAGAATAATCCCCCATGTGCTTTCACATTAAAGTATGACTTGCCAGGTCACAGAGGAAGGAATGCACTTCTGAGGGCAAAATAAACATTTGTCTCCTAATTAACAGGTTTTGCTGTGAAGAATTTCACATACTTGGAGATCAGAAATGCTTTGGGTGGAATTTGCATATATACTTGTGCAACACACTTCTACTTATTTTGTTCCTTCAAAAGTTTTCCAAACCTTTAAGTTATGATTTTGAATTTCCAGACATTGCTGCTAATGCTGAAGAGCTATTCACCAATTTTATAAGAACTCTGCTGCAGTCTCTTTTCAGGAGAACAGTGTGCTACTTCATTCAAACTTAATGAGTTGAATAACTTGGCATCTAATTGGACTTTAGATCACTGCTTGTCTTGTTAATGCACTGTTAAAACTGAAGGTGACCAGATGTTGTATTGGGTTTGCCTGGCAAGGGTTTGGTAGCGGGGGGGCTGCAGGGGGGCTTCTGTGAGAAGGTACCAGAAGCTGCCCCCGGGCCCGACGGAGCCCGGGCCACCGGCTCCAAGAGGGACCCGCCGCTGGCCAGGGCCGAGCCCATCGGTGAGGGCAGCAGCACCGCTGGGGTCCCGGGTTGAGGAAGGGGGGAAACTGCACCAGTGCAGCGGGATCGAGGAGGGGGAACGTGTGAGAGGAGCAGCCCTGCAGCCCCCAGGCCGGGGCAGGAGGAGGCAGGAGGGGCTCCCGGCGCGGAGCAGGGGCTCCCGGCAGCCCGTGGGGAAGCCCGCGGCCAGGCAGGCTGCGCCCCCAGCCCATGGAGCCCGGGGGGGAGCAGACCCCCACCCGCAGCCCAGGAGGCCCCCGGCGGGGCAGGGCAGGGGGTGAGGAAGGGGCAGCAGGGACAGCGGGTGATGGACTGACCGCAGCCCCCTGCCCCGGCCCCGCGGCGGGGGGAGAAACCGGGAGTGACGCTGAGCCTGGGAACAGGGGACAGGTGGGGGGAACGTGTACTAAGATTTGGGTTTATTATCCAATTACCCTACTCTGCTTCGATTGGTAACACATTAAGGTAATTTCCCCAAGTCGAGTGGTTTTTGCCTGTGTGGGTAACTGGTGAGCGATCTCCCTGTCCCGGGTAACTGGTGAGCGATCTCCCTGTCCTGATCCTGACCACGAGCCTTTCCTTGTATTTTCTCCCCCTGCCCAGCTGAAGAGGGCAGCGGCAGAGCAGCTGCGGTGGGCGCCTGGCACCCACCCAGGTCAGCCCACCACAGACATAATCACAGTAAAGACTGTTTTAGTACTTAGTATGCTACAGGAATTCATATTTTATTTCCTATTAAATAGACTCCATTTAGAGATATGAAATCCCAAGTATATCTCTGTGCAGGTACCTGTTGAGCGCCATCCCACACTAATTTGTGATACAACACTAAATAATAATGAACTTAGACTACTTCAAGTGCCCAAAATAACCCTGGAAAGATAGTACCAGCAGATAGGACTACAAGCATTTTATTTTTTTCTAAATTTGCAATCTATTAACCTGTGGTACAAGATGGGCTTCCTTCCATCCTACCATTCTGGGAATGAAATAGGATGGCTAGGTGGTCTGTAGTTATTACAGGCATATGCTTTGGCGCTATATAAGGATCTCAAGACACCCAAAGAAAACAATAAAAGTAAGGAGCATGAAAGACCACATCATGACCTGGGACAGTAACATGCGATACAGAAGAATGAGAGGTGAATTCAAAAACAGTGCCAATTTATAAGGACAGAGAGTAAATATGGAACTGTTGAGAACTTCTGCTCTGCGGTGCTTTAAGTATGTGTCTATTCTGAAGCATGGAACTCCCTCTTATTCAAAAAACAGATACAAAACTACATAGAGACATACTCTTGGATCTTTCATCAGACTTGAGTGCCACTTCATAATTTTGGCATACCCTAAGGCCTAAAAATTTTCCTTTGCCTGTTCCCAGAGTGCTCACCATGGCATTTTTTGAACACTTGCCGAAGTGCGTGCCCTTGTGTTATGCGGTCCATGCAATGCAATTTAAGAGGGAATATAAGGGGAACAGACATGACTTGAACTATGTCTGCAAGACTGATCCAGATTTGATTGATGCCTTATCTTTTAAAGCCTTATAATCTGCTGGACAGAATATTGTAGGTGCTCATCTGCCTTGAGAGTTAGATTTTGTACCATACCATTTTATAGCTACAGTCTAGTGATTTATTCATAGGAGGAAGCTATCAAATATTAACCATTTCAAGGGGGAAAAAAAGTTTATGTAGGTAACGCAAGCATTTGGAACAGCAAGCCTGATGAACAAACACCTAACTACATGCTTCTTAATCTTGGTTAAGTAATACACCGTATTTGTGTGGTGAAAAAAAATGTAAAATACTTTAGTACACTGCCAGTGATTTTTGTGTTTTATGAACTGTACCACAGGTAATATGTACAATGTGAAATGTTTGTGAAGCCTTAAGATTTAGGCTACCTAGATCTAGTGGTACTAAAAGTGAAATGTGGTCAAGGCGGGACCATTCCTTTTGCCTTCAGACAGTAAGAATTCAGTCAGATACAGTCTGCTTGAAATAAAAGAAAAACTACTGGGGCATAGTAAGCAGGCTTGCATTTTTTGCACTTTTTCTTCATGCTTCTAATATTCCATACATATTTTAAGGTTCTTGTCGCTTCCAACATCACAGAAAGTTATTATGCAGATACTTGATCTGCCCCAAAAGGAATTCAGCATTTCAAGAAAGCCATTAAATTATGCACAATGTTAGCCTATGACCATCTATTCTTATCTCTATTACAGTTGCTGCCTATCTTCTATTTCTGCTCCCATTTCACTGCCTTCTCCCCCCCACTGCTTAGTTGTGTCCTAGTTAAAATTCAATAGCAAGACCTTTGGGAGAAGTATCAGGTCCTCCATTGATACAATTATGTGATCTGTGAGAATGGCAGTGAATTAAGTTTGAATAAGGAAAGTACTGATGATTTTGTGCATGCTGTATCATATTCCTGCTAAATATTTCACTTAATAATTGGAGGTGGAAAAAATATTTTCTCTCTAAAACTCTTTGGAACATGAAGAAGAAAAACATGTTTGATCTTTAAGATTTTCAAGTTCATCCAGCAGGTTTTCAGCTGGAAGACACATGTATCCTATAAGATCTGAAAGATTCAAAAAGAAACTGCTTATTTTACTTCCAGAAATCTTTTTTGCTCATCCTGATTTGAATGTGAGCTTTCCCCACCTGCCCAGGCTTAGGTATGTTCTTGGTATTAACACATAACTCCAACAACTCCTAACTACATATCAACACTCCTAGCTCAGAAACTCTGCTTTGGACCTGAAATACTTTCTGTCAAAGCTTTTGTTGATCCTGTCATTTCATTAATCGGCAATCAAAAAAATTAATTCTGAAAGCATTCCACACTTCTTAACTGCTAACAGCCTTACTGTATTCCAGAAGAAACATGGTGTTGTTCATAAAGGTGTATCTTACTACATATTTAACCTAGCTCCTCTTCAGTATGGGTATGATGTAAAGGCAGGTATTTAATGGAGGCTTTTCCATTTGACTAAATATTTTAAATGGGCAGGTAAAGGACTTGTGCGATTATCAGGAACTGCAGGTTTTTGATAAGCTAGAAATATAACAGGAATGGGGTCTCTTGCTGAACTTACATGCTTCTGTTCTCCATGATCAACTGGGAAATGTGCAGAGACTCTGCAGAGACCTTTTTATTTCAGGGATGATATGGGGGAGATGTATGCAGACACCTTTATGATTTCTGCAAGAATAGGTCCAAGTTACATCAGGGGACCATTCTGGAACTTGTTTGGAGGCTTTGAAAATTAAGAGGCTTATTATTTTCAAATGAACTCACTCTGCCGTAATGCAGCACTTCTCTCTTAGGTGGTGTATTTTATTCAGTTTTTGTCACCTTCCCAGGAAAAATAAAATACATGTACATTTCAAATTGTGAACAAATTATACACACAATGTGTAACAGTGTACCCTTTCATCACACAGGTGCTCTTTATCCATCATTTGGCCTGATATTTTTAGGGGCACTGCTGAGCCTAGTCTATGGCAAGGGAATCACAATAATATGTTTATCAGTGGCTAATGCTCTCCTATGTAGCTAACCTGAGGAATCAAGAATTTAAAAAGGCAAGCCTGGTGTAGCCCAACCACAGAGCCTTTGTGTAAAGATGGAAATGTCTAAAAGGTCAGCTGGAGAGTCAAGTGGTCCAAGAAGCCCTGTGGACAAGCAAGCTTTGTAGATAACAGCTAGTCTCTGCAGACATCGCTTGGGTGCTACTTGCAGAGATATCTATTTAGACAAATTGATAATAACCTGATACTGGGAGGTACTGAGAGCTCTCAAATGATACTTGTGTTTGGATATGGTGCATTTCATAGCATCAGACCCGAGAGCAGGAGATTATCTTCAGAGCTCATTCATTTTAAAGTAGATCTGTATTTCTTTAATCTTTAAGATTCTACCAGGAACTGTACAGTATATTCTTTTCAGATTCAAAAATCTGGTTTCTATTAGTGAGTATATGAACTTTAACTTTATTAAACAAAATATCTTGGTGGGAAGGGAAATGTAGTTTATACAGTAAACATATGCCTTTGAGACTGTGAAGAACTGAATTGTTAAAATGGCTCCAACAAGTAAAGGATGCATAAAAATCTCACAAAAGCCAGAGAAGCAAAGTTAATGCTGACAGTGTATAGTGCAGTAAGCTAATAGTACCTTTATTGTAGACATCTGCAGCTGAAGGATCCTCTTGGGATCACCACTTGCTTGCCCAGGGAATTTGTTGACATGTTAGATGTCAGCATCCACAAGTTTTATGGACTGGAACAGAAGGGTGTTTCCTGATCTAAGTTTTATAGGCAAACTCTTTGGTTAGTGATGTAGTATTTGATAGCATTGTTGGACTGGGGAGGGAGGCAATTTGTCAGGTCAGAGCTGAAGACTGGATTTGTCCCTGTGTGACAAGGAAGAGTGCTCTGCTGAAGAATACTCCGGACATCACATAAAGTGTTAAATGTTAGCTTAAAGTCATCCGTACTAGTCTCAGACTTCAGTAAATATTCTTAAGCAGTCGTTAAATTACGGAGAAATTCCAATAGTATTGCATTCTGTATCAAGTATCAAATGAGAGCAGCATCATTAATGACACACTAATGAATACCACATGAATTAATAATAATCGGCTACTTTTTGAAGTCTCCCTGGCTTCCATCTGTCTCTTAAATCACTTCAAATAATTAATTGCTTAATGCTTTTCACCTTTGACAGACAGAAATAAATTGCAAATTAAAAATACCTGTGTTGTCAGTGGGCCAACTAAAGTAGCATGGATGTTTGCTACCGATCTAGAGGGATGGTGGATTTTGCTCTGCAGAGCCTGCCTTGCCTAGGTAGTAATAATGCACAGATAAAAGAGGCCGGTACTGTATTACTCTTTTTAGTAAAAAAAAAAATCAACCAGAGCCACAGATTTTTTGCAGTTTTCTCTCCTTGACAGAGCTGACTCAATACCTCTGATGTCACCAGTCCTCTCTTTGTACCGCTGCTGCAGAATGATCAGCAGCAGTACCTTTTTCCTTTAGCTTGTCTCTGTCAGCAGGTGACGAGGCAGTGCAACTGCGCCTCTCTTCTGCTGAGGCGAGTCGAGTGTCAGGGGTCTTTTGTAGGGTCATGTCCCTGTTGAGAACTGCCTCGACATCACCTTGGTCAATAAGTAACCAACCAATTGTCAGAAATTCCAGTCCCATGATCCTGGGATAAATATGAATGATAGCCTTATGTAAATGCAAACACCTTAATGTAACATTGTTTGTTCTGGAAACTGCCTAACCCTGAGGATTTTAATACTATTTTTATTGGGTTTATTTCTAGATACTAAGGAACTCATTTTCTTGGAGACCTGCACTTTCTTATCTGTGCTCAAAGCCAGGTAAGGTCAATTATTTAAATAAAGTTGTAGTGACCAGAGAATGCATGAGAAGCGCGTTAATTTTTAATCAGTTAAAAATGGGGAAGTCAGTCAAGAATCTTTCTCGAAAGATTCAAAGTTGCAGATTGTTCAATCTTGCCATTTCAAAAAGTATGGGAAAGTGTGTGAGAGAGTTTGTAGTAGCAATTCTCCCTTGCTGTGCATTCTGCTTTGTTCCGCAAGTGGCAACATCAATACAGTGCTGGATGCAAGACTATTGCTTTTGTAAATACCATAACTGCCAATACCAATATATATTGTACTGCCTAGGTGATGCATAAGTTTTATAGCTTAACTTACTGGGTTTTAGTCATTTTTTAAAAGCTTTCTTCTTTATGATAAAGTGTACAAGAGAGAAAGAAATGGGTGCTCTGTGATTCAAAGTGAAGGAAAGCCCAAATGAATCTTTCTCAACCTCTGATAAATGCAACTCACAACATTCAACTGCTAATGCAGAATTTAGTCCTCCTTCCACATTTTCCCTTCCTCAACCTTTCAAGAATGGCAACCTCCTACTTTATTCTAAATGCTCTTTAAATGCATGTTTTCAAGCTCTTAAATTACTGGAGGAGTTCTTCACATAAAATGACGTTAACCTGTGTACACAGAGAAAAATGGAAGGTCAGAGGAATTTGTTGTTCTTGAGTGTAATCTGCTAGACTGTTTAAAACTCTGGGAAAGATACTACACTATTTTTAAAAGAAGTTTCTTCTGCATACTTCTGTGCTAGTAATCACCAGGAGTTCCTTGCAGAAAATTCCCCAGGCAAAATTGTTTCTCACAGGTATAATTATGCTGGAGCAGGGGGCAGTTCCCCACCTGGAAAGCCTGTGTTCTCCTAAGGTCAGGCCCACGGCAGCAGCGGCTCCAGCTCTAGTACCACCAGGATTCCTGCAGGATTCCAGGCAGGATAATCCTGCCTGAAGGATTTCTGCCCTCTCTAATGCTGTAAGGTGTGTAAGCACAGCTTCTGGGGGGCGGGCAAAAAAGGGGAGAAACAAAGTCAGGTATTACCAGCAAAGAAATGGCAGGTAGAAGGTGGCAGTGGTGGAGGAGCAAAGGGGCTTGCGGTGCCTGGTAACCTGTCAGTGCCTGGTTGTTCAGCCCCGTCCCCGTGCCGCTGTGCTAGGTGAGGTGCTGGCACAAGGACTGTGAGTAGGAGGCAGAGCCGATCGTAAATGCTGTAGAGGAAGTAACATGAAAATGAGAAAAGATGTGACTGGAAGGGAAAGTGAAGGAGAAGGGAGACATGATTTAGAAAAACATATGAAGCAGAAAACAGGAGAGAAAGGCAAGGGGGAGGGGGGCAAGCAAACTAAAAGCAAAGCAATAACAACATAAGGCATAAGCTCAGAGGTGTTTTGCACTGGTATTACAAAACAAAAATTCCACTGGGAAAGAAGGCCAAGCACTGAGTTAAGACAAGAGGCAAGATTTCACTGTGCCTGAAAGCATCTTGTTGAGATGAATTTTCTTTATGCATCCATACCCTTTACCTAAGTGCAGTAAGAATAGTTTGGGGCTTGTTGGGTATGAGAGGTATTTATGATTTTCTGCTCTCAAATAAATGTTCAATTTTGTTCAAAAATTGTTTTCTTTATTTACCCAGGGCATGTACTTATACTGCCAAAGCTAAATGTCACTTCTATCTGCTAGAAATATTTTGTTCTCTGTAATAGCCCAATGCCTTTAAAATTCATTGTATTATGCTTTAGTTAAAAATAATGGGCAATATAGCTGTATTTCACAATGAATAAGTGTATTAATTATGGGACAGATCACACTAGACACTGTTTGCTGCTCAGTTCCCTTTGAATTTCAATGAATAATAACTTGCTCTAAAATAAGGGACATTTTTAACGCATCCAACAATGATGAAGCAGACTAATTACAGGTAATATATTTTTACTGAAATCTGAATGACTACACTTGTCATTGGCTCTCAGAAGTATGCTATATTAATTTGAATTATATGCCTTAATATATAGCAACTAATTATAGATTTGTTCCATTCCTAATTAAAAAAAAAACAAAAACAAAAACCAAACCAAACAAAAAAAAAACCAAAACAAAACCAAAAAACCCCACAAACACAAAACCAAAACAAAACCCAACCAACCAACAGGTTATTCAGAATTTTATCAAACCCAATTTTCCTGAAGTCACAGAGGTAAAGCTCCTGTTGACCTAAATGGAAGCTATGTTCATTCTGCATTCTAAGGTAGGAGCAGTCTGTTTACATTAAGAGTTTTGCAAAACAGAATGTAGAGCACCAGAAACTAAGTACTAGCTTAAAAAGCAGGGAAAAGGAAAAACAATGCTAACCCAGGGCAGTGCTAGCCCACATAAAGTGTGGCTTCTTGTGATACACTGGCTTACAGGCTTTCTCCCAGATGAGTTGGCAAGCTTTGGGCTGCTGTTGGCCCCAAAGTTAAAATCCAAACTCTCTTCAGAGCAAGCTTTTTACTTATCAATAAAAATTGCAAGCCCCGTGGAGTTCTATGGCACTTTGTTCTCCTGATTTAACAGAAGTCATATAAGCATCTTTAACATCCAAATGACAGAGACATCAAGCAATCCCTTTGCCCCACTATCATGGATAAGAATTTCAGGAATGCTGAAAACTGCTTTACCTGGCTGTCACAGACCTATGCTCATTTATTGGCTACAGGAAAGAGTCCCTACTTCAGCTTCAAGGATACCATTCATAGTTCTATATAGGTTGCCTCCTGAGTTAAAGCATAGAGGCAAAGTTGTTCTGTGCCTTCTCAGATTCCCCAAGGCAATAGGAATTAAAGCATTGAAGACATCAAAATAAATTGTGCCACCTCAGCCCTGTCAGCTGCCTGGTGTGACCTCAGGGTGAGATCTCACTTATTGGCAACTTGGGTGTCTGCAGACAGAAAGGCTGTACTGTGGTGCTTCATGACCAGGAAAAAAATCAGAGGCTGTCATCTGAAGTTTTAATTTTGTTGGTGTGTAGGCCTCTGCAATGTTCACTTAAACTCAGCTGTTTAAGCACTTATACCTGGTAGTAAATTCTTCTGCTGGAATACTAATGGAAAGGGAGCAAAAAGGGTACAATCAGTCTAAGTGATTTTCAAAATTCAAACACATGATCATGCATAGGTTGTTTTTCTCCAGTATTCACCATTTCTAATTAGGATGCAATATGACATGTCCTGTTTTCATATTTCATATGCTGCATATTTCAAGTAGCAAATCTAGACTCTTGAGATGATGGCTGGCAACTTGAGAGAAAGAAAAACATAAACAACTTGGAGAAAAAAAAATGAATATAATAAAAATAATCTGAAAATATTCCAAGGCTAAGTCAGTTCAGAAGTATGTTCAAAATATGGAGTGTGAATGTTCGTTTTCCGTAACGCAGATGGACTCAGTGCAAACAGAATATTGACTACAGATTTAAGCTCACCTTATCAATAAGACAAACTTTTGCAATCACCTTCTGAGGGATCCATCATGCAGTTCCTATCAATCCCCAAAAAATCTTTCCATCATTAGCAGCAATATAGCAACACTGTAGCAGCAATACAGCTACAATATAGCAACATTGCAGTAGAAATATACCAGCAATGTAGCAGAACTATACCAACAATATAGCAACACTGTAGCAAAAATATAGCCACAATATAGCATCAGTGTAGCAGAAATACAGCCAAAATATAGCAACATTGTAGCAGAAATAGAGCAACAATGTAGCAGAAATATCGCCACAATATAGCAACGTTGTAGCAGAAATATCGCCACAATATAGCAACACTATAGCAGAAATACAGGTGCAATATAGCAACACTGTAGCAGAAATACAGCCACAATATAGCAATGTAGCAGTAATACACCAACAATGTAGCAGAAATACAGCCACAAAATAGCAACAACATAGCAGAAATATAGCATCATTGTAGCAGAAATACAGCCACAATATAGCAACATTGTAGCAGGAATATCACCACAATATAGCAACAATGTAGCAGAAATGTACCAACAGTATAGCAACATTGTAGCAGAAATATCACCACAATATAGCAACAATGTAGCAGAAATGTACCAACAGTATAGCAACATTGTAGCAGAAATATCACCACAATATAGCAACAATGTAGCAGAAATACAGCTGCAATATAGCAAGACTGTAGCTGCAATATAACAACACTGTAGCAACACTAGCTCCATGCAACAGGTGGTAGAAAGGAAGGATGCTTTCAGTTAAAAGACAAGTGATTTCAGTGTCTCACACTTACCCACGGGTACCCCCAGCATCAGGACACATGCAAGCAGCCTGCTGCACACTCGGGAACGAGGACACCTGTACACAGGTGGCCTGGTCCAGAATTGCTCACAGTGACACAGACATGGAGGGTCATCGGGTTTTGAGCCTCTTTTCACAGTTCCTGGGGTCGTAGGAGTAAGACTCCACTGAGGGGTGTGCTGGGTTTGGATGCATCTTGTTATACCCTTCAGGTGCGATCAGTCTCTGTCCTTGTCCCGCATCTGTGGGTTTGTGAGTTGTCAGGATTTAGCAAGTGTCTCTGTTTCAGATGTGGTTGTCTTAAGGAATCGCAGGTTGGTGGGTGTTAGGATCTTGATGATTGATGACACTGCAGGTGTCAGGACCACAAGCCATTTTAATGCCTTGCTAGCATTTTGTACCCAGGTGTTAACGTTCTTTCTCCATCCATATAAATGTAATTTTTTAAAAAAATTAAAATCCACAGCCTTAAAGGATTCCTGGGTTTCTATTGTCTAATAAATTGTATTGTCTAATAATTTTTTCACTCAAACAGAGTCTGAAAACAGTCTTTCATCAACTTGGTTCCTAAAGAAACTTAGTTGCTGTGGTTTATTCCATTCTTTATGCAATATGGTTGTTGTTTTTTGGTTTTGGGTTTGTTTTGTTTTTTTTTTTTTTGAGATGAGCATCGGTTTCTTAAGCACAATTTAAAAAATTGTGTAGTATACTATTGCATTATACTGAAGATAAAATTCTAAGGGCACTCTGAACTCTGCAAGGAAATATTAAATTATATATCAAAACATAAATACCCTAAAAGGAGTGAAACAAGTATCTTCTATTAAGAATATGCAGTATACATTCCAAAATGTATCTATAATTGGAATAAAGATAGTGAAGCTAATGTGGTATTCAGATCTTATTCTGTTCTTACAATTTACTGGTTGACCTGACACACATTTAAAAAAATAGTATTTCCATTTGGCAGCAACCAGCTGCCAGTGGAAGGAACATCACCAAACAAGAAGTTTGTGGTTATTTAAAAGGAACATTGAACTATTTTGGTCTTAGAAGGGTCATGAGAGTTAGAGCAAAGCATGTGTTTTCCAGACTGGTGGATATGGCAGCTATAGCACAAAATAGCACAGCTCCTCTAACAAGAGCTAAATAGGGCTGAGTAATCCTTGTATCAGGTGTGGCTATTTTCATCACAAGGTGCTGTACAGATGTATCAGAAAACAGTAGTGCTGACAACTACCTGAAGGCTAGATTCAGCTCAAAAGCTCATTTGACATATAATTAAAACCAACAAATAAAAAATCCAAACAGACAAAAGAACTCCAGCATCTTTTCCCTTACATAAATAACAAAGCTCCGATTATGATTCTGTAAGTGATAGTCTTTAGTCCTGTAATCTGGAAGTACAGAAATTGTTTGCATTTTATTTTTACCAAATATAATAACAGCATAGATCTTGACCATTATCACTTAAGAAGGCATCAAGAACTTCCATAATAGTGTGTTATCAAGGGTAACTGCTAATTTCATTAACTTGTTCTCAAAATTGTGCAATTCTTATTCAATAGAGTAGTAATACTATTAGGTTTGGTTTGTGTTTTCTTGTTAGATTTTTTTGTTTGTTTGGTTGTTTTTTTGGGTTTTGTTTTTTGGGTTTTTTTTGTTTGTTTGTTTTTTGGTTTTTTTAAGCTTGTTCTTTAATAGTTTAACAAATTGACAGAGGGATTAATATTTTGTTCCCTGAAAAAAAGAGAAAAAACAAAAGGTTAGAAAAAATAATAATGGAGAAATTAATAACAAACTCCAACTCTCTGTGTAATAGTGAGAGATTTCACTTTGCCATTAGAAGGATTAGTTCCTCAAAGCTGTCCAGGAAAATAAGATCTTTTAAGAAAGCAAACATGTATTATGGAGTTGTATGCACTAGGAAATCACAAGAGACTTCTCTCTGTGACATTCAATTTAAAAGGACTTTTGAATCTTGTTTTACTCTCGTCTCAGTGGCAACTCAGAAGTGTTTGTTATCATTGAAAAGTGCTTCCACCAAGTCCAGAACTCTTTCTAGAACCATTCATTGAGAATCTCTCTTTCTTTCAGACTTCCCAGTCACTAAGGATTCTTATGCATATGCTAAATATGAAGAGGTTCTAGTTCAGAATTTTTGTACCATACTTTTTAAAAAATCAGCTTTAAATCTTATCTGGTAATGGAATATGCTATTAACATGACAAAAGCAAACTTCATGTACTATAGAATTATGCTTCACTCTGATTATTTAGAAATAAAATATGCCTATAAGTGCATTTAAATTACAGTAAGCAAAACAGCACTTTATGAAGAGTTGGGTAGTTTTGGGTTTTTGGTGATTTTTCTTTTTAATGGACTGAGCCACCCACTAAAAGATTTCTGGTTTCTTGGATGATTCATTAATGTTTCCTTCATTTTCCAATTTCTATGGGACCATCTGGCCCATCTTTGTAGAAAGGCATTTAGCTGTAAATATATTTTACAGTCTTTCTCAATTTAAAAGTAGTTGCCCAGCTGCTTCACAGAAACTGTCAGCAATTGGTGAACTCCTCAGAATTGCCAGCCTTCATTAGTAATCCAATCAGGATGTAGTTTAAAATACTGCAAATCAGATTATGCTCCATTGGACAGGAATTGGAGTGACATGATGTGCTGGGTTATCTTATTTTGCATCTGTGATTGCCTTTAATCCAGGAGATGCATGCACTTTCTTTTGAAGGGAGGGCACTTAGACTGAGATTGGCTGTCCCTGTGCATGTATGTGGTCATGTGTGTGTGTGTTCCCCCCAAAAGAGTACTGTTCAGATTTTATCTGTCTCATTGAATTGAATTCAATGTCATGCATTGGTAGCATGAGTTATATGCAGGTTTGGCTATGCCTTTGAGTTCCTGTTTTATCTGGTTTACATTAATTAGAACTGTAAAGTTGTGTTTTCTGATTTGAGTGGATTTTAGATCAGTGCCTTTCTCCCTATCATCTTCTGTACTATCAAAACTGTATTTCTTTAACAGCTGGCAGAGCTTGCTGGTAATAAGATAAAAATGTGGAGTTAAAGCAATAAGGCTGGCACTCGGCTACATTAAACAATTACATTAGTACATAATTTCTGTAGTTGCAAGACTCTCTGGTACAATATGCAGGTGGGAGTATTTATAAGAAGAACAGCCTAATTAAAATTAATTTCCACACATGGAGAATCTTACGCAGTAGAGATTGAGCTGTACAAGGACTTGGATGGATACAGAATTCCATATTTATTTATAAAGCCTCTATATTGCTCAAATAAATATGTGCATAGAAAAATTGTCATTTTACATGAACTGTACAGTCTTTGGACTATTGCTTTCAGTCATACTAGTTCTTTTGATGGAACAACTCATGTAAGTCATTAGTGAGGGAGAAAAGTTTACCTCATCCAGCCAGCTGGTGTTTCCTGCAGTGCATTTCACTATGTAATTTCACTCAAAAGTAACTGAACTTCATGCTCTGTACAGGTTTTCCGAGTTACTCCTGCTATAGTAAAAGAAAGCAGGGCACCCAATACCTGCTACTCATCTGTAGAAATCTCATTCGTTAAAGGCTGAAAAGTCTATTTGTTGTCATCGGTTGGATGTACTCAGAGTTGTACTACAGAGTTTCTGTCAATTGTACTTTAAATTGTACAAGTTATGTAGCATACTCTAACTAGATGAGCTTCAGGAACAGCTTTGAAACTATGAAGACATGAAAACTTTATGTAAAAAGTTCTATGAGTCATTAATACACTACCTTCAGTTGAACCAAAGATTTTCTATGTGTGAGATATAAAGGGAAATGTTAACAGAATAATGCGGTGTCAGAGAAGTTTGTGTAGTCCTTTTTTTCAAGAGAAATTTATAAATAGGTAACAGTGTGAAGACAGATTCTGATGGTTCTATACAGAGTAGATAAAAGAAGATAAATTTCTAGACAATAACGTCTTTGGGATCTATTCAGTTAACAGGACAGAGGGAGAACATTTCAATGAGTGGAAGAGAAGAGAAACAATTTTTTCAGGGGTTTGAAATCATTAAAATCGCATTTCACTAGTCTTGTCGAATCTGTAATTGAATAGTAACACAAAAAACACTAAAACTAGATGTCTTAGTGGAATGAAAAGATTAAAGTTTAGTGAGTAACTTCTCCTCTTTGAAAATACCATGATAATAAATCTACTTTCTGACACAAAAGAAAATCATCTTACCGTTCATTGTGTAATGCATTCACGTCCTCCAAGCAATATTTTTGGTTAGTTTTAGGGAGGAAATTATGGAGTGCTAGAAGTGACAAGTATCCATTATCAGATGTTTGGTAGGGGTAATTTTCCTTAATTAAATCCATTGTTTATGAAGTCATTGGCACTCAGCTAGCAGAAAGTTTCAAGATAACTACTTTTCACATAGGCAATTGCATGGAATTATTTGAGTGTGTTTGGTTACTTTATTAAATTCAGAGAGCTCTGCTGATTCTGAATTTCATGTATCTTTTCATTTTTGTCAACTGTCAATGTGATCTTTGAAGACTTTGGTTTTTCAACTAAATCTCCCAGTTTAGTTCATTCCAGGCATAGTTTGAAGACTCATCCTAGTGGATAATTACACATTTCATGGCATTTTTATGAGCCTTTGCTTCATAGCTTGTGGATGTCTGTATTTCTTAAGCTTTATAGTCCATGAAATAAAGGGGTTGTGTTGCAGTACGTGCAACAGCTTATATGTATAACCTGAATGCTAATTTTGAGGAACTGAGGTTTTAGGCAAGTGGAATAGTTTTCCGCTTGCAGTTGGGAATCAGGAATGACTCTACTGAAGTGAATGGAGCCAGGCTAATAAAAAACCTTTGAAAATCCCACTGGTTCCTAAATAGATTATTGATCCCAGTGGAAATTCCCCTAATCTCTGTGGAATTAGGAAGGAACTCTACATGCCTTCATATATTTTTGTTGACTATGAGACTGCTAGACACAGACTATTCAAGCAAAGTAAACAGTAATGTACAACACTTTTTCCACAACTGAAAAACTAATATGTGAAGTAGTGATTGCATCAATACACACTCAGCTATCAGAAAAGTAACCGAAAGGGAAATGAAAAATGGTACATGAAGGGAAGAATGAAAAAGGAGGAAAATGCAATCCAGCTGTCATCTCCAAAAAATGATCCGAAGGAACAGCTGCTGTCAATTCTCAAGTGTGAGAAAACATGTTCGTGTGAAGACTGCTATCGTTCTGTCCTTGTCATGTTTAAATATTAGGCCTACTTTTGTTCAACTATTCAGTAAAGAGTGCTTACAAAATTTCTTTCCTACTGGATTAGGTGATTGATCCTTTATTCAGACCTTCATAAAATATCCACCAAGATCTACCAGTGAGTTAGCTCTTTTGATTGGTAATACTGACAATTTTATTAACATAAGTGCAAAAGAGAATGGAAAATTTATATTCATAAAGCTATACTTTAAACCCCATATTTTATATGTTATTAATTGATATTGCTATGGATAAAACAATGGATGCATTGGATGCATAGGATATATTATACAGCTCTGGTTTAGACTTCCTCTGTGATTTTACTGCCATAAATTATTGCACAGTGTACTAGGGTAAATCACAGAGATTTCCTAATTTCTTCCCTCCTTCTTTTTTGGTCTCTGCCTTGTTTTTCTTCTCTCTTTTGCTCCACCTACACTAGCAGTAAGAGCATGAAATAAAAAGATGGATGACTTGATACTTACACTTCCACACCACTTTCTATTCCAGTTGCCAACGTGTTTTACTCACTGATTAGGAATTGTTTAGCTATAAGAGCTCTCTACGCTATTTAAGAAAAAAATCCACATATTTACATATATTTATAGATTTATATACAATTTTTATAGCAGTCAATTTTCAGCAAAGCATTTGTGGTTATATAAAAATCAAAGGACATTTATTTGATAAAATGAAAGAAAGGGAAAGCTGGTAAAATATGGAAAGTGTAGTTCTCTTAAAGTGTTAAGAAAATAAAATACATGTTTCTATTGCAATCCAGAAGTTATTTTTAGAGAGAGGTCAGCCAGTAGATAAATGTTGCAATATTACTTTTAAAGATTATAGTAACTAATTATATAGTTCTGATTTCATCCATTTTGTGGGGGTTCAGCTTTATTATGTGAGAACCTCTATTGTTCTTGTACTTGATAAAGAGAACATTGAAATGCTTTGTCATCTTAATATTTTCAGTGGACCTTCTAAGAAAAAGTGCAGTTTTTTGTCATCTCTTTCCTAGTCCCATTCGTGACCTAGAATCACAGAACATGAAAAGGAAAACAATCTGACAATGTTATTCAAAACTTATTTGAAGTTAAAAAAATTTGCTTGGTAAAGATCCAAACAGCTCAGCAATTGTTTTAAATGATTCCTCAGTATTTTTCTGGTCAAACGAGATGGAATTACTAGAACAAGATTTGAGGTAGGCTGCATTTCAATAACTAAATATCTGATGCATTCTGGAGGAGGAGATGAGCTCTAATTTGACCATTAGTTCAACTAAGGATCTGAATTTTCAACATTGCTATCACTTTGATTATGAATCATTTAAAAAGGGGTTCTAATCCTAGGTGACTTCTAGTGATAAAAAAATGTATCAGAGAAAGAGAAAAGGACATATGCTGTGTCACTTGCAGCTGCAGAGGTCTCAGGGCCCATGTGTGAGAAATAAAAGCATGGTTATTCAGTGACTGAAATCATGTCACTAGACAGAACAGTGACTTTGATCCCAATGTATAAACGGGGAAAGCAAAGTAGCTTTAGAACTTTAATTGTGATCTCTATGACTTTGTGTTTTTTTTTTTACTGAAATAATAAATTATGAGCCAGCATCATAATGGTTCTTTTGCAACCTAACCCTTGATTTGCTTTAGCTTTACTTTTGGATGGTTTACCTTGTATTTATAAAGAGTATTTATGAGCATCTTTTACAAAACTACTCATTTTTTTTTTCTGGTCTGTGTTTTTAAAACAGTATGTTAAAAGTTAACATAAAAAAAAATACAGGAGAACAATAAATTATAAGCAAACCAAACATCTAAAGTTAATTTAACATTCAAGGTTTAGTTTGAACCTCTGACACTTTGAAAAAAATCTGAATCTAAACCATACACAACAGGACATGCATTGATTTTTCTGTTTTCCATTTTACATAGTGGACATTGATTTGCATTCCTAATAAAGCCATTAATAACAGAGTGAAAGGAAGGGTAATAGTCATCCGGTATGTCTGTAATAAGTAGGAATATCAGTCATTAACTACTATAAGTATTTCATAAGTATTTCAAATCAAAGTAATGTTGGTTCAGATCAGTGCTTACTGATCTTTCCATATCCCTGCGAGTGGCAATTCTCACAGTTATACAAGTATACTCTCTGGTTTGTTTTGTCCATCATCTTCATCCAATCATTTTATCCTTCCCATCAGTAAGTATGGAAGTTCCTGTAATAAGCTTCTTTCATAAAATAATGACCACAGAATTTAGTCTGTGGTTTATCTACCTATTGAACTAGTTATCTCTCTGTTTAAATGTTTGTCAAAACCAAATCTAGACATTAGGCAACATATCTGTAACCACAAAGGGAGAAATTTTCTACCATTCATAGACTTCCCCAGGACTCTCATGATCAGATGAACAGAAGCAGACTGTTGCATAAGATCTCACTGACACTATAGGAGGTTAATCTTTGCTAAAAGTCTAACCAAGTTAGTACCGTTTTGGTGTTGAAGAAAAAAAAAAAAAAAAAAAAGGGGTGGGTGGGGAAAGTGGTTAGAGAATTGCTACGTGCCCACTTCCTGATTCTTCATGATGATAAAAAAATTGTAGACAGCTTTGTCAGCTACCTGAGCTTTCTCTTCATTCCTCCTAGGCCTTCTCACAGTTTGAACAACTTCGGAGTAGTTCAAAGTCAAGGACATTCCTTCTTCTGAAAACTGCGCATCTGCCATTTTCAGAGTATGTGCAGAGTTGTCTCCTGCCAGCTGCAGTACAAGTTCATTAATTTTGAAGGCATCAAAAAGGCCACCATACTTGCTTGTTTTAATAGAAGTACATCTTTTCCACACTGGCAAACATAAGTGCAGACCTTTGTCCTGTCAGATCTGACAGCCACCACCACCTTCCCTAAGTCTCTCACCTACTCATCATCATTTCAAAACCCCTTTTGATAGGAAATATTTATGAGAGTCATAGCTTAAAGATGTTTTGCAACAAAGCAAAATACTAGGTTAGTAATGAAGCTGATAGGCAGTACCCGAAAGTGTCACTTTGCCCCAGGGCTGGCATTTGTGCTAAGCTTCATCTCAGATCTTAGCTCTGTAAGCTTGACAAGACTAGTCCAGTGAACATTATGGAATATCCTGTGGCAGCTCAGGTTTCTGTCATTTTCTTGTTAGCCACTGGTGAATCTTGAAGATGCAAAGCAATGGCAAGAGGGCTGATCTGTGTGACTAAAGAGTTGTTTTAAAATCATAGAATCATTTAGGTTGGAAAAGACCTTTCAGATCATCAAATTAACCCAAAGGAAGTAGAGAGAGCCAGGTCTTCTATCTTACTGGAGGCAACCACCCCCTCTTGCTGGCCAAGGGAGCTGAGGCATGGTTTTCTTTCCTGTTTTCTCATGAGCACAATGATCCTTCATGCCTTCAGCACTAGCATTCCCTAAAAATGTGATGAGAAAGGCATTTTGAGGCAAAGGTTGCTTTCTTTCCCAACATCCACCCCTAATTTCCCTTTACAGGGAACCCGTTTTGTCTCTAGTCTTTCTTAATTCTTCTCTGATAAGATTGTTGTTTTGATTTCTGATCAATAATTCCTCTCCATGTATCTCATGTCAACTAAGCTCAGTGAGTAAACCTGGTTTTGTACAGGATTACTGCTGTAATTTGAGTAATGTTTGTCTCTATGTTGCATAGTTTGAATGAATTATTAGTTTGAATAACTGATGAAATTTACTGAGATGTGATCAGCACATGCTAAAAAAAAATTAATTGGCTTTTGCGTAACTTTGATACCCTATCATCTTTGAGGAAATTAGTGAAGGATCACATATTCAAGGTATATATGTGGACATGAAACTTACGTTACTTGCACCCTAGAAAAATTTCAATCAAATTAATGGCATTCTCACTTCCACAATTTAAAAGATTACATGTTATACTGGCATAAATGCTTGGAAAAATAACTCACTCTTGAGGTAAGTGTCCAGGCATAAATCAGTTTGACATATGCTGTCTCCATGGTTAGGAATGGCATTGAAAAGAAGGTAACATAATTTCGAAGTTAAAGAATAATATGGGCCACAGCAACTGAGACAGTAATGAGTCAAAATTGCTATTCATTGTGCAAACCTGAATATGAAAGAAGCTGTATCTGAGAAAAGAATCTGAGAAAAAAAAGATAAAATCCAGCATCAGTTCATATTTGCTCTTTGAAGTCTGATCGTGTTCACAGAAAATAAATAAAAGAAACTGGGAGTGGTTCTTTTTTCTGATGATCAGGCTCTTTAGCTGTTGACAATTCCATGGTTTTGCCTGTTATTACACTGTGTCAAGTGTATATTTAAATATACATAATTGGAGACCAGGAAAAATCCTTTTAATCTTTCTTAACTTCATTGCCCAGTGCAGTGCTTCAGCACTGGAATGACATACATACTGTGGTGGAAATCAGCAGAGTAGAAAGAATCAAACCAAGGAGTACCGCTCTTCACATCTCAGGATGCTGCACTTGTCAAAAAGGTCTCAGAGAAGAAAACTTCTCTGTGAATTGACAGTGCTGTTAGAAAAACTGGCAAAACTTCAGTTTACACAACATTAGCATGACATTTTTAAACTGTATGGTAGAGGAGTTGATATCTGATATTAAATACTTCCGCAGCTCCGAAAGTGGGGTAGGAAAGATAAATTGAATGCTTTCATGGTAAAATCACCTTTCTTATCCTGAGCCCAGTGCCTTCTGACCATGTTCTTTTAGATTCCCCATGTGGAGGGTTTACTGTATAATACAAAACATACTTATTTGTTCCTTCTTTAGTTTTCATACTATTATGCTGGGCTGAGCCATGTGTACTTCCCAGTCCTGGTCTGACTAGCCCAGGAAGACATATATTTGCATTCCTTTGATTAACTCAGGACAAACAGCTAAAGAGCCAGTTGATTCTCTCAGCTGATGTAGCTGTTTATGGGAACAAGGACTGCTCTCTCACGCCCTTGTTGTTGAGAGAAGTTCAGCTTCCTTTGTGCCAGCTGTGGTCTGTAGCCCTATATGTTCTTACCTAAAGTTGATGAGGACATTGCCATTGCCGCTCACCTAGGAGCCGTCTTCCACCGTAGGGGTTTGCTGGTTCAGGGTGCTCTTTCTCAAATTCCTGGCAGCTGGATTTGATGTGTGCTTGGTACAGTATCATGCACACATGGGGGAATATGTTTGTCTCTAGCCTCTCCTTACACTTCTAGTTGGACCAGAGGTTCAGGATTCGAGCTCTTGTGTGGGTTAATGGCTAGGTGTCATGGAGTGTTACACTGGCTGCTGTTACCAAGGAAACTTGTGATACAGATTTTAGAAACTGTCTGGGAAAGAATTAATGAGCAGTTAACTTGGTTTCAGATCTAACTGGGCAAAACTATCTGTGTGAAAAATGAGGGTTCATCCACACCAAAAATCTTTAGTAAAACTTTGATTAGGGTTCTTTTATGTGGGTAGCTAACTGATTATTTTGAAATCTATTTTAAAAAATTAGAATATTTTATTTCATATTTTTCTAAGACATTGACCCTTACAAATGTTCAAATAAAGAATATTTTAATTTCAGGAAGACTGTAAAAGAAAGAATAAGGCTGAAAAGGACCTTATCTTGTCTTCTAGTGTATTTGCCTCGGGACGAGAGCAGCTATAGCTGAACGATTCTTGGCTGATGTGAGTCTAACCAACCCTTGAAAATCTGGATTCCTCCACTTTCTTAGCCAACCTAATTCCTTCTTTATCCTCTCAATGATAACTTTCTCATAACATCTAGCTTAAATCTCCATTGCTGCATTTTATGCACATCACTTCTACCTTATTCCCCAGTGGATATAGAAAGCATTCTGTCAGAGTAACCATTTATGTGTGTGACTAGTGCTCCTTTATCTTCATTTTTCCTTTCAAGACTGAACAAACCAATTATTTCCAAATTCCCTTTATTTAAATTCAAACTATACTCACAGACAAAAATCACTATAAACAAAAACCTGCCAACAAACAAAACAGTCCTCCACTTTATTCTTGGAGCAAGCTTTGTGGAGAGCTGAAGCAATGTCCTGGATTCCTTATTGTGAAAAGGAAAAGCCAAGCATGCAGTCCAATAGTGTGCATTACAAACAAAATGAGAATCTGAGAAAATCCCATAACTGAGTGATATAATGGAGAGCATTTTTAAAATATGATTAAGAAAAGCAGTCTATAACATAATCACAGGCAAATATGATTCTTTCCAGTTCTTGTATCTACATTAACTGGATTGTTTTTAAGGGCAATTGCTTTCATTCTTATTACTACCTGCTTGAGGTTAGAATTTTATATTTAAAATTTATACTTGTACATCAGAGAGTATAGTTATGTGGACACATCCCTTCATCATCACATCTAAATTATAAGTAGGAGGTTTGTTCTTTAATGAATCAGACTGAAGAAAATATTGCTAGGAATTAAATCATGTAACCAAGCATATTTGCATTGAGGTACATTGCTATATTTTTTGTGGAATAAAACACAGCCTACTTTTCCAAATGTTGCTATTAAAAGTATTTTTCTGAAGTTGCCATTAAAAATATCTTGTGAACTTCTTTGCAGGAAAGAGTTTATAGTAAATTAAGGAAACCCCAAGAGAAGTCATTTATTTTATTCCAACAATACATGAAACAATGACAGGTTTGCAAGCCACAGCTTTGTTTTCCCATGTGGTTTCTGAGTTTTTTCCATATGTCATGTTGCATACATGGGTACAAGACTCTTCTCATGTAATTTATAGTTGGGGATGCCAGAAGCCCTCAGTTTAATCAGGAACTAAGCTCAGTGAGTCGATGATAGGTGCAGGTCAATAGAGATTCTCCAAGTGTCTCTCCTTGTTCCCAAGACTCCAGGTCACCAGCCTGCTACATGTTAATTACTACTGAGAACTAATCTTTTTCTGTCATAGAACTGAACATGTAGGAGAACCTGTTCTCCACATGCTCTATTTAATGAGCAGCAGAATTTGTTCAGCTCCTGTCAGGGAGATCTCATCAGAAAGAGAAACCTTTTTTTATTTGTGTCAACTTTGGTACTCATAAAATGGCCTGTCTTAGTCCAGAGGGGCAAATGGCATTTCCCATCCTTCTCATGCCCAGTATCAGTGCCACACAGTATCACTTTCACCCAAAGGAGATTGGTCTAGTCATACTCAAGTATGCATGAGTGCATACAGCTTTCCCCCACTCCCTCAAATTCAGGGAACAGAGCCTAGAGGTGTGGCACAGCAGGAATGTTCTTTCCTTGAATTGTCTCTGCTGTATGCTGTAGGTTATGGCTTACTAGGAGAAAATTGTAAGATGGGCGCTTGGAAGTCTTTGAAGTTCTTTGAAATGTTCTAGTATCTGAGTTGTACTGATACACATTGTTACTTCTTTAATGATGTAAAAGAAATCACCTTTTCAATTAAAATAGGAGTGGATAATTTTCTGAGAAATAGAAACAAAAAAGTTTTGGATAATATCTTAAAGCTCAAAAAACCTTTCCTTCTGTTTGGCAGAACTTATGTGACTGGAGTTTATTACTCATGTACTTGAATGTCTGCACTGCCCAGGGATTTTTGGTTCACTTGCTGCTTCTTGAACTGGCACACATCACCTGCTTAAAGCAGCTATTTTAAAGCAAACAAACCCTGTAACATTTAAAAACAATATGAATTTATTCTCAGGGTGGGGCTAGTAGGCAAAAAATGCAGTTTCTTTAGTCAATCATCTGGGACCCTATCCCTTTTCAACTGACAAGTCTGAAAGCATTTTTTGTTTCCAAGGATTTCATTTTAACTACATTCCTTTTTGATATGGTAGCAAGTAAAATGAAAAACAGTTTTAAGTGAAAGTGAAAAACATAATTTTCACATGTTAATGGTTCTGTGCATTGTTAGCTATTAAGCATCATTTTAATTTTGATTGGTCAATGAAAATGTGAGATTATGCTGAATGAAATTAGTCGGCTGTATTCCAGTAGTGACATCCTTTTACTTTATATTTGTATACACTTAGACAGAATGCAAGTTTATATTGGCTAAATACTTATTTCACTCATTTAATGGCCTAATCTATAAATTAGAGTAAATGTCTCTTTTCATCCCTATGTTATAGTCAACTTCTGTGTACCGTTTTATACTGTGAACATACTCAGTTGGTCATTTTTCTAATGAATTTCAATTAAAATAATGGAAAAATTAATAGCTGACTGTCCATGATCAAAATGTGCAGTCATGTATCCACATATACTGTTTTCATACTTGACACATACACCTTAAAAGACACATATATCTAAAAGAACAGGCATGCAGCGAGGCTTTTTCACCAAACTAGGACCACTCCTGACTGGACCCTCTGCACCTTGCATGCATTTAAGGTGCCACTTTTAAGTGGTGTACTCTGGCAGAGTTCTATGATAGTGTTTATTGCTGATTAAACTGTTCTTATTATCAGTGAAATGAGGTTTTATCCATTTCGTCAACTTGTCATACCTTACCCTTGGGTATTTTTTCACACTGTTCCCTTCCTTGTGAAGAAAGAGTGAGGTGGTATCAATAGTATTCATACATGTGTACTTATGGTTTTGTGGACAACCCTCTTTTCCCATTTCTTATAGTTACTAGAATAAAGTAAATATCTCTGTGCATTAGAGTGAAATACTCCAAGTATTTGAGTGAAATGGAAGGAGGAAGAGTTATGAAATATGACCCCAAATAAAAGGGCCTGTAGGTTATTAAAGCCAAAGGGTACATATGATAATCTCCAAATAGAACCATAATCTTTGCCTTTGAAATCTGGAGGGAAATTTTCCTTGTCTTTGAAAGTTTAACTGTGATTTTCACCAGAAAGTTCTGAAA
This sequence comes from Falco peregrinus, assembly GCF_023634155.1. NCBI lineage: Eukaryota > Metazoa > Chordata > Aves > Falconiformes > Falconidae > Falco > Falco peregrinus. The sequence goes on from NC_073728.1 coordinate 3,936,441, forward strand.
CTTAAACCTGCATATTGGTAAGATCATGTGGCTAGATTACATTGAAAGGCAGTGCATACTTTACTGCTCAATACATTTAAAGCAAACTAATGTATTTAGAGCCTGCAGTGCAAAAATTACATATTTCTTTACATTCCTTATTTGTACTTACTGTTAGCAAAACCCCTGTCCTTTTAAGCACAAGGTGATGCTAATGATGTAATTAGTTAGGTATATAATTGTGCATACCCTGTTATAGACACACTTTAGCAACATAGTGTAACATGATATATCATTGTTCTCCCTGCAAATTCCTAAATTGTTATGAAAATATTTCCCTGTAATGATTTATCCATAATCATCATGATTGTTATATACTTATTTACATAGTTGTCTGAGTTTGTTATAGAAACACAAATTCCAAGTAAAGAAGGAATGAAAGGAGGTAGCCCCTGAATAGCTCCCAAGTAGGGAACTCATCCAAAAAAAGCCATAGTAAAGACATTTTCTCTTTTGTGTAAGTAGCAAGAAAAGCAAACTCCAAACTGTTACTCAGTTCCTTTTATCTGCACCTGCAGGTTACACTACAGAGGACCCTAATGACTTTTATAAACATTGCTTAACAGGTAAAAGCATTTATAAGTCTTGAGAAACCAACAGAAATCTGACAACCAGTCACCCTGTCTCCTGACATGTGAGTGAAAAGGTTATTATTTTCTTAACACAGAAGACAGCTTTAAGTATTCACTCTCCATACGTAAAGTAAATCAATTTAAAATTTCATCATAGCTATCAAGAATGACTATGAGCAGGAAGATACAACAATCTTGAAGGGATAAATTTCGCCAAAAAAAGCCAAAAAGAAAACAAACAAACAAACAAAAAACCCAAACAAAAAAACCCAACAGGAAAATGTAAAACAAAATAGTGTTGGAAAGATTTGGGTCTCATTCCTGTTAGTAACTTTTTGTCCTTGAGCAGATTTTTACAATAAGTGAAAAAGCAGCAGGTAATTTTCCTGGCTACAATAACCTTAAACTTGATGCAGAGACAGAAGGGAAGTAAAGAAATCAAATGCCTAAGTGGCCTCTGGAAAATTAAGTCTTAAAAGCCAAGTTACGATGCATAGCACTGGAGGTAATGGCAGCAAAAGCTCATTTTTATTATTTTTTTTTAGCAGTTCCATCAAATGCTAGTCAAACACTGTCCTGACCAACTGATCTGCCAGTTCTGTAGAAGAGACTGTACTTATGTACTTTTCCCATCTTTGTGCTTATCATACCAAGGTATAAGTTGTCAAAGCCAGCAAAAGTGTAAGGCTCTTAGTGGAAAACGCTTGCTCCAGAAGACAGAGGAAGGGAAAGAACAAAGCCAAATCAGGCTTCAGAGATTTATTCTGTCAGTAGTCTGTGACATCATATGAGTTTAATAAGAGCTTAACTGAACCCTTCTCAGGGAAAGGGAATTCTAGTGAAAGCCCAGGATTTTAAGAGGTTATCAAAAGAGACAGATTTAGTTGATGAAATGTCACGTCATGAACCTTGCTCATTGCTAACAACATAAAACAAAGAATGTGCTGTAGGACCAGCCAAAGAAGTGTTCTCGGTAATGATTTTATTCTGACCGTATGGCTTTGTATCTATCAGTTGCAAAGAGCTGATCCCTTCTAAATTAAAGCTGCCATAGTTGTCGTGTGCTGTTCACAGGCTTCCACAGAAAGAGGTGTTACTGGTCCCATAGAAGAACATTTGGACAAGTATTATGCTCCCAGTAGCCAGCAGGTTATCATTACACTGCTAACAGTAATGATATCTCTAGGACCAAGAGTTTATTGTCCTAAAACTCGGAGATTATCAGTACTTCTGCAGCAAGAAAGCCCCTTTCCCAAATAGCCATGCAGGCACAGGAAAGGCATAATAGCAGGGTGATAAAAATCTTGAGGTAATACAATGCAGTGAGGAAGTTAAAACAGTTTGTCTTAGTTCTGTCATCCAACAATACTTCATAACCCAAAGGACATGGTTTTAATCAGTGGGTCTGAAATGTAAATGAAGCAAATTCTGACAGCCTTTGATCAAAGGCAAAGAGAAGGATGGAAAGCTTCTCAGATAAGTCTCTAAGGGAGCAGACAGAGTTAGTCAGATAAACAGAACAAAAGTAAAATATATTCACATCCCAAATTTTGCTAAATTTAGCTTTGACAAAAGAACCCAGAGGTAGCCTTAAGCCAGTGTAATTAACTGGTTAAGAAAGTAGCAGTGGGCTAATACTTTTTGGTGGCAGGCTCTATGCCGACTGAAAACATGTCTGATAAGGTGTGGGCTACAGAGATGACACCATCAAAGCGATTTTGAACCCTTTGATGGGTGCCAAGAGACACACTTTCTAAATGGGTATTCAGTTACTTACTGATTGGTAATTCAGAAGAATCAGGTTAATACTTCCAGCTCTAAAAACTGTGAATTAGAGATGGCTGACTTAAGATTCATTAAAAAAGCAATCAGCTGGAGCCAGACTTTAGAGCACTTTGGTTACTGTGGAGAGGAGGAAAAAGCACATTAAGGTATAAGTCCCATTGCAGTTTTCTTTCCAGCAATGGACACCAAGTCATCATTATTATTATTAAGTGCCAGACTAAATACATGTCACGATTTTACAGAGGGTATCCCACAAAATCATGTTTCTTATGTTTAAAAAACCAAAGCAAACCAACACAAGACCTTTTGTTATTTCATTAATGTGGAATTATTTACTGTGGGAAATGGATTAGATTGAATTGACTTCATAATGATCAAAGTCATTGCTCCATTTATAGACTGTAAGTTTAGACAAAAGAAAACAGGCTTTGGTTGGTATTTGAAACAGTTCTGAAATGTCAACACTTTTAAAATAATTTATTTAAAGAATATTTTAAGCAATACAATACAAATAGAACATTTTAAACAATGTATTTTTAAACCCCCCTATTAGAATCGATTGGTCTTGTTATGAAGTACATTCTATGTATTCTAGGTCTGGTCAGGCATTTGTGAAATTCTCACTATTGCAGAGGCTCGGTTTGATTTCAGAGTGTTCTGGTGCACTATGATGAGGATTTTCACAAAAATTGATCAGATTGCCAGAAAGCTCTCAACAGCCTGCTAAACCAGGATCTAGGCTGTTGAGGCAGATGTCTGAAGGTTTCCAGGTTCCTGCTGGGCCCACTAGCCAAGCCACTAAAAACGTAGTGCTTCTTTCAGTTCCTTGACTATCTTAACGCCTGTTAGACAACCACCAGCATGAGAAACCTTAGGAGGTAAAAGCTGATAAATGACTTTTCTTAGTTTCTTTGCTGGCCATCAATAAGCAGGAGAGATTAAAAACTGACCATACTCTTCTGGTCAGATTAACAGAAACATGGTTACATTTTCCCATCTCAGGTCTTTGGTGGGCAGCAGGGAAACAAAGTCAAATTATACATCACTTTCAATCAGCAGTTGCCAGGGCAGTGGTTTACCATCTGGTAGGCAAACACTGTGGATTGCATATATGTTTTTGATAACTTTAAATTTTATTATTTCTCATTCAAAATAAATTTTCTCTAAGAATTTTGTGAGTTTATATTTTTGGTCTTAATCTGGGACAGGATTTATTTATTTCTATCATATTTATTAGATTAATTTACAATATGGAAAATTCATTGCTGTTTATAAATTTGAACATGAGTGCTTAACCTTTGTACCTGTTCTTCATATGCAATATCATTCCTAGGAATTTTCACAAACTAATTAAGAACATCATACACTACTTGATAGCAGACATCTTCGTCAGCCTTGGACATGTAGAGACAAGGTCTATAATTCAATGAACAGGTATTTTAACTACCCTGTTGCTGCTACATTCCTAGTGGGAATGTCTGATTCCCTGTGGGCTTTCAGGTGCCCCTAAGTGAGAGGCTCATGAGTTGAACTCATAAGCTACTGCTGGATGGTGGACAGATGCATCCCTGCAGAGCGCAGTGCTCACGGCAGTCATGAGAATAGCCTTAACACAGGTCTCAGTGTGCAGTGGGGCTCTTCCACTCCCTGTGTCTGGTCATCCTGATGTTTGGCTTTCTGAAAAACTACACAGGCTGTGGTTTGTTGGGTTTTGTGCATTTTTTTCTAAAAACACTACTGTTATGCCTTTGAAAACACAGTAAATCTTAAACTGTTTTGATAGCACTTGGGAGAGTATATGGTGGCTCACTTAATTAGGAAACATTTGTTTCAGGATAAAAGAGGTATGGAAAATACGTTATTAATATTTCTCAAATATTCATATAATGAATTTTCTAGTGTGCATTTAATGATAAATAGGTGTTTACTAAGAATTTCACTTCTAGTTTTTAAAAAAATGTTCATAACAGAAGGTGTAGGAACAACACTGTTATTCAAAAAGTAATAATGTATCTACTAATATTTTCTTTATGCTGGAAAAGTACTTTTGCATTATTCCTCAGTATCAGAACAGAATGTATTTGAAAAGTGAGAGTATCTATGAAGGTATCCAAGTAGTGTGCTATTAACATCAAAGTAGGTTATTAATCAGTAGACAAATCAAGAGAAGTGTTCCTGAGTTCTAAATTTTGTGCCCCGATCTTGAGGACAGTGGAAAGACCCCCACTGATTTCAGTAATCATTAAATTTTTATTTTTATATCCACTTCAAGGATTTGAACAACTCAGAATTGTAAAAAAAAAAAGAAAAAAAAAAGTATATATATAAAGCATATCTACTTTACAGTATCATTTTATTGACTTTTAAAATTATTTAAGTTAGACCAATATTTTCACAGTTTGGAATACTTCACACTGAAGACAATGAAAGTTACAGGAGCCTATATCTGCATAAGTATCTAAAATGTAAAGCCTGTCCTGCAAACAGTAAAATTATTAATTTTGCATATCTAACTGCACTGAAAATATGCAATTTCACAGGTTCATCAATACGTGCAAGGTCAAGTGCAACATTTAAGTCATCAAATACATATAAGCTTTGAAGATGCTCCCATCTCCTGCATTAAAAAAACCCTAAAAATCATTGGACTAAATTTTATGGAAACAAGTATGATGTGATTGAAACTGCCTGTCTTGGAGTCTTCAGATTACTTTTATTTTACTCTGGAAAATAATTTTGCCATGGCAGCAGGATCATAAATTACATAATTTTTCCTTTTTGAATATCACTCTCCATTTACTTAAGTACTTCATAACTGATTCTATATTTGTCTTGTAGAACACACATGTCATCAGCATGTGAGACCACATCCTTGGGAATATTGTATATATATTTTGTGTAGCTATATAAAATCCGCAGCTCCCAAGCTCACTGTGTTTTTTCCTTGTTGTATAAATTCAATAGTCCTTCTGTAAACACTTTTGCATACTACTAAAATACTGGATATTTGTTTAGACAATCTACTGTGCATCCTCTCTATAGAGAATATCTTTAATATTCTTTTAGTTTTCAACTTTTCCATCAACTAAAACCAATATTTTTTTTTTAAAAAAAACCTTTCCTAGAACAGAGTTTCAGAAAATTGAAAATAATTAGATTATCTTAATTAGATTATCTTTCTTTTTTTCTTTTTTTTCTTTTCTTTTTTTAATTATCCATCTTGATTATAGTAAAAAAGGCAAAGGTCAAGAAAGAGGACATGAACACAAATTTTGGATCCAGGCATGTTTTAAGTAAACGGAGCTCGGTGTTGCCGTGGACTTTAGTGAATAGTAGTGGGCAAAACAAACTGACAAGTGTTAGAGTTTTATGTTACAGTCATTAGTAGGTCATATTAGGAGTATGTCAATGTTTAGGAACAGACCTATGCACAGGCTGGCGTGCGGCTGTATCTTACCATGGCGATGGCTCGGGAGACCTCTCCTTCAGAGCAATACAGAAGCAGCCAGGCAGGATATTTCTTCCTATACAGGAAAAAAGCTTACAGAGAAAATGAGAGTCCATCTTGAAAGAGATAAGACTATGTGAATGCTCAAGGACAATTGGGTAACCTGCCTTGCCTAGTTTCTAGAATACATGAACAAACAATTTGGCATGAGTAAAGACTACATCTACTCCTTTGTAGCCCTTTGTCTTGGAAGAGCTCAGTAGATAGGTTAAGGGTCATTTATCACTACTCCCTACAGACAATTCTTTGTTTGACTGCAGTTTTATCCTAATTTACAGTATGTTGACTTTAGATTCTTTAGCACTAAACATCAAAACTAGAAGAAATAAATTAAAAACCCCACAAACATAGGCTAAGATTAAACTGTGGAATTTATTCCCTGATTTTATGTTGTAGAGTTAAAAGCTATAAACATAAGTGAGTTAAAAATAATAAAAAAAATCTTTACCATAAAGCACACTTGCTGCTTTTTCGCCATTTGAGAACATCTTTTCAGTTGGTTCATAAAACTAAAGTGGTCCAAGAACTATACAATACCTAATTAGCGGGAATGGTGGATGTAACTGATTCTTTTCGGCTCTTACTTTCATTAAGCTTCATATTCAATTACATGATTAGAATATCAAGCTCTGTTCCACGAAATCCTAGGGGGAGGGGAGGCCCTGCACATACTTTCTAAAGAGCCACAAAAGAAAAGCAAGGTTATTATTAGCAATCTTAAATTCTTTATATAGACTATCATATCTCCAGAGTAAAATTGTCAGGGTGGCACCTCAAAAAAGGTTGAAAATCAGCACTATGATACCAGGACCAAATAAGTTTAAGATCATGAAAAATTTTAGTGTAGAATGTATTTTTTCTCATTCTCAGAATGTGTTTTAATTTTTAATTGAGCACAATTTCCAGCTGTCATCCTCAGCATTCCTCCGTTCTCAGCTGTTGTCTCATAAATGGCTAGAGAATGCTCTTTCACTATTTAGCACTAATTAATTTTGTTAATTAAATGTCACCCTGCTTTTTTCCTTATTAGAGTTTTTGTACCAAAATGGTTCCCAGGACATTGCTGCTAAAATCACTAAAGATTAAAAAGAAAGGATGGAAATTGAATGTGCAAACACTAGAGAATTCATTAAACACGTTGTAAGACTTGCAAATGCCTCTTGACAAGCAGGATAAGAACTGTAAGACACTTTCCTCTGAGGGTGAGTTAATAGGCTGGCCATTTATGTCAAATGTTTTGTTGGTGGGCAATAGTATCACAAACTGCTGAACTCAAGAGCCAGTGTCAACATGTAATCCTGTTCTGAAATTTCTCATTATAGCAATCACATTGTCTGTGAATTTCCCTGTATTAATTGCATACAGCCAGTGGACAAACATCTTGTTATTTCTCGTTTCCTTTTTAGATCTAAAGTAGCAAGTGCATGTGGGAAGAAAATGAGAAAGGCAGACTTTGTCTTCCTCCAATGTAGTGGCAGCTCATCTGTCCATTAAAAAAAAAAAAAAAAAAAAAAAAAAAAAAGGTTTGAAACACTTTCTGGGGTCATGCTAATGTGTGTATGGGGAGCTGGCAAGCAGCCACATAAAGATGAATACTGCTTTTTGAACCCCTGTAGTCTGTGGCAGAGCACAATGCATATGTTAATACGCTTTTTTGTAGTGTTGAAGGGTTTCACTATTTTCTTGGTGGCATGATACCCAAGTACAGGCCAACTGTATTAAGGAACACAGAAAGCTGCAAGTGAGGAATGTAGTCCAGGATATTATCAGGAGAAACATGCAATCTTCATTGATTTCTTGGCATTATCATTAATAACAAAGTCAGGGTTTCCTATAAGTCCCTGAAGTTTTTAGTCAGCATGTTGAGTTAGTTCTTATTGTCATTCATCCTTCCTCAAAGGCTTTTGAGTGAGTAGGGAGAAAGAGAGAAAATGCACCTGGTTGTGTTTCAATGGACTGGTTCTGCTTCGTCTTTCTCAGCTGTGTGGGCATGCGACTAGAAAGTGCTGTGTGTTATGCAGCAGGCAGAGACCTGAGAGAAACATCTGCTGGGCTTTGTATAAAAGTTCAAATGATACCAGAATTAAGCCTAGTATTTCTGTCAAGCTTTCAGGGGAATTGGATGGAGGCATCAGTGAAGGATATTTTACTCAGTTCCCTTTACTTGTGTATATGCTTGAAATGCACAGGGATGGCCTGGTTTCTCAAAGGCGACATGGCTAGGAGTTAGCACATGTACAAGTAAATTAAACTGGTGCTACTTAGCTAAATATCACATTCAGCCTGAGCTAACTGTTTCCAGACAGCATCTGGAAATGTTTGGAAAGGGTTATATATGTAATTGGGGTTTATATAGTTTAGCGCTCTAAAACATTGTAATTCAACGTAAAGCCTCTTGTTGCCCGTATGCACATTGACATAGGACTATCCAAAGTGTTCTTCACAGTTTAGTGAACTGTTTTGGTAAGTGAAGGATGTAGTGCAGGTCAGATGCTAGTAACTAGTTTATCTCCTTGCTCATGCTGACACAATATGGAACACATTTGTTTTGCAGGTTTTTACCGACACCTTAGAGGTGCTGAAACTGATGTCTCTCAAATGTCCAAATTCAGCAAAATCAGTCTCTAACTTTCTTCATATGTACTATAAAATTATTCCTTAGCAAAGATTTCTTCCTTTGGTAAAGTCTCAAGAAATTCAAACAGCCTGTAGGCAGAAATATATTGAGCTGATCTATTTTGTAAACATTTCAAAATAATGAATGCCTTCCACGAGTTTTGGACAGATTATCCACAAACAAACTTATAAACACAAACTCTTTTTCAAACCAAGTTCTTTACGACCTATACATCAGCCAGTTCTAGTGATGTGACAGTATTATAAGAGTGATTGGGAGAGTAAAAATAATTGTGAGGAGTAATTTCAAGATGGCAACATTGAAAGAATTGAATAGAAGAAAAATGGAAAAGAAAAGGACAAAATTATAGAACAGATTTTTAAAAAGTAATAACTGTAAATATATTGGCATCCCTAAAAGAAATGAAGGGGAAAAAATGTCCAACTACATCATGAAACAGCTGGCTAATGTATATGTATTACTGGATCTCAGTCATGCATAATAACAGGAAAAAAGCTAATATATTGTTCATATCCTAAACTTGTGTCTGGCTTGGAGTTACAACATCATTGGGAAATTGCTTAGAAATACACTGAAGAATGGGGACTATTAGAGATAATCTTTCTGCACTGCCAAAACTGTACAGTCGATACTATAATAGTAGTAGTAATAATAATACTACTACTACTACCCTTTATCCTTGACATTGACATGCTAGGAATATTGAACAACACTATGTCCAAACAGCTCACATGTGAAACTAATCCATGACTGCAGGTGTTTGAGATGAGCTGGTTTCTCAACACAGGAGAAAATTATGTTGCCTGTGTGGATGGACAACAGGAGTATTATAACCTGCTCTTGGTAACAGGCTTCATCAATTACCTCTCTCCTCTATGGGTCAATGAAGGGGGTGGTGGGTGGTGGTGGGGTGGCAGGCAAGTCAAAGCCATTGCTGTAGCAAGCAAGATCTAAACCTCTATCATGTCATTGATCCACCCCCAAGTGCCCTTTCCTGTGAGTTCCTCATGCCAGCTAAATACAGTTACTTTTTCTGTCTTCTCGCTGTTAGATCTTGCGTGAGGTCTAACAGAAACAGTCAGCATCTCTGGTGCGGTATATGCCATGCCTGTGTTATTGACTTATATTCAGCAAGTTTAAGTCAATTGCAATCATGTTCCAGCTTAAGTGTCAGGGAGCATTTTGGTGCCCTACAGCGTAATGCCAGTCTGAAGAGGGCTGTAACAGGAGATTAACTTGTAGGAACATCATGCTAACTGGAACAGAGAGCATAAAAATAAGAGGGAAAGCAAAGCAAGGTGAAGATTAAAATATAAACATCAGGAGATCATTTTAGAGCTTACTGGAGACTGGCCAAACTGAAGAAACCTGAAACAGAACAAAAATATCGCTGGGGTTGTAGGAGAGGACGTGGGAACATATTATACACATTATGGTGATGTCTCAAAATGCAATCCTTCTGTCTGCGGAGATATGAAGGAAGAAAGGAAACATGAGACCCTTGGGTTGTGACATTCCTCTACAGCCAAAATTTGGGGAATTTGAGGGATCTCGTGAATTGAACAGGGCACTGAAAAAATCATTTTAACAGCTTCTGCAAATAGCAAATTTTTATACTAAAACTGGGACTTGGCTATAAAACTCCTATGTCTGTATATGAGGTATACTGTGAGGAAAAGGTTAGGGGATCTAAAAAGACAATAAAATAAAAATAAAAATAAAAATGTGGGGTTAAATGAAAATAGAAAAAACTTGGCATGGATGATTAATGATCCATTAATTCTACAATCACTTTCAGAAAGGTTAAATCTTTCCCAATCCCAGTGACAGCAGTAGTAGTCCAAGGCAGCATTCTCACATATATGTACAAGCCTATAACATTATATATCTACATACACAACACTACCAAATCTGAATGACAGCAAGCAGGTGGTTGGCAGTAAAAATTAAGAGACAGGTAGCTTCAGTCAAGGCACAGGACAAGATCTGTACAGAGTTAGTAAAGAGCAATTGCCTTAGCACATGGGAGCTAATTTTGAAATGAGAAAGGAGATAAAGCACTCCCACACCGATGGTGGCAGGACTGGAAAGTCTTGCAGCAGCAGAGAAATTGCTCAGTATAAGCAAAAGCCATGCAACTTTGCTTATATTTGCGAGGAATTGATAACATAGATAAATCAGGTGAATTTAGCTCTGTCTCTGACCGTATTCCTGTTGACACTATAATAGCCTTTTAGCTATACAAGATTTATACAGAGCTATACAAAGATTTAGAGTGTACTGTTACAGGGGAGTCTGATCCACATTAGACTCAGGCCTGTGTGCAATACAGGGGAAAAAATATGCGTTGGCAATTACATGTGGGTATGAGGTTTTGAGTGTTTGTCTCCAACACATGAACAGCACAAGAGCAGGGAGATTTTTAGCCACTGAGCACTGGCCTTTCTTCTCTTTAAAATGCTTGGTAATTCCAGGAGTTTGAGCAATTCCTTGTGAACGCTGTCCCATTGACTTCTGATTCATCTGCGTACATCAATATTATTGCTGCTTTCTGCTGTGGTCCTTTTTGTGGGGTTAATATAATCGGTATAGTTGTGGCTAAAAAATTAAGTTAGCTGATAACATGATTTGCAATCAGAGATTATTTTCTTTTCTAAGAAATTAAAAGACTCAGTGAAAACCCATCATTTAACAATAAATTAAAAGCCCATAAAAAATATGGAATAACATATTTAATTCAGACATTCCATGATTCTGAGCTATAGTTACCTTGTCTGAGTACCTTTGGGTGACTTTCAAAGTTGCTGCTGGAACAAAATTTTGTGCTCCTTCACTGACTTGTATGCAGCATTTATACTTGAAAGGCATGCTAAACTAATATTTTGGGGATAGTTTACAATTTTAGATTATCTACCATTTAAATCTTTAAGTTTCTTTTGATAGCGATGAGATTTTCATACCATCTGGTTTCTCAGAGATAAGATCCTCTTTTTTTTTCTAAAGCTGGCAAAAAATCCACTTGCCATAGCTATCACTGCATGACATATCTATGTCTTGGAACGTAGGAAATGCAGTTACGAGAAGAAAACATTTGGTGAATTTGTACATTTTTTTCTATTATTTTATGCTATGGTGCTGAAATATTGATACATTATTTTTCATCCATACCTTTAATGTTTCATCTATTTTATTTATTTTGGTATACAATGTCTGCTGCTTCTGCAAATGTACATATAAGATCAGTGGTAATATCTGTGTGCATTAAGTGATTCATATGTAGTAATTTTGGTATTGAAGCCTGTATTTAGAAATGTAGTCTCTTAGAGAGAGATTTCCAGAAAAACAACAGAGAAACCCAAGCACAGGAAGTGTTATTCATGGTGAAAGCTACTGGTTTGAAATTTTAAACTTATGGAAAAGTAAAACATTTGATGGGGTCTCTCTCTACGACATAATAACTAGTTTGCTGCAGTGCAATTCTGTAGGTAAAACAGATAAACTGTGCAGTGAGTACGAAAAATAAACTCATGAAAAATGAGATAGTTGAGTTGTGCCATGTTTTATATGACTTGCAATCCATCATCTTTGGTTTTAACATATTTAGAACAGTTTGGTTAACGTTCTTCAGGAGGGAAGGAAAACTAAGATGTTGATACAGCTGCTAAAATATTTACATATAGGTTGCAAAGTAAGGGACTATTTTTATGTTCTCGTGTTCGCTTACTAAATTCAGATCTTCATTTTCACTCTGTATGTGTTACTGTCTATGTGAGAAAGAAGTAAGCCAGTGTCTTCCGTGATAGGTCCAAGGTGCTTGTGCTTGAATTATTTAAAGCACTCTTTGGTTCCTTTCTTCATTTTCTCCACTAAGGAAAACAAGAAATTTATACAATACATATATACAATTTTGAGCAGGGAAGAGAGAATTGAGGGAAGTGGTATCACCTGCAGTAAAAGGGTAGACCATTCAATTTTGCACCACTTGACACTTTCATAATCAAAAATCAAAATCTCATCTGATTTCTCCTGTGTAACTTCTGCTTCCTAGAGGAACAGAATTTGGGAGTTTTGCTTTGTTATGGTGCTCCCACCAGTGACCCGGAGACTGAAGGAAGCTACCTCATGTAGGACTACATATAAGAGGAAAGAAGCACGGGCAGTCTCGCCACAATGCTACCACATACACCTCTACTCCAAAGCAGGCAGCAACAGGGCATAACCTAATGAGCCAAGCCACAGGGCAAACATCATCTGCTTCACAAGGAGGAGAGGCAAAAGAGATATCGACATAGGAGGTTATATAATTCTCAAGCACTGGAGTACATACGTACTAGTAGCAGCATGAGGATCTGGAGGGCTTTTGTTCCAATTAACTGGTGCTGAGAGGCTGTCAGCCTCCCACAAAAATCCCTTGGGTGGAAAGGAGGAATGTGAGGATGCTCCCTGGGAAGGTGCAGCTCAGACGAACTCTGAGTTCTGCTCCTGTCGCGGTGGTAACTTCAGAAGTAGCATGCTCAGCCCTCCCTCAGGCGCTGCTCCCACCCTGTGGGTGAGGAGCAATGCAGATTTGTGCCATGCAGATCTGCACACATGCGCATAAATACAGATATAGATATGTACAGAACAATTGCAGAGGGAGGTATACACAGATATAAAGTACACATGCGTGTTTATATGTAGTACCAAAAAAGAACATTTCTTGATTTTTTTAAATACTAAATATAGTCAGTCTATATTTCTTTTTACATGTACATTCATCATAAACACTTTTCTATGTGAACAATCATTTTATTCTTCCTTCTTGTCATTTTCAGTATTTCTAAACATAGTTATATCCTGTTAATTTCAATGGTCATAAGTATTATTGCCTAACAAAGTATAATAATTTTTGTAATCTACCAGACTCTAATTAATATATTTTAATACTTAGCAACAGAACACCAAAAAGGCACTCAGATGGACTGAGTTAGATATTTTAAAATCATGCATTTCAAAAGAATGAAACAGCAGAAACATGTAAATCATGCTATATATCAGCTTAAAAGGCCCAAAGTGTGTTTTCTTGTGGGAAATATGAAATATCAGTATTAATGAAGGTTCGAAGCAAAGGTAGACTGCACTTAGGACTGGTTTTCTTCTTCTTGCAGGTGTTTTTAAGTTACTCTGTCTTCCTGATGTAAAGACCAGTGAACCAAAAAGGTAGCTTGTGACAAGAAATTTCAGTGTAAAATCCTGGCCTGGTGCAATCAGTGTGAGCTTTGCCTTTTGTTCCAGTGTGACCAATATTTTTTACCAAAATACTTTCACTGTGATCTTACAGACTTAATCCTACAAGTTTCTTCCACGGTACCCACATGCAAGCATGCAAGGCTTCTCAGTTTGCATTATCCATTTCCTCTTTTTTGTGCAACTGCACAGGGTAATAAACAAAGATACCTGGGAGAAAATAGAATGTTGTTCTTTTTTCCTAACAACAAAGATCAATAATAATAAATCTTGGCTCTTGAAAATTAGTATATAGCACTGCTTAGTGTATTTTCTGATTAAATCATTAAGCTCAACCACTTCTGCAGAGTCTAATCCTCAGCATACACGGTTGCATACAAAGTGTCCTCTACTGTAAACTTCTGCTCATGTTATTAAAGCTCATCAAAACAAATTATGCCTTTTCAGATTTTACTGAAAAGTCAGTTCTTCCAATGTCCAGTAAAATTTTTATGGCTAGGATTTTGTCTATCTAGGATGGCTATTCTGGGTCAGGTAGATTTGGCAGATAACAGTAGATGTGCTTTTCTTTCTCACTACCTATTTAAATGAAATGTTAAAGTTTAGCTAGAGGAAATTAATAAAAATGAAGAAGTGGCAAACAGCACAAGAAGTCTAGGGTTAGGGTTAGGATAATACCCATAACAATGAAGAAATAAAGATTTATTTTAAAGGCTTTTTTAAAATAATCTTTTACTCCTACACCTACTACTTTGGTGCTTCAGTCTCATAAATGTTTCTTCGTACAACTGATTGTGAATAAATTTGGATTGTACCTATGGCTTAATCATAGAATGGTTTGAGCCGGAAAGGACTTTTAAGACCATCTAGTTCCAAACCCCTTCCATGGGCAGGGACACCTACTGCTAGACCAGGTTGCTCCAAGGCCCATCCAACCTGACTTCGAACACTTAATTATCAGAAAAAGTTTGGTTTATGATTAAAACAACATTTACTTAAGAAATTTTTAGTTTCCAAAAATCCCCCTATTTCAGACAACAGAAATAACTGTGTGGTGATGTCCATTCTTACAAAGCACTGTCAGTGATTATTCACAGGGATTTTTAAGACCTGCAATAGCCATCAATGGGCTGAAACATACCTTCCCCCAACAAAGAACACCTCGTAAATACCTACAAAACTATTCATCATCAGAATACCGATGACTACTGACATGGTTATTCACATATTTTACAGACAATCAATAAGTTGCTTTAGAAATTTTCAGGAACTGAAAGGAAAGGGTAATGTAAGAAAAAGTTCACAACAGCCATGTGCTTTTCCACAGTGTTTTCTTTTCTTAGTTCTCTGCCAACTCCATCGGTCAAAGAAATGTCAAATGTACAAACCAAAAAACCTCAAAATGTTTGACCTAAGTATTCTGTAAGCCAAGTTCAGAAAACAGTTTTGGCCACAAAATGTTACACATTTTTTTTCCACATTATCTTCTTAGCAAAACTGTGTACGAAAATATTTTCCATTTTCATTCAGCTTTTACAAAGCCTCTCTATAATTCTTGTTAGCTGTACTACAACAGTGTTACACCAGTTAGAACAAGGTACAATTTCAAAGCACAGGAACAAAGGTAATTAATAGCGAACAATACCTATTCTGGATAATAAGGAAAATAATAGCTGACACACTACACAAAAATCTGAGAAAAAAAATCCATAAATCAAGGATGTTAATTGTTATTTCCACTACTTGTTAAGATGAAAGATGACACTATGTAGGCTTTTTCTCAGCATGATCTCTCATAAACAGATGTCCAATGCCTTGGGTAAACCTGTACAAACTGGGAAGTATCTACTGACTGTATCATTAGTCTTCTTCTGATTTCAAGCCAGGGATGCTGAAGAACAAATTAGTCAACTGATCCTTGCCAAAGTCAAATTTTATTAAGGAAAAACATTTGTTGCAGGGTAGAAAGGAATGCTGGGTGTACACTGAACTTCATGTAACAAAATCCCAGTGAGAAAGTATTTTTTTATTTGCAAACTTTACATTCTGCTTCCTGTGTCCAAGTCATACTGTACATTTATCTTTCCTCTAAAAGATGCACTTTGAATATGCTAAAAATGAGTGTGCTTGAGGATACAACAGTTGATATTCAAGTAAAATACTACATTTTCCCAGCATCATTATTCACAGGTACTCTGTTAAGCACTGTTTTCTTGCCCACATCTAATAAAAGAAGTGAAGTGAATCTCCAGGTCAGCCATATGTGAATTCTCAGCTCTAATAAGCCTCCAGGTAATAGCAAGCAGCAAAACTACTTTTGATTTTGTAAGGCAATATTGCCTGAAAAGAGACTGACACAGATCATGTCATTTTTCTCTTTAAAATGCGTAGAGTTAACATGTTCTTCAGTATGTTTTGTTTTTACAGAAGCTATTTTTTTTTATAATATTGGAAAATTGCCATTTAAATATCAAAAAGAAAAAATATTTAGGGATACAGCTATCTGAAAAGTGGGGAATGATGGAATGAAATCAGGAAGAAAATAATTTAGAATTACCTCAGCAAAAAAAATCAGACTGTGGATGATTAAGGCCATGGACAAAATATGTAAAAGACAATGAGAGATAGCCATTTAAAGCTCTTACCTGTATATATCTAACCAAAATAATATTTAGAAAATTAAATGCAAGAAATATTATGGATTAAAGGATGAGAAGGTCTGGATTAGATCAACTCAGCATTTCTTCATCTCTCTACTATCTATAACTGCGCTTACTTTGTATGAACACAAACAACAATGAATTGCCAGAAAGTAATTATCAAGGAATCAAGTGGCCTTAAGAGAAAATTTAGTTATATTGAAAACAGGCTTAAAATTAGGCTGGTTATTGTTTTATTGTTGTTGTTTAGCTTTTTCTGTTAGGTAAGGCAACATAAAATATTATGGACTAAAATAAAAAAAAAAATTGTAAAGAAAAACCCAGAGACAATTTCTCCCAGCATTCTTTATTGGAAAAATCACACAGAATACAATGCAGTTGCCAAGATGCAAGTGACCAAATAAGTCACTTACATATAACTGCAGCATCTTTTTACCACTGCTTCAGAAATTAAACTAAAGAGGAGCTGGAGGTACCTACAGAGATTTGACCTTAATGACTCTATTAGGCATTTGCCTGAGTACAGACTGAATAAAACCAGAGTACAAACTTAGGGATATGGCCCTTTAATGAGGAATATCCTCATGACTTTAGAAAGATTAAGGTACTTTTCCCTGCTCCAGTTGAGTTCAATAGGTGTTTGGCCATTGGCTTCAGCTGCAGCAGTACAGTGCTGTAAGCCTCCGGCTCCGGGTAGAGCGGAGCTCTACACCGCACAAGCAGCTCAGATCTGTTTTGCTCATCCCCTGCACGTCCTCCCCAGCCCCTGCTCCTCAGGGGCTCCTCTGTGCACTTCTTTCTGTTCCAAAATTACTGTGTTTTCCCATTACACTGGTTGCTGAATGCATTGCCTTGTGCTGGAGGTAGCAATACACTAAGCAAGTTCAATGTGCACAACAGATTTTTTTCTTTATTCTTTCTAAATACAATCTTGAACTATGAAGTCTATTACTCTTGCTTGTGTTTTGATAGTGCATTAGAGGTATTTTGATTTTTCCGCACAGTAGTTCCTTCCTAAAATCATTTGCGTTATAAATATTAATGATGCATGTTTAGAAGCAGGTTTGATTAGCAATTTCATTAGCTTTGAGTAGACAGCAGAATAGCTAAATGTCAACTTTAACTTTATTTCCCAAGGTATGATAGTTAAAAATAACATTAGAAAATTTGTAACTACAAAAAAGCTAATGCTTATTAATTGAGAATAAAAATATTGGTTATTTCCATCATTTTGGCCTGTTTCACATTTCATAGTAACAAAATGATATTAATTGGATAACAAGACCAAATATCTTGCGGGAAGTGTTAGAAACATTCAGTATGATTTTGAAATTACTATGTTTAAGTGCAAGGAGTCTACAAGTAAAATATGAAAAAGTGCTGTCATCTTAAGTGAGTTGCTTTATCAGTAGCAATAAGAAAAAACATATATTTATTGTTCAGTCTTCATCACATCTGGGCATTGATTGCAACGTACCCATCAAATACTGCAGATGATGTGACAAGTCACATAGAAAGATATATAGATTTATATTATTCAATACTGCATTGCTCACTGTTTGACATTAAGATGTCTTCAGTTAGCACTGCCAATTTGAAGCAATAATTGGAAGGTTTTATCTACCACCAGCCACTTTTTGTGTGTGATATAACACCTACCTTTTTTTAAGTCACATTTTCTTCCAAAACCAAGTACCTAGTGTAGGCAATTTGGATCTAAGCTTATCTGAATTTTTGAATGCAATTTGTCTGCAGTAGCTGTAAGTATATGTATTAAGGCACTGTAGGTTCTAAAATACAATAACTAGATATACTAGAAGTATAGCCTAGCATAAAATGTGTTGAAGTTTGCCATAAGAGGAAATGTCAAATAAATGTTTTAAAAGACCTTGAGAATCTGAATGTTTGCTAAATAAAAACCTACAGTTTACCAAACTGAGATTTTTGTACAAAAATTCACATAGAAAGCATTTATTCAGTATTTTAGTTATTACTGTTATTATTATCTGCAAGACTTGGATGCTTCATGCTTCTATGTCAATTATGTTTTTCAAAGTGTTAGAAAACAATTACTTCAAATTACGCTGCATATTGCTGCAGGAACTGGAGATGAATAAACAGCGTATTTAGATAGAGTTATGTATTTTTTCATACAGTGTAAAGTTAGTAATTCCAAAAGTAGTGGAAATGCCTGATACGAAAAACCTGCACACAGTCACTGAACCACAGCCTGGCTGGGTTGGAAGGAACCTCACAGACCATCTAGTCCCAACCCACTGCCCTGGGCAGGGCCACTTTCCACCAGAGTAGGTTCCTCCCAGCCCACCTGGCTGTGACACCCCCCACCCCCCAGGGCTAGGGCAGCCACAGCTGCTCTGCCCCAGTGCCTTGCCACCCTCATGGGGAAGAATTCCTTCCTCATATCTAGTCTAAATCTATCCTCTTATTAGAAAACTATATATGTCTGATTTCATATGCAAGTTCTTGCTGCACATGACAGTACCTGGTTACTATGCCTCTGGGCAGCACAACAAAACTCTCAGCACAGCATTATGCTGGAAATTACTCTTGCAGTAACTTTATTAAATATTTAGCTTCAGAAAAACTTAACAGAGACATCACATCCTTCATTTTCCATGGATCTACATGCACTGAGTGTAAACATGGATGGCTAGTATGAATATACATTTTGCCATGGGCCCCAAATGATAAATCTCCTGGCCTTTTCCGTTACTGGTTCGTGCTTAGTATGGTGCCTCGTTGCGTTAGAAATAAGTGTACTGGTTCTAGGGACTCAGACATCAGTCTGGCTGTCGTCTTCCTGGGGAATGGCTTAACTGCAACTCCAGGCATTTATCTGCTTTTCTAGGAGGGGAGGTGGCTGACACTCTTCCATTTCTGGCCCCTTCTGTCTCAGTTGTGTATTCTGGAGAAGATTTTTTTACATTATTTTGAAAACTGTAACATCAATAATGTTAGTATCATTTTATCAGGGAAAGGACATTGACTATAGCTCAGTGATACAGATAGTTGCTTCAGCTAAAGGAAGCTGAGGTTTAATCCTGAGATTTATGGGCGTGTTATTCTTCAACAGTTTTACTCACCTTTTTTTCATGAAACATAGGTAAGACACAGCTAATTATAGCAAGAGTTTCCTCCATAGATTAAGCACAGTCTCAATTTAAAAATCTCAAGTTTCAAAAAGCAATATAGAAGATCTAGGTTTTGTGTACTTCCACTCTACAACAGGGAAAAATGGAAGAAAGTTCAGAAAAATTATTTTTAAAACCTAAGAAAACAGAAAATGTTAGGTAGAAGAACCTGAAAAGTTATGAGTGTGTGAATCTTGTAAACTCGCCCACGTTCATCCTTATTGCTTGCAAAGCTGGGAAGAACATGTGACAGCTGCTTAGAGTCAGGGTGGAAAATGATGAGTCGGGTAGAAAAGAAAAGGAAGTAGTAAAAGACATCTTATTCTCGAAGTACCTACCGAAATGCGGAGGAGTCTGTCATCTGGCACCCATCAGGATATAAACCCTGGCAACAAACACAAATAAATCCCAGAGGGAACTTAGCAATACTTCAAAGACACCAAAGTAAGTTCACAGTCAGCTAGCAGTAGGCAGACCTAAAAATTTATTATTACAAAAATATAAAATATATTTTCTGTGAATAAACAAATCAAAGACTTAACTCTTTTTCTGCTGCTTCTCAGCGTAATTAAGTTGTTTTTGGTCATCTTTGATGAAAAGCTTATACTAATCACTTTTAGCCTATGTGACATCCATGAACAATTCATTAACTATTTCCTTCTACAAGGTGTGCTTTGCCATTCAAATCATGTGCTGTTATTTTTGCTTCCCGATTGGACAAGTAAAATATTCAGATTTTTTAAAAAAGAATCACTACCAAATGCTTAAAGTTTTATTTTTTTCTGTGAATGTTTAACTCTTCATGAGGGCTTTACAGGTATTAATATAGGGAACAGTAATTCTTCAACCATTTGTGCAAACAGAATCTTAATAGTCCAGATGTTCATGAATAGTAAATAAAAAGGAGCAAAAACATGAATGAATGGAGCAGCTGCTCAGAATGCAGAAGAATGTTTGCAAACACCATTTTGAAGTATGCAATCAGCCCTGGTTCAGAGGGAAAACTTGGATAACCAACAAAAAGTTTGAATAAGCGAAGGAACATGTCAACAATATTATCTAGTCTATCCAAACTTTGAAACTATTCAGCTGAAACAGAATTTTCCTATTCTTTTATGATTATTTCTTACTCCCAAATGGAAAAAAAAAATTGAGCAAGAAAAAGGCTATCAAGTTTAGGTTGATATGCCTGTATGAGGGCAGAGAACTCTGCACATGTATGTACATTCCTTTGCTCATTAATATGACTGCCTTACTTTGTGGTTCTTTAGGTATATAAAGCCTAAATTTCCAACTAATGAACCATCAACTGTCAGAAATTAGGTTTAATTAGCGGGCAAAAGATCAGGCTATTCCACTAATCTGAAATTCTTAAAAATAAGCTATTTACAGGGTTAGTAAATGGGATTGAATAAACTTTATTATTCTATTTGCCAGGACCCCACATTTATGAAAGCCCTGCCACAGAGCCTACTCTTTGTGGCTGCTCCTGGAAGATGTCCTGCCCAAATGAGGCTGAGGACCAGCTGTGTGCGCACACAGGTACTGCTATGGCTGTGCTTCTCTTGAAACGGCACAGCACATTCTTCTCCCGTGGCAGTCTTTCCCCAGCAAGGCAGACCTGGAACAACAAGCTATACTTTCTGTCTTTCCAATTTTACCATACTTTTTGTTTCAGTGTGAATTTGAGCTAACAAAGAACAACTGCTCCAATTCAATTCAATGGAGTTTTTCAGCTTTCCCTCTCAGTTCCATTGATGTTAAGTATCTGATAGTCTCCATTTTCAAAATCTTAAAAGAGTTCAGTCCTTGCACAGTGTGGCATATCAAGAGAGTCATAATAGCACCTGGGACTCTCTGATGTTGGATACGTCTCTTGTTTGTTCCCGGTGCCAGGTACATCTCCAGGTGCCTGTGAAGCTTGCAGGAAGAAGCAGGAAAGCAGAAAGACCATAAAGGACAGTGAAAAGTGGCAAGGAAACCATTGAGAAAAACAAGGCACAGGCATTTAGCTGGCCTCAGAGGTGGCAGAAAAAAAGAAAATCTTTCTTAGGGACCCAGAGGGGAAATTGTAGAGCTTGTTGCAACCCAGGAAGTCAATATAAGTTGCTGAATTAAAAACAGGATATCAAGGACAAGCCTTGTAAACCACATCAGAGGAAAGAGAATTCAACATAGGCTTTTATCTTGATTTAACTCACTCTGTTTTTCTCTGTTCAAAAATTCTGTGTTGTAATTCGTGCTCTGGTAAAACACTGACTTAGAATTTAAAGCCCCTGTTGTGTTTTTGCTGTGTTTACTGTAAAGAAAAGATACAGCTAGATGCACCCAAAACCTCTGGATAGCCATCTGGTCAGTGCTGTCTGGCCCATTTATTCATCAAAATTAACTCAGCGGTGGCTCTAAGCTGAGCACCTGCAAACTGCAGCAGATAATGAATTTCCTCTCTTCACTTCCCTTACCTCCCATCTGCAGGATTGTGCTCTGCTGCTATATGAGCAACTGATATTAACAAACTGATGGTACAGAATAAATTAAAATTTGGAAGGAAAAGTAACAAAAATAATAAAAATAATATTGGATTATTTATATTTTTTTTCATGAATACTTTCTGAAATGCTCCCTTTCCCATCAATTATTTGTTTCAAATTTTGGCAATAGCATTAATGCAAGGACACAAAAGACCCACTTTGTGTATAAACACACAGAAACTGGTTTCAACCATCAAGCATCAGAAATTGAAGATATGAGAGGTTAATCTGCTTGAGAAGATCATCCCAACTGCTTTGTCTGCACGCAAGCAATGTGTAGCAGAATTTTTATCTCCAAACAGTGAGGAGTGTTTTGATCTTTGTTCAAATTCTGTTGCTGATTCAGATTTCATATTTAATGTGCCTTGTCCAAAGCACAATGAAGTCGATGCAGAGATCCCATTAAGCTTTAACAAACTCCAAACTCCAATTTAGGTCCATAGCAGAACGGACATACTTATGACCCTAGAGACACAGCAAAATTACAACCTTTCTGGGCTAGTAATGTCTAATAGGCCAAGTAACTACCTGTATAAATGCATGGATTTGTCTCAGTAATTGTATAGTTTTATCATTTTAAATTTATATTGTCAGACTAAAATCAACTCCTTTGAACCTAAAAGCAAAACTCATTCTGATGTAGCCTGGAGTTCATCCTCATAGCTTTTATGTTTTATGGAAATACCTTGAGTCTAGAATATCAAGGACATTATTCTATGCAGGCATACAAATATCATCACACATGCTGTCATTTTTTTATTAGTTTAAAGATATATAGTCCCATTCCTGTTTTGACTAAGTATGCTCTAAAATTTCCAGCTGTCTGTGGAAAATAAGCTGACTTGTTTGCGCTTCTCTCTCTCTCCTTTTTTTTTTTTTTTTTTTTATTAGCCTTTGCTACCCTTCCAAACTTTCTCTTTCAAAATACAAATACACAAGAAGTACATTTCGGTTCTATGTTATCTGCAGTTCTTTTAGTGTAAGGTGATTCAGTGGGTAGATTTGTTTGTAGTGATCTCACATCATCTGTCTCGCTCATCTTCTCTTTCAAATTTGGCTGACCACCTCAGTCTTTCAGCAGGAGAGAGGAAAAACAAAAAAAGAACTCCTTACAAAATATTTTGAAATCATTTCACAACGTCATGCTAATGAAATGAATGGGAAGAGTGGCATTTTGTGCTCACAAGAGCGACAGCACCCAGAGGATGGGCAGAATTTCCTCCAGCATCTGTGGAGTTTGGGCTGCTGCTTGAGTGATTTGGGTGAAATCAGTGAAACTAAACCACCCCCCTGGTAGTGCCACCCGAGCACAAGGTCTCCCGCAAGGCAAGACCCCCTTGCCTTCGAGGGGTTGCAAAGGGAGGACACAGGGCAGGATTTGGCTCTGAAGTATCAAGTAGAGAAAGGATAGGACCAGGGCTAAAGCATAGCACTGAGAATCAAGAGATATTGATTTAATTTCAGAATCTTCAATTAGACCATCTAAAAGTTTCCAGGCAGAGGTGAAATGCTGAGTAGCATCATCTTTCATGGTTCTACTTTAAATCTCTATGAGGACCAGGCAGCTTCACTAATATTGTAAGTTTATTTAGAGAGCTTGTCATAGATGGTGCAACAGAAGTAGGTTATTAAGTAATACGAGGCTCATGATCTTGCATAGGGTAACATCTGCAAAATCAGGGTGAAGGTTTAGCTCTGGTATTGCATGTTTGGTCTTTTTTTGTGCTTAACCCAGGATTGTCATGTTTTGTGAATATGCCTTGCACATTTTTAAAAACAGTTAACGCAAAAAGATAGACAGAGTTTCGCTTAAAAGAGCATACACTTTTTCGGCTGTTCCCTTTGATCTCACATTTTGTACATCTGATGCTTGACTACTGTAGCTTAATTAGAAAATGCTGAGTATTATAACAATGAATGGTGGAAAAACTTGTCATGTTTTACTTGCCCTCTTATTTGAAACCCCACATGCTGTATTTTTAAATGAAAATGAATTATTATAGTATAGCCAGTCATAAAGCATTTTTTCCCGGAGTACCATGTCATGAAAGGGCATATGCACAGAGCTAAGTGTCTAAAATGAGATCTTTATAGCCAGCTTAGACACTGAGAACAATGGACTGAAAGTGGTCACTAATGACATTGTTAATGATAGATACCATTACCTTAGAACAGATGTCAAAGTGAAATAGCATTATAGCCTTCAAGATGGACTGCCTTGTCCTTCTCAGTAAATCTATTAAGGTGGCTTGCAAGAACAAAACAGTGGGGTGTTTTGTTTCTCTCCTTTTTCTGAAATGCAAAACATTCTGTGCATTTGTAACTCATTTACCTGCAAAAGACTCAATTAAGAATAAATTTTGTGAGAGCAAAAAATGTGTGTGGGAGTAAACAGAAAAGTTAGAAACAAAAGGAAGATCATATGTATTTAAAAAAGAACAACCACAATTCTGACTAAACAAAGACAAAAATATAATTAATCTAGACTAAGATCGAACACTAAAATGTTGTCAGCACAAACTAGGAAGAGCAGAAACTTCAAACTGCTGTAGCTGTACCTAAATATTGCACCGAAATCAGCATGGTGACAGGTGATAGGTATAGGGCTTATTTTTAAGAAACTATTTCTAATCTGGGAGATGTGAATTCCCATGTCTGTCTACAAATCTCTGTAAGTATGCTTGCGTGTGTGTAGGCATAAATACAGCCATGAAATTCCTTGTTAAGGTAGGGAGGGGATACATGACAGAGCAGGAGTAAAAATATTATACAGAGAACAAGTTACTGGAACTCTCATTTTACTTAATGATTTATTTTTTGACACGTTACTATGTAAGGTAAAGTTGATTTTAAAATTGTAAATTAGATTATGTCTATATGGAAACATCCATATATGAAACTAAGCACATGAAGGTCAAAAGAAAGCATGTTGAAATGTATCTGAGAACACTGACAGAAGAAAAGCCCTGATTTTGTATTTTATTCACTTACCATTCAGTAACAGATCGATGAACGTGTGCATCAAATTAAATACATTACTACAATTTGAGCTGTACTTCTAAAGTACAATAAATGGAGAGTATATAAAGGCATTTCACATGACGGATCTGGAATATTGGTTGCAAATACTTATCATACGAGCTATAGGAGTTTATTTTCTAGAGTATTACTCCTCTGTATCCATAGGTTTTACCTACTAGAGTATTATGTGTATGTATGTCTGGCTTAATAATGAAAATAAAAGAATGGACGTAGTCTTTTGGCTAGAACTGTAGCTTAAATTATCATATCTGACAGCTAAATTGAGATATCCATCAAGCATATAAATGAGAAATACTCATGTGCTATTCACCAGTTTTATCTCGATGATGTTCAGGGCCTCTGGATCGTCATCTGCTTTTGTGGCTCTGCAAAGTACTTTGCAAGGTAGTAAGTGTGGTACCTATGTTAGGGGGGCGGATCAGGCACGGGTAGATTGTAGGGATCTGCAGAGAAGTTAGTTGACCTTGAAGACTTAGTCGTGTATCCTTAAGACAGCCACAAAAATGTCAAACATGTAAAAATTAACTGAAAACCCGGAACTTAAAACCGCAGCATACGGGCACATATAGCAACAGCAAACAGCAAGCAAGAAGAAGACGACAGAAAGCCTATCAGTGTCTGACACATGTACTATCTAAGATATATAAGCAATATGACAAAACAAAGAGCCATTTTGTCTGAACCCAGCTATGCTGATAGTGTTTTTCAATCCATCTCAACTTGCGTCAGCGTAGAAGACGTTTTTATGCTCTCAGAATTGTTCAATCAAATTAAATCTGTAGTTTTAATGGGGTTTGAAGCATGTCCTGGAACAGGAGTAATTTTGATTTTGCAGGGGGAGAAATAGTAGAGAAGAGAGAATAGGGATTGTAAAAACTCGGTCCAAAGTTCAGTGAGTGCAACAGGATTGTTTCCATTTCTGCTGATTTCAGTGTGCTCTGGATCACACTCAGTGAATTGGCCTCAGACCAATTTTTGACATACTCACAAACACATTTTCTCACACAGAGGAAATCTGGGTCCAATGCTTGCAGCATTCCTGCTGTACAAATCAAGGGAACTTGTTATTACTTTTGGTTATTTCATATCCTCAGTAATAAACAAGGAAAGTACCTCACTTCATATTTTGCTTCATGTACTGTTACTTTATCTTTGAAGCAGGATTTTTATCATTTTGCTGTTGCTCTGATCCCTGCCAAAAGAATTGGCAAAGGAGAGGTAAATGGAGAACGCTGTCCTTGCACTCAAAGTGCCTGTTCTGCAATAGTACCAGATCCAGCTGAGGGAACATGA
Source organism: Falco peregrinus (assembly GCF_023634155.1). Classification (NCBI taxonomy): domain Eukaryota; kingdom Metazoa; phylum Chordata; class Aves; order Falconiformes; family Falconidae; genus Falco; species Falco peregrinus. The sequence goes on from NC_073728.1 coordinate 3,962,887, forward strand.
AGAATTTACGCAGACACACCCTTCTCAGCGTGTTCTTCCAGGTTTCCAAATCTGCTTTCAAGACAAGCAGCAGCGCTTGGTACAGAAGTGGGATCAACAACATTTGCAGTAACATGGAGAGAGATGCTATTTTGCAAAGTGACAAGCAGCATAAGTAAGTTGAGTATGAGCCTAATGAGCCAATGGAGGGACAAGGCAGTGATTTTCATGAAGCCCACTGGGGTCTGTTTATTTGAGTCAGGATCTTTAATGAGCAGCTTGCTGCAGCTATGGTTATTGTCAGCACCTGTATCAGTTGCTGCTTATTGGGATTTCAGTTCAAACTGCTGCAGGAAATGGGATTTGGCTTTAGATTCGGGGTTTAAAACTTTTCTTATGTGTTGCAACGTTGTACCATATTTTCAGATCCTCAGCACTAGCAAGGTGATACTAACAAGAATTAGAGTTCCTACTGACAGAGGACTTTTATGAGCTCATACGTGCTTGTGGCTTCCAGACACACAACAAATAATAGAACAGTTGCCTGACTAGCAGACTCTGTTATATACCTTTTCAAATTAAAACACAAAAAGAACAAATGCCCCACACATTTAAATGAAAAGCCTGTGTGCTAAAGAGCAGCAATTTTTTTAAGCATCCCTGTTTCTAGGCACTAAATGCATGAGTTGAATACTTATCTCTTTCTATAAACAAGAATGTGTACACGAATAAAAGCAGGTCTTTTTCTGTGGGTTATACACATGTGCAAGCAAGGAAAAAAAGAGTTTAGAGAGGAGCTTCCACATCAGGAGTGCCCTGCTTTCAGCAAACCTTTTCCTAATGCTTAATTCCCTCAAAAACTCCCTCTCTTCTGATTCCATCAATGAACTTTTCCTCTCTTCCAAAATCACGTCTGACTCTGACTCACCTCCAGTCTCCTCCTGACTTTGGGCAGGTCATCTAAGCACATGAGCTAGTGAAGGATGGGTGTTCTATCAGAAGATATTTCATGAAGTAGGATTTTTAAGAACATTGGGGTTGTCAGAGACTGGGGGGAGTGTGTGTGGGGGGGTGCAGCACATGAGAAAATATGGCATTGAAGTCCTCAGGATCTGTCTTTTATTACCATTCCTTGAGGAAATGTTGTTTAATTGCTGTTTGTCTGTAAATTCTTAACATACAATTGCAAGTGGGCCTATTATTAGTCCACAAATTCCTAGGGAAGAATTTTAAAAAATTCTTTGGTTTTCCTGGCTAAAGATACAAGGGGAGTGACATTGAGTTGATTCAGGTTCTAAGACATTGGTTCTAAGTCAGTTTTATGTCTAGTCATCTTTCATAACTTCAAGAAAGATGAATTTTCTTTCTTGGATGTTCAAAGTTAAAGCAAATGACTAACATTTGATCTGTTTGAGTACCACGCCACATTATACTATTCCTGTAAAACAGACTGTCATAATCATGAATGTGTTAACTTCACCTCAGTCTGGAGTATAGAAACTTGAGTACTGTCTTGCAAATGCTGATGTATCCTGGTCCTTCCAGTACAGGGCTTTTCCACACCACATCCTCTGGAAGAGGGATTGTCATTGCCGAGTTGTTTATTTATGGATCAAAATGTCTCTCCTTGATTTTTTATTTCACAGGAAGATCACTTTATCCAACCAATTATAAATATCTGTATATATATTCATAAACGTGCATGCTTTTATCTCTCTTGGCTGAAGGAAGAATAAATGAAAATGCCACCCTCAAGTCTCGAACATTTCTTGAGCTCTTAAATAAGAGAAAGACCAAGGCTGACAACCTTATTTCTGAAATACTTCTTTTCTTGTGCTCCTCTTTTCCTCAAATGTAATGAGAAGACATATTTTAACAAAGATAACCTACTCCTGCCCTAATGCTGGAGAGAAAGAGAGGGCTTCACCTAAGAGTATAATCTTTAACCCCAAGAGTTTTTCTAGGAAAGTAGATTCTCAGATGCTCAAGTTAAATCATTCCTTTTCACCTGCCATTTATCTATTTTTCCTTATGACCATACAATCTCAGCTCAGTGTACCAGATGGATGTATTCTAAAAGCATCACTCTCAACACCTATTTCTGAGAGATTTATGAGAGACCGAAACAGGCCCACAAGTACCAACAGGTATGAGTGAACTTGTATGAAATGCTGAGATTAGTCCTGATTCAATTTTCTCTCTAATACTTTATCATTATTTTTTTTATGTCTGAGATTGTAGATGTCCCAAAGTCTTTCATATAAGCTTTGGAATGTATCTGTTCTGGCTCTTTGTCTTAGGCAAGATGTACTTTATTTATATTGAAATAATGCAATGAGCTTATTGTCTCCAGAGATGTCATCTCTTTCTCTTCACATCTGCCAAAGCAATCTATATGTTTCATCTGACACCATATCATTGCAAAATGAGATAAAGCAGAACAAAGAAGAATCCTCTGACCTGTGGTGGTCTTCAGATATTGAGCAAAACCAACTATATCCTCCAATTGGATAAAAGCTCTTTTCCTGTGTTTTTCCATTTGGCAGTTTAGGCATTTGGACTCACAAAGATTTACATTCAATAGAAGTGTCAGTAAGAAGCTGTCAGAATTGGGAGATATTGACATTCTTCAGCCAAGCTATGGATGAAAACAGAAAAGATAAAACTGACACCACAAAACAAGGTGTAGAATCCTGTTCATGTTGCAGTCAATAGCAGATTTTCTAGACTTCACCCAAGGGATTTTGAAAAGTACGTGGGTGATCTGGGACCCCTTATAATGGGGTTTAATGGAAGAAAGCAATACAAACACTTTTTGAAGTTTGTGGCTTTGACCCAATCTGAAGCATTAACTGGTACAGTACATTTTGATTTTCTCTTCTTGAAGTCTACACTGTAACTAGGAAACAATTCAAACAATCCACAACACGGGGGACTGAAATCTCTAAGATTATTCAAGCAAGGGAGGCAGGATAGCCAACAACTGTAAGAAGTTTTGTGCTTCCTTATTAACACTTCTTACTTGTGAGATGTTCTTTCAAAACTTCAGGAAATTCAGTCTCTTCACTGTATTCCGGCAAATTGTCTAATAGGATTTGTGTTTTGGGTTCTTCCCTATGATCTGGGATTCCCTGCTGTGGGGAACTATACACCACACTCAAACTGTGAGGAAACTTGGATTTAGACGCAATGTGCCTACAAAATTTTCTTCCTCTGTATTACTGTTATTGAGAACCTAAATCTTCATGGGTAAACTAAATGCTAAATGGTCATTGTTTGGGTTTTTTTTACTATATACTTTATACAGAATACTCAAGAAACAGTCAAAAGAAAGAAAAATATGTGTGTATATTTGTAGCAGACTTCTACCATTGAAGATTTTCCTTCTTTCTGAAATACCCACTTTTTATACATATGGCCAAAATTCATCTATATTGCAGTCAGTAAGGTTGCATTGGTGATTCATCCAGTTTCCTTTGTGTAGCTCCAGTTCTTTACTATTTTTTTTTATATTTTTATAATTTTACTATATTGCCTGACCAAAGCATGGAGAGATTTAGTCAACTAATTAACTGGAAGAAATGAAATAACAAACAGCATATATAACATTCATGATAAATAAAGATACCAGGAATGTGCAATATATATGTCTTACAGATTTAAGCATATGTTTTGATTATTATTTTTTTTTGAGTAATTCCTCAGTTACAGTAGTAATAATACTCAATTTATTTAGGATGAGAGACTGTGGGAAGGGTTTTCTTTGAGCGTAATGAGGACATTTCCAATGACATACTTTTTCATTTATAGGAGATTATGTTTCTGTCTTACATGTTTGAGTTTTTTAAAGTCCAGACAGTTCATCATATGGATTCAGTCTCTGGCTTCCAGAGCTGAGAATAATTTTATGTGCCCTAAATTTTACCTGTGTCTTTCTTTTGTACTGTATTGAAAATAACAACTCTCCAGATCACTAGCTTTCTTTTCTCACGCAATTTTGAGCTTGGCTACAAGATAGGCAGGTGGATACAATTCTCCATATTGCCTTATGTGTTTTCTTTCAAACCCCACATGTCTTCTGGCTTCACCAACTTTGTAATCTCTTTTCACTACTGAGGAAATATTTTTCCCAATGTTTGTCTAGTGTGCTTCTCATGAGATGCAGGGAGTGCTAGATATTGTTCATTGCTCAGCCCAGGCACAGGAGGTGCAATGTGACAGTGATGCTCCTGGCCAGCTCAGAGCCGGTGGAATCTTGCTTAGGACTAGGATCAGTCACAGGGTTAATCAAGAAAGAGCCAGAGGGACACAGAACAAGAAGCATCCTGCTTGCTCCTATTGTGGAGACCAAGCATAGTTACATCTACTCTTTACACACTTTTTATGAACAAAAGTGAATTTTAATGCTGCATTGCCTATCTTTCTCTGTTGAACAATTAGCTGCTGTAATAATCACCTTCACTACCTTCAGCTAAAGCAAATGTCCAACAGGAAGAAAAAAAGAGATGATAATTCTGTAGCCAGACACAGTGGGAACAATTAAGGGCAATATTTTCCTGTTGAAAAAGATTGTAAATCCAGATTTCAATGCTCTAATTATGTCCCAAGGCTCCAGAGCACCTTTGAATCCCCTGGTGGGAGCCAGTCTCTCAGGGGTACAGGTTTCATGTAGCAGAACCCACGGGAGAACCTGCTACAGCTCTGACAGAAGGGCTGAAAGCACATTAGGTTGGATTGTGCATGGATGTTGAACAGATCAGAATGTGGACCAATGTATAGGCATTTCATTTATGACAGGCTGAATGTATTTATAGAGACAGGAAGGACAACTTTAAGCTGTAAGAATGTAATGTAGAGGAGATAGTGCTCTTTTAATCCCACAAGTAAAAATATTTTTTACAAAGAGGAAAGCTTAATAAAATAATTAGAAGCTTAAGGAAGGTTGACAGTAAGTGCGTTCCCCTAAAATGTGTATATATGGTAAATGACATCCCTTCCCTGTCTCTGAATCAGAGGAGGTGGTGCCAACCATTGCCTTGCCTGAGATTTTACATACCCAGCCCCTAGACACACCATGTTACGAAAGTCTTAGTGCATAAATACTGATATTTGCAGCATGTAGAGGGAGACTAACAGCAGATTGAAGCCCTCAGGCTTCAGCTAAATGACATGAAAATGTGGTGACATCATAATGGATCATCTAGATCATAATAATATGATTATTCATTTTTCATTAATTTGAATCATGGATATTTGTGTTGGGCCAAATTCTTGTTAAAGGCAGCCCTTTCCCTCTTTTCCCTGTCTGTTTTGCAAAGTAACACTTTCATTGAAGTGTCAGTAATTTGTACAGGTACTATCAGCTTGCTACAGGTTCCACAGTGGTGTAAACACTCTCTCGATCTGCCCCGTACTTGTTGGTTTTGCACGAATCAGTCAGAAAATCACTACAATTAAAGGTGAACGTGACCTTCCAGTGTAATTATATAACACCAAAAGCAAGCAAGCACAAATTAAGTAAAGCAAAAAATTAATTTTTTTTCCAAATTGCAAGTATTATTTTCTTACAAGGGAAATGAATATTTTAATAGGATATCTACAGTGGCTTTAAATCTAAACCAACATCAGGACACAAGCAGCCATACAGCTGCCGGCGTAGAAGATTGTTTACCTACCTGGCATCCTTTGGACAACCCATAACTGAAAAAGTAAGATATGCATGTAGTGTAAACTATATCTGGAGCCACATTTGCTGCAGAGAAGCAGGAGCTATTCCTACATTGTCATGCGTTGTAGCCTTCTTGTTGTTGGCTTTGGTGTGTTTTCATGGAAAAAAAGTGGTTTGTAACTGCACCCTTCCAGAAAAATATAAAGGACTGTGGGACAATAGGTTTATTCAGGCTGGAAGATACATGAGGTGGTCACCTTGCCCAGCCTCCTGCTCAAAGCTTTTGATTTGCCGGCTGCTACTCATACATGGTGATCTAGCCTCTTCTCAGTTACCACTCGTTTAAACGACCTGAGTGTTTGGGGTGCAGAATGAAGTGCTTTTTTCCTCTGGGCTCCCTATCTCCTACAAAGCAGCTTTGACTGGGAGGCCCTCCTTTCTTTGCTCACATTTCGATCATCCATCATGCTCCTGTGTAAATGGCAGGCAGAATCTGGTGCTTAGTGAGTTGAAAGAACTACTGGATTGGGAGCAGTAGCAAATCCCACCATCCCACTGCAGTTATGAGCCTTTAGTAAATAAATGGGAAACATTTCACATAATTAAATACCATCTTAGGAAACTGGAAAAAAAATGCCTTAATTTAAAAAATCATTCAGAATGGTATATAAAACATGCTGCTTAAATGTATTTTGTAGTGATTTTGCAGCAGAAGCATACATCTGAATACATTCACGAAAGATCACAATTAATCAGCATATGATCCTTCAATCTGTTGGGTTTTTTTTTCTAGGGCATGCTGTTGCTAGCATTGCTTTAATAGCTTTATCATATCCAAACTCCACCTGCCTGCCTCCTACCCCCCTCAAAATTCCCATTTAACCAGAGTTCTCATTTTATCAATCACATTTTGTAATAGAAGTCAGTTTTGTGTGTCCCAAGTGGCTAAGCATTTCCATCCTTATATCAAGAATTAAGCATCTCCTGAGAAGGAAGAGAGGTCAAGTGCTGCAATAAACCAGATTCCATCAAGAATGTGAAAAAATGCTGCTCTGACCAAAGCTAAATGGAAGTATAGCTGGTTTGAGATGTGATGTGAAAGAGTAATGAATAAGCTGAAGCTATGTCTAGAGTTTATGTCTACTGTGGTTGATTCCTCCTCATTCTTTCTGACACTTACTTCCTCTGAATCGTGCTGAAAACTCTTTATACATACATGATGTATTCAGAAGACCAGGCCCACAGCCAGTTTCAAGCACCATAATTTCATAACACATATCTATGCCTTTTGACTATGTACCTTAAAACCATAATAAACCTTCAGGAATGCAATCTGAATGAGGAATAAGCATAAACTAAGTATAAGCAGGCAGATATTGAATAAGAAAATAGTTTCACTGGACTTCTGGGGCAGAAAGAAAAGTGACTCTCAGAAACCTGTCAGCCTGTCCCTGTAGTTCAATAGGTGAAATGTTTGCCACATTGGTAGCACTGGGAAAATCTCTTCTTAATTTCAGCAGAAATAGTATTTTCCACTGAAATTTTCTACTTGATGGCATGCCACAATATTGTTTCCATTTTATATATTAAATTACCAGAGGAATAAAATACAGGTTTTAGTATTTAGCACAATGCTTTATTTATTAGCTTGCTGTAATATTTCTTTTTGGCAATAAATCTGGTAACTTTCTTTTCATGGAAAATTTAAAAATCTGTCCATTCTTGCTTCCCAAATATTCTGAATATCCAACTAACTGGCTGAGATGAAATAAACTGTAGATATTTATTCTGAACAGAACACTTATCATTTGAAGTAAAACTTAATTTTGTTCTGAATCCAATTAAATATAGTGTTTTAAAAAATACATTTTATCCCTTTGTACTCATTTTTGATAGAAAAATGTTGACAACCACCTTTAAAAACTAATCTTATAAAAAAATTACTTCATATACAAACTGCAACAGTTGTGGCTGAGAAGAAAACAGGCTTGTATCACTAATGGTCACATTATGGATGTAGAAGAAGATGACATATGGAATTCTCTGTAAATTTCTAAGTGTAAATTCAGTCTGAAGTTGTGAAGGGGGCGGATCACTTACAAAGGATGATGAGAAATTCCTTGAAAAACGTTAATTCCTACTGATTATTACTAAGACAATGTCTGAAAAAAATACTATTTGTCAATCCATTATTCCTTTTCTACTTTCCCTGAAGATCGTTACTTCTGTACAGGCTGAGAGAAAGCTGTCTTCTTTTTTCTTTTTTTTTTTTCTTTTTTTTTCCCCCAGTATATAGACTAATAATAATACCTACAAGCCTTATATTTACTATGTCATACAACTTTAAAATAAAGACAATCCAGGATATTACTATAATTGCCATCCACTTCAGATTTTCGAAAGTACTATAGATGATTTTGGGATACTACTGTACAACAGTGTGTTGTCCTCTCAAAATAGTAGTGGTCGATATACCAAGAGTTTTTGAAAGTACCCACCAAATTTCTGGTCTATGTACTGCTCTACCTACCTGCATTATTAAATAAAAATGAATATTTGGAAGTTACCTTTTTTAAAAGAAGAGATATTTCCTTTCATAGTACTCAGCTAAGCTATCTTATATATCTGCACAGAAGGGAAAAACGATCAGCAGTATGGATAATTCTCTGGTTTGTGTGTCGAGTTCTGTGAATCAGGCCAGGTGAAGCTTCAATGTTTATTTTTTCTCACTGATTATGGATATCAGTTTCTCAAAATGCTTCATCATTACTGAAATAAACATTCTCTAGAGAAAAATATTCTCATTTCTTTTCATATCTTCTGGCCAACACAGTTTCATCACTATTACTTCTTGCTTTTTATGCAAAAAATATTGAATCTTAGGTCTCAGATTTTACTTTTTTCTTCCTGAACATACTAGATGAAGCTCTTCAGGAATAATACTTTCACCTTAAAGATGCATCGATTTGTACTGTTATCAGAAAGAATGCCAACACAGAAGTGGTCTGATTTTCATAACATATCCCTTGAAGTGGATAAGGACCTTTTTCAGCTTTTTGGTTTTTGACAATTTGAAAATAGCAAAACTGTAGTTGTGGAAGGTATATTTTGAGATTTCTGGCCAGAACAAAATTTTAAAAATTAAGCTAGTAAAATCTAGAAAAGTAAAATCTAGTAACATGAGTTTTCAGCTGTTCTTTGCAGGCATGCTCTCAGTTCAGTAACTCATACATTAGATGTCTACTTAGCAGTATATATGTGTTGTAATTCTAAGTGTGAGTAACTATAATAAATCCAAATTAAACGGTTTAGGAAAATTATCAACTTTGATTTTATTCTATTTTCTTCAGGAAAATAGCAAAAAATGCAGAAGTATCAAGTTGTATTATCTTGAATTTATTTTTTTCTGGAAAAAAACTTTTGTTTGTTTTGTGATAGGAGTTCCCTCCCTGCCTCCCAGTCAAGGCTGGTGTATGCCAGCAAACTTACAGTCTATCCCCCTGATCTGGGGGCACCCTCCCATGTCGTCTTGTCACCAGGCACAAGTGGAGAGCCAAGACCATCGCCTTCTCTGTGGCCTGGCTTGCCCACGGCATCCCCACCAACATCCACAGTGACATCTTTTTTGGTTTGGTACACAGATTCTTTAAAATATTTCTGGTGTAAAATTAGATAAAAATAAGGCTAAATATTTCTTAAAACAATTACAAAAGCAGTTTACTGAGAAGAAAGATGGAAAAATTCTTCAGAAGATTCATGGCATTCAGTCTTGGGCAAAGCCACTCTTGCCTTGCCTACAGCAGTTCCCATACTGCTGCTAAGATTGAGGAGTCAGCTCATGTGTGGAATATTAATTTGTGGATCTCAAATCACTTCACAAAAGAGATCAATATTATTCCAGAAAGGGACATGTGTAAATGGCTTCTTGAAGGCAATCAACATGAGGTCATTGTGATGAATTTGAGAGTTCAAAATCCATGTCTTCCACACTGTGTAAAAGTGTATGAGGCCCAAGGATCTGATATGTGGTGGAGACATCTGAGACAAATACAGATATCTCACCACGGATTTGCCTTCGCAAAACTGCCATTAAACAGGAAAGTAACATACGTGCTGGAGACAGGTTTACATTGTCTTAGCTTAAAGCTGGAGTTCACATGGATGATGTTCTCTAAAATAGGGAGGGAAATCTTGAAATTAAGGGTCTACAAAATATAATACTGTGTGTAGGTTTGGGAGCCATGTGGGATGTTCTCACCACAGCTGCATAATGTGTATAAGTGCTTGGGGTGAAAAGCAGCATACAAAGATCACACTCTCCATGTTGCACATATGTGAATAGCCAGCAGTACGAGTCCTCCTCCCCACTTACTGGTGGGTCCTTATGGGCTCGTGGTTCCAGCCATACACCTACCATGAAGAAGAGTCTCCCACAGGGTTGACTATCCTTTCATACCTGCAGGGCTCAAGAAAAGTGAGGGAGAAAGAGCCACAGCAACTGTGAGGGCATGTGGGGTAGGACCAGTAGGGGCATGGGCAGTAATTGTCATTGTGCGTGCATTTGTGTTGAGGAAGAAACGAGAACAGAGAAGAGGGGAATGCACCAGAGCTCTGTGTGTGTGTGTGCGTGTGTGCGTGCACACTTCGGACACCAAAATATGTCCCTGTGTAAAAGGCTTGCTGCAACATCATGATTTAGATGTTTGTTCTTGGGCTGATTCCTGCTGTTATTCACTGGAAGTGCAATCAGCTTCTCAGAATTTTGTCTAGGCTTGCTTTAAATGTCCAAGTGATGTAATGAAGATGTAAAATAAGTCTTAAATGCAGGTTTTGTGGCACTTAGAAGAGAAATTTCTGAAATCCCTTTTTAGAGCTTTAAAACTAATCTCTTCATTGCAAACCCAGGCAGGCATGATCTCACCTTTTGGCTTAAGAATAATTTCATCTTGCCAAAGAGTGTTGCTATTCCTCACCTTTTAAATGCAATTTGATTTTCTTATGCAGCTCTAACAATAAGATTTTTTGATGTGTTGAAGGCTATTGCAGAAAATAACAACTTGGCACAAGGGAATGTAGAATGACTGATAATTTTGCAGCAAAAAATACAAGTACTTGACTTCTGAGGCTGAAGGGCAGCAAATGTCCTTGCCTAAAGCATATAAGCAAAACTGAGACTTTCTAAGAGGTTTCTGTTTTCCTTCCCTAATGCTTAATATTCCAAAGTGCACACTTTTTTGTCTTTCCTAATAATTTTATCCTCAAGAAAGGATATTGTTGTCATCAGAGATTTTCATACGACAGGCTTGCTTCCAAATATTTGTTAAAGGGGTATGAAAATCCCTTCCAGACCTCCTCCTTGTTTGACTAATGCTTCCCTGCGTAGTTGAGAAGAACCCAGGAGCTACACCAAATGCTGGAGCCATTACCATATCCCTAGCTAGTTTAAACCTAACTCAGTATCATCATTACATGACACTGCAGCTTACAATTCAGATACAAGTCCATAGCCCTTGGCATGTCACTGTTAGTAAGATCATCTTTTAAGGTTAAAAAAAAAAAAAAAAAAGCAGCAAAGAGGCACTGTAAATTATTTAGGACAGTATCTATAACAAAGGAAGCTGTGTCACTTAGCAACTGCTACTGACATTATATTTTATGATCACAGTGTTTTAGCACAGTGGCTGGTATACCTGTCAATTCACTCCTGCTCCAGGAGTAAGTACCTTTGGACAACTTGGTTTTAGATATGAAAATCACATCATTGCAGTGATGGAGACTGCTTAGCTCACCATACTGTCACTGGATAGATATAAGGCCGTGATAAACTCTGAATAATGTGTGGGTTTCGAAGGCAAGCGTGTTGTAATGAAGCTATACACACACTATTTATAAATATGTGATGGACTAATGTGGTCATTAGAACTCCTGTTCCAAAGGTAAAAAATCCAGTACAAAACCAGGCAAAAATGCTTCTGCTTTTTCCCAGGAAGCATCTCCCTTGTTTATCAACAGATATTTCCAAGTGAAGGGCATAAATTTGCCTGATTATATTTATTGATCATATTGATTGTATTTAATCCAACTACATTAGATAGTTCAGTTTCAAGAAATATCACTTTAAAAAGTATAAATCAATTCAAAATTTGCCTCTGCAATCTGGAGCCTAGGATGGAATTTATAATGTTCCAACTTTCAGCCTGCCTGACTATTAGCATTAATTGCTTCCTGAGAATACTGCAAACAAAGCATATTAAGATTTCTTTTCTCCTCAGTACAACCCTAACACCATCATTATGGAAAGTTGATATAAATTTTGTTGTTCTATAGGCAGAATTTTAAAACACTTGCATTTGAGCGAGCGTATTACGGGCAGTGTTCAGACTGCTTAGTATCTTTAATATTCCATGCATGTACAAATAATTTCCCCCCTTCTCTTCTCATGAACTGTAAATCCGTAAGGTAAAAGTTGTCATATAACCCTTCCACACAGAAGATGTTAACTATACAAAATTGTGAGGATGTGCTTAAATTTTCATCTAAAATTGTTACATAAAACAGAATCAAAATATTATCACCCAAGTAAAATATTTTTTGCATTACACTGTATAGATACTGCTGAGAAGGTAGGAAGAAAATGTCATTGTTTTGTGCAAAAAAAGAAATAGCTATTGTAATGCTGTGGCTTTTTGTATAGATCAGGTTCTATAATCAAATATGAAAGGGTTCATGCAAGATCCCAAGCACTCACTGTTTGATTTAAAAACCCAATAAAATTAATGAAAAGCAGCAATTGAAAATTCTTCACAGCTTGTCACATAAATCAGCCTGTGCTCAAAAATCACCTGCTTAAGGTGGCACTTCCAAACCCCTTCAAACTGCTAATCCAGTCCTGAAAAAGAAATGTCACATCACTATCTAAAACTTTACCCTGCCCTGCTAATTCTGCCTCCAAATAAATAGGATTTGTAGCAGTTTTTAAAACTGAACACATTTCATAAGAAGGACTGGAGCAAATTCTAAAGCTGAAATCCTTCCTGCAGAAAGACTTGCCAGCATACAGTCTATACGCCAAGACGACTAGTTAGATATCATCTGTGGCTGCATTTTCACGAGGAGATGGATGTGGTCTCACTGACATGCAGCTTCCAAGGCATTCACTTTTACTTTTGTCAGAAACAGCACGCGGCACTCCACCTGCCATCAAACAGGTAGCCAACACACTGCAGAGCACTGTGCTCTTTGTGTGTGGGTCACAGCTTTCTGTATTACTTTGTCTCTAAGTTGATGAAATTCAGCTTTCTGATGTGTAGTAGTAACAAAGATATTATCTATCATAGTTGCTGTGAAAAGCATACCAGCTGAGAAAAATAGCTGCTCTTCACTGGGTGATCAAGCACAATTTACAAGCTTCTGAAACTTTCTTTCCCTGTCACTCCCTCCAAATTGCCACCTCAATTAGCAAACTGAGTCACAAGGCCTTCGAGACAAAACAGTTGTTCTCCCAGACCTACCAACACCCCTTCCATTCTCTCACTGTCAGTACTTTACTTACGCTACTCCCCACCCAGTTCTTGGTCCAAATGGTGATAGTGAACCAAGGAGAATATTATCAGCAGTTTGTGAACACTCTTCTGCTGCTCTCTTTTCCCATGTAGCCATCCGTACGGAAGATTAGGTAGAGCTTTATGGCCTAAGACTGACATACCCTTTAGCAAATAAATGGCTTTTATTTTTTTCCTCTGGGCTCTCAGCAAGAAACGACTGAAAACACAGACATTCCTGGCTACTCACATTCTAGTACACCATGTAAGGTCTGAAGTTCAATGCTGATGATAAAACTGGTCATTAACAGTACCACTGTGATCATTATACTGTTAGAATTTTACAAATTCATTTGTACCTTTAATAAATTTGAAAGAATAATTGCAGGCACTTTTATGAACGTGGGTGCTTTAAGAATAAAGCTTCTGAACATTTAATTCTTGTTTTATTAAATTAAAAGTCCAAGCTAATTAAAGAAACTTATCACAGTTTCTACTTCCCTTTGAGACACATTCAGGACAAAGAACTGTTTCTTGTCCCCAAAATTTACACTTGGCCAATTTCCATAGCCAAATACATCCTCTGGAATTGTATAACTGCTATATAGTTTTTCTATTCAATATGCTATAATGCATATAATGTTTAGAAGAGAATGAAAACATTAGTAACTATGATTGAAATGTTTTGCAAGTTTGGCAGGAGTTTTAATTGTGTATTGCTGTATATCTACTCTAGATGGTACTCTTAAGGAAGCTAACAAATTAATAAATTGCATGTCTAGAAGCTAAGGGGAGGTGTGAGAAGAGCCATCCTGGGAAGAAGGAGCAATAGCAGGTAATACTAAAAGTAGCTGCTTCCCCCCCAGATCCATCTCTTTGTTTTGGTAGCTTCTTGTAGAGATTCAGTGGTGGAAAAAACAAACCTGCTTGTTAAGTATTGAATGTTGCAGGAAATAAAACAACAATATTTCAACACTTCATTAGGAAGAGATGGTTTCCAGGAGCAGCCAGGTAGGTATCTGCGTTTGTACTGCAAGCCTGGCCGCTGTATCAGGTATGTAGTACTGCTGAGCAGTGGGGAGGAAGAGGCATTCAGGTGTTTCACAAAAACAGTCCCTAGCTGTGTTTCAGAAATGCTTTCAAAATTTTATTAATTTTCCTAAAATTAAAACAAATCTACTGGGGCAGATCTCTGGAGGGGTTTTAATCTATCCCTTTAAATTCTGAGAACCACATTTTGTCATGTTAAATTTGCTTGATATTTTAAGGTTACTGACTGATTGGTCAGTCTATCTATCTACCCATCCATTTATCTTATTGATCTAAATTTTCTGCTGACTGGACTGAAGTGGACTATTGCAAGTGCTCTGTTTCAGCGACAAAAGAGTATTTCTAATAACCTGTAATATCTTGTTGCCAGCTGAAGCTCCAGTTGTCATACCTTTGCCGTGGAGTACGTTTGCATTTTCCAAGAATTTCTATAGTTTTGAAATTTATTTTGTATTCTGAGATGTGTCCAATAACATTGATTAGCATTAACAGGTTATGAACAAAATCTTCCATTTATATATGAAAATGTGAACAGCATTTTTGGAGAAGTAATGCGCTGGTTTTGTATTCTGTTGCGTTATCCTGTAGTACTGATTTGCATGTCTAGTCAGCGCTGCAAGTTGAGATGCAGTTCCAGAGGCAGCGGTGTGGGAAGACAAACCTCTTGGGATTAGTGAGGCATGAATGGTTCCGAAACAATGCAATTAGTAACCAGCTTTGAAGAGAATCATTTGGAAGTTGAATCCCTGCTACAAATTGGGTAGCAAAGGTGAACATATGATAAAAAAAAATGAGTAAATAAAGGACATGGTCTTTCCTATACCCAAATATAGGGAAAAGAGGACCTGTTGATTTTTATTTTATTTTTAATATTGTTAGATTCCTATCTGTAAATACATTGACTCTGACATAGGCATGGCTTCAGGACAGGGTGCCATCAATCCAATTTTGAAAAGTCTTTAACTAATAATATTTTGATATTGTTTTGATATGGGAAGTTAGGGTGGATCCTTTCCAGGTATAGCAGTAATTGAAATAACATGCCACGGAGTGTAAAGCATGTCTCAGGCCACTTTAGAAGTAAGCAATTCTGAATCCTGAACATAAAATATTCTTTATTAAAACAAAAGTCAGTGGCAAATCCATCTGGGCCTGGTGCTTTTCCAACTGTAACTTTTGTGACTGTTGTATTATGTATTTGTATGTGACTGTATGTATTTTGCCTTCCAAGGACTTCTTTCTGTAAAAAAAAATGAAATAATAAAATAACAAACATCTGCAATGATTCAGCTGAGCATGGCATAAAACTTCTGAAGTCAGTCATTGATTGTCAAATGCAGCGTCATTCCTATCCAAAATAGCAATCATTTTCATTTAGTAGGGTTTTTTCGGATAAGCACTCAAAACAGCAACTTGCCAGGCCTTACACCATACTCCCCCAAAAACTCTTTGAAGAAATCTAGGGCAAATTTTGATCTCTGCTTTTATGTCTTGTTGATTTTAGACTTGCATTAATAAAGGTCCATAGTTCCATAGAACAGGTTGCCCAGAGCAGCTGTGCTGCCCTGTCCCTGGAAGGTTTCAGGGCCAGGTTCTACAGGGCTTGAAGCAACCCAGTGGAAGATGTCCCTGCTCATGGCAGGGGGTTGGAACTAGATGGTCTTTAAGGTCCCTTCCAACCCAAACTAGTCTGATTCTATGATTCCTACAAGGTAAGACCAATGTATATGATAATCAAAAGCTTTGATTTCTATTACTTTAGCATTTTACCACTGACATGTAATAAAAAATATATGCAAAGGACACCCACCAGTAGAAATTGTGTTTCTTGCCTACAGAATATCAAAGAAGGGTCTGTCAAAGCACTAGTTAACAAAACCTCTGAAGTTCCAGGTCTACGCTACAAATGCAGTGACTGAGGGTATGTTAGGTAACCCAAGTGGGAACAAACAGGCTATGTCTAATGAGCCAAACCTCGCTGCAAAACAAGACCTTTGCAAGTAAATTGCTCCCACGAAACAGTCATCCTTGCTTTTAGTTAGTTCCTGATGTTCTACAGAGCAATTTGGATCACAGTAGACAGACTGCATTACAGGAAAGGAAGAGATCCTTAGCTGTAGGGCTACACACCTTCAAATGAGAGGTAGGCTCAGACCTTCCATAGAGGACAGACTCCTGTGTCTTGTGTGAATTCAACAAGGGAAGAGGGACTGCTCTTTCAGTCACATCACCTGCATAGGAAAGATGCCATGTGGCATCCAGATTTGCAAAAAAGATGTAAGTAAATCAGGTCAGCCCCAATTACTGGAAAACAGGAGCTTATCAGATCCAGCCTCAGTGAGCTGGATTTACCTTCCTGAACTGACTTCATAACTAGAAGCACTTATCCTATGGGTTCCTTTGGTTGGTAGGGTTTTTCCTCTTTTTTGTTTAAACAAAAGTCCCAGTACCCTTGCCTGGGCATGATAAACGGCTGTGCCGTAGCTTCACCCCAGTTTTTTTGCAACATCTGTCTCTCTCATGCCTAACTCCTGAAGCATGGCCACTTCGAGCATCTAAACGCCGATCAATTTTTTTCTCCTGCTTAATTGGATTATTTAGACTCTTTCTATTCTAGTAGGCTTACCAAATTGTTGGGATCATTGGTCACTAACAAAGGCATGGATCACATGCAGTTACTTAACACTGAACTAAAAAGCCAGCATAGTTCAAGGCAGGTTTTTCAATGAACTGAGCAGGTGGCTGGAGCAGTAACATGGAAGGGAAAGTGTTCCCAGAGCTCTGCTCGGCAGAAGTGCTGCACCAGCTTGCTCAGCTGTGTCGGTGTAAGGATGTGGTCAATAAATCATACACTACCCAGAGCAATGGCTGGTGGAGCTTCTGCTTCTGCTCTGCTCCCTGGCCTTGCCTAATGGTGGGTTTTGACAATTTCACATGTTTAAGAATTGTGGTTCTTACTCTTCCTAATTTCACAGCTGCTGAGTTGCTTTTCTCCTTTTAGAGTATCTGGAGTGGAGAAGAGAACTGGGAAAAACATTACTGAGATAAGAGAAGGAAAAGGAAACATTACTTTCTCTGGGGAAAAAGGGGTGATAGCAAAAGAAGTAGACAATTAACACCTGTAGTTCTTAGATTGCTTCAGATGTACAAGTAAGTCACATTCAGCTTTCAGTCCCAGCATCTTGTAACATACTCAAAATGGAGCCTACATAGAAAAAAAAAAAACAACAAACAAATAAAAATAAGTCTTTAAAAAAAATGTATCCGAACATCCAATGTAAATGCTAATCCCAGAAAAAGGGTACATAATTGTGACTATTGAGCATCATTCCTGCTCAGCCCACTGATGTAACCAGTCTGGTCTGAATCAGGCTGCTCCACTAGACACGACCTAGTCATGAGTGAAGCGGCAATATATCCCACAGTATATAATAAATCCATTAACACAGAGGGTTTGGAGGAAGCAGGTACTGGGTTACTCACAGGAAGCGAGAGAACTCCAGAAACTCCAGGTTCCCTTTCCACTCCAGACTTCCAGCTGGAGAATATGATTAGGTGAAAGCAGTTCCAGTAAATGAGCTGCAAGCTTACCAGCAGAATGCCTTTTACCTTTTTACACTATGGACAGGAGGTGGCATCTTCGAAAAACTGGAAATCTTTCAAACAGCATTGAAAAGAAACAAGGCACTGTGGCAGAATCAGAGCTAACCATTGTAGAGCTTAATCCAAACAATATTCATTTAGAGCAGGAAAGAGCTAAGTCTATTAGGAGACTGTTAGTGATTTATTTGCTTTTTTTACAGAGTCATGTAGTGGGTAATCTTGTTGGACTCCATTAAGAAAGTCTCTTCAGGCTTCAGACAGCCATGCATCCCCCACCTGGCCCTCACAAGCAACATGACTGGAAATTTCTTGTGATGTTCAAGGTCTATTTGCATAGGTGTGGAAGCAGACTTGCATTAATAATACCTATATTAAGGACCTAAAAAATCCTGATCATGTCATTAGACATGATCCCTGGACATTTTTTTTGGCATCACAAGTATCTCCTAACCACCTCCTTTATTTCTGTCATGTCCATTATGATTTTAGTAACAGTTTTATAGTACAGCTGAAGTCCGAGTGAGAAGACTTATTTTTTAATTGATTTTTTTTTTTCCTCTGAAAGGAAAAGGAAGAGTTTTAAATATATCTAGTTTTTAAAATATCTAGTATCTGGCTTGAAGAGATACTACTCTTAAAACTTCAGGGTTTAAAATACAGAAGGGAAACTGGGAAGATCATAGGCAGGATTTGCATAGGAGAGGTAGTGAAGTCTGGATTCATATTGTCATCTATTTAAAGAGACATAGAATGATAATTCTGTACTTCTCACAACCTGGCACTTCAATTGAAAGTGTTTTATATATGCAAAAATCATACCACTGGACTAGTAAGTAGAAGCAATGGAGTTGCAGGACAGGTGTGTCCACTCCTATCAAGGTCCTTTCAGGTTTGAGGGAAAGGTTTATTTTGTGAGGTTTATGGGGTTTTCCCAGTTTTCTTTTCTTTTTCCATCCCAGAGAAAGCTGGGTTTAAACTGTGAAAGCACACTGAGATTTTCAAGGGGAGGATGGCTGCATGCCAACAAGTATA
The DNA here is from genome assembly GCF_023634155.1 of Falco peregrinus. Taxonomy (NCBI): domain Eukaryota; kingdom Metazoa; phylum Chordata; class Aves; order Falconiformes; family Falconidae; genus Falco; species Falco peregrinus. Next base: position 3,981,760 of record NC_073728.1, read on the forward strand.
CCTCTACCTGTGAAGATTTTCACCGGCCAAGTTGCTCTAACAGGAAAGCTCACTTAAAAGTTGAGAGCTGTTTTCTGCTGCCTGCTCATGATACCGTGTCAGAGCCCACTGGGGCCCTGTGAGCCCCCACAAGCCCCCATCACCATGGTGTGAAGGTGGTTTTGCTGCGGTGGGGTCTTGGCCAGGCTGCGGGCTGCCGGGCTGTGCCCTTCCCAGCAAGGCTCCCCCCAGCATCGACCCTCAGCTCCCCACGTCTCCGCTGCCAGAGCACCTGCACATTGCTGCCTCAGAAAGAGGTCTCCTTGGCTTGCTTTTTCAAACGTTATTAGCAACCTAAAACAGAAAGCAGAGATGGAGGTCTGGAAAGTTTTTGCTGCTGATGTTGGTCCAGGTCTGAACACTTATGGGAATCTAGCAACAGATTACCATAATTTATTGGAACACGGGTCTTCGACAGTATAAAAAATCCCATTGACATTTCCTAATAATAAAAACCTGTTCTCAATTAGACATCAGTAAGAAAACATTTATGACAGTTATGGTGTAGTGGCTTGCCTTTTTAAAAAATTCATTAATTTTCTATCTGTAGTTTTTAATTAGATCCCACTTAACCTGTTTTTTATTCCACCAACTTTTCAGTGAAATCCAGATGTCCCAACAGTGTTTGGGATCCAGCAATGAATAAGCAGCCTCACAGGAAGTCGGTTCCTCTTAAAGCTGGGATGAACAAAAAAAATTAGCTTGGCAGCATTCAAGCAATACATTCATGAAGTCCTTTGAAATGGGAATTCCAGTATAATTCAGCATGATTGTAAATGTTCTGAAATGTGTAAGCCTAAATGGCAAAGGGAATTGTATACTGTAGTTAGTGATAAATGTTCCGTGCAATATACTGGTTTTAGCTGCCCCACATACCCAATGCTCAGTGGATTTAAGTAGTTAAATTTATGTGCATAGTACTGAAACTGTAATGCTGAGTGTCAACCTCAGACCTGTTTTTCTCTTAAAGCATAATAAAAATACCAGCGGAAAAACTGTCCCAAACCTCACTCTGGTAAAAGGACTGCAAGTCAAGCAGAAAATGTAAAACATCTCTGGTTTTCCTGACCAACCTGTCACAACCCAATCTGCTGTGACAGCGCAGGAGGCACAGCCTGAGAGCACGTTGGGGAAGGGGTCATGGCTTAGGGTCCTCTCTTTCTGACAGAACTGAGAATCTAGGCGCAAGGTGCCTGCCTGCCTCTGCTAACAAGGCGGCTTTTTTGCAAGCCATCAAAGATAGAGGTGGGACACAGAGGGGTCTGGGTCTCCTGGGAAGTCCCAGGTTAGCCAGTGTCTCTCTTTCTAGTCTGGAAGTTCTCTTGATTTCCTGTTAAACTCTGTATGTCCTTAGGCTGAAAAGGACAGTGCTACCTGTAGAGTACAGCTCTCCCTCCATCCTCCATTTACTATATCTGAAGCAACAGCATAGCAGCTGATGAGCACTGGTGGTAAGGGGAACGTGATGAAGGTTGTGTAACTGCCCGTTTCTACATGTAGGTCTAAGCAGCTAGGTGTTTGCAGGACAGCAGTAACAGACCTCACCTTCCCCAACCAAACACAGGAGTTTTCTCTGACCTGAGTGACTGTTGGAGGCAGCCAGTGTGCAGGTGATACACAGGTCTTTCCTGCAAAGGCCACCACAGCAAAGCACAGAAAGGCTCACTAATTTCTGACCTTAACGAAGGCAAGAGCTACACCTGTGTGGGTAACGTGGCGGGGCCATCACAGGTGTCAGCAATCTCTCCTGATGAGACAGGCTGGGGTCGGGGCATCATTTATTTGCATGCTACTGCAGAAAGTTGTTGGCTTAGGAAGGAGTTACACATAAAGTTTGGAGTAGTCCTTTGTGGTGCTACATCCCCCAGGGAGAGATTGTGAGGGTGAGTCACTGTTTATGGAATAATTCTGCTTTTTGTGTGATGTACATTAGATCAAGGGAGTTTGCTATTCCTGAATCAGGGACTTAAGGAGATGAAAGACTAGAGAATGCAAAGATGAAGCGAGTTGTCCTGGCTCTTCAGGTTTCCTGAACATAGAATTGTTTAGATTAGAAAAGATCTTTAAGTTCATTGAGTCCAACTGTTACGAAGTGCTGCCGGGTCTACTGCTCAACCATGTGTCTAAGTGCCACATCTATATGAGAGGTTAAGGAAAGCATAGTTACTGGGTATATACAGTGGACATATATTTTATGGCATTTTAAAATGGTCATTCTTGTAGATGTACTGCTTTCTCTGCATCTGTTTGTGTTTGAGCAAGTGAGTTTTCTGACTGCACCTGGAAAAGATCTAGAAGTTCTCTGTAAAACAGGACCAAATAAATGCATGCACCATGTAGCTGGAAGTATATCTGGTGTGCTAATAATTGCAGCTGTGTGCAGGGCAAAGAGTCCCTTGTATAACCTGTTCATCTGGCACCACCGATTGACCTGAGTTTGCCCTTGTAGCTGAGGAACTTGCTTGAGTTTCAAGTTAATGCTTAACAACTCTGGTTCAATATGGACAGACCTCAGTTTTCTTGGGAACAGATTGTAAAAAGAAATGGCAGTTGTGTGCTGATAACTGTAAGACTCTGTATAAAATATGGGGAAAGGGAGATACTTGCATTGCTTAACTGAGGCTTGCTGTAATAGAGCCTCATGAGTGTGTTTGTGTGGGTGGGCCCTTGGGATGCCTCTTGCCTCCGGCAAGGAGCCTGAGAGATACCAACACATCAAAATGGAGAACATGTTTTCCTTTCCCTACTGACTCCTTCTTCAGTTTTTCCAGAAACAGTGACTTCTTAGTTCTGCTATTGCTGTATTCTGCTCTTTGCTTTTAGTTCTTCAGCTGGGTCATAGGGATCTCCTTTTTTTTTTTTTTTTTTTATTCCCTTTTTTAAAAAAAAAATGTCTCACAGTATTTCTAAATTATTAACAAATCTTTTTGTTCTTTTTGACCAGGGCAGTCCCAGGCTGCTGTGTTTTGTATCCTTAGCTCATACATGTCATGCAGTGTTTAACTTGCAGATTCTTTCTCAGCCTGGAACTGAAACATGTTTTATGTTGAAGTGCTTTAAAAGCACAAAATACTCTGTTTGATAGGCTAAATCAAAATGTCTTCATTCGAATGACTTGAATCAAAATGTGTATCAAGAACTACTGATTCAAATAAGCCTGAAATTTTTTGTGGATGTACATTAAATTCTTTTCCTACTGTCTCAGGAGATAAACAGGTTTGAACAGAATTTGAAATGTAAGAAGTATTAGTATTTTAATGTCATTTTTTCCCCAAAAACTTTGGAGTAGAAGTTGAAATAATCAGTCCACTGAAAAGTTTCCCTAAAACTTAAAATTGAGGATAATATACTTTGGATTTTGAATCCTTGATTGAAACAGAAGTACTTTGCTTCAATTTGATGTGTTCCTTGTTTCCAGCTTAAAAAAAAATAATAAAAAATCATATGTCTTGTTAAACCTTTCAACGTTAAGTTTATTGCAATGGTTTGAATTCCTGAATTTAAATATGAGATTTCTGGTGATGTGCAACCAAACTGAGAACAAAGGGCATTTTGAAAAAAAAAAAAAAAAAAAATTATGCTGTCAGAGGCGAAGTACTTAAACTTTGAGAGCACAACAACTTATGTAACAATGTGTAGTGAATGCACCATAATCAACAGGGGGAAAACTAAACTGCTTTAAAAACAACAAAAAAGGGGGGTGGGTGGGTGTAGCAGATATAACTGTAGCAATATTGGGGGGAAGAACAGAGGAGACTGTCATATATATGAGCAAAGTGATGGATTCTGAGATGCATTAGGAGTACAAAGTACTTCATCTCATTCCTGCTCACTGCCTCTAATATTTTTTTTTCCTTCTTGCCAAATTTCTGCAGGGATATTTCAGAGTAGCTGTGCATACTTGAAAACATTAGAAAAAGTGAGGCAAATTCTACACTGACACGAACCTCCACTGACATCAAAGGGATGACATACCTCATGTCCCTCCTGCTCCAAGTTTGTGTTTTTTTTTAAAAAAAAAGCACAAACTGAAAAAACATGTCCACTGCTTAACGAAGTGTTACCGTTGATGCTAGAGGGAGAAGGCAGATACCATCCGAAGAAAAAATAATGATGAATTGAAGACAGCTATGATCTCTCTTGCTCTGCCCTAGCCACTGCTGGTTCTGACCTACCAGACTAAGTCTTGACCTCAGTCTTCCAGCTGCATCCTTTATACAGCCTTTGTTTAAGCCCTTTGCATAAGGGAGGCCCTCACACAGCAAAGCTTCTGGGGTCCTTTAGCAAGTTCTTCAGTCCCGTTGCAGTCACTCACCTAGTTAAAGCTAAGCCTTTAGGGTGGCCCTGGTGCAGTGGGGTCACAGGAATTACAGATTTCCAACAGGAAGGGCATCCCCTCCTTCAAACTGAAAACGTTTCAGGGAACAAACTCTATTTTCTTTTTTTCATTTGACATTATTTCTCAATACGAGGAACGCGGGTGGTACTTTCACAGCAACAGTCTCGGGAAAAGTAAATATGCATGTCAAATACCATGTGCCATTAGGGTTTTCTGCACACCACTACCCCCCTCCCCCCATCCAGTATTTTGGATATGAATATCTACCAAACTGTTCTGACAACAATTCTGGCTTGACCATACCCAAAACACTTTTCCAAAGCATGATGATGTTCATATTTAGGTTTTACTTTAATAGAAATTCTTGGTGACAAGAATACCTTCATACCGTTTTAGGTAATGCCATTAGATGTAGCAGTGACAAGTTAGCAAGCATGTAATATCCTAAGGCAAATAGATTTGTATGTTCTCTTTCAGACTGGATGATTATGTTGCACTCTCTAAAGACATCTTAGATCAGTAAGAATGTCTCCTTAGGGAATCACAGTGATAACTACTTTTGACAAGTAGTAATAACGGAAGTTTAGTTCAACCATGAAATGAAAGACTCATGCCGAAGCCAGGATTACTGGTAGTGGACTGCAGGGGCATTGTAATAGAACGTCACTTGCTTTAGTGATGGCATGTCTGCCTTCACTCCATCTATACTTGTGAATTCAGGATGGCCTCTTTCATACTATCAAGCAAAAAGCATAATATTGATTTGAAGGGATCAGTGGTAAGAAGCATTGTTTTAACTTACTAGTAGGTAAGATCGATTCCTTCTGCAGAAAACCACTGTATTTTATGTTACAGTTCTAAATACAGGGGGAAAAATCTCAAATTCTGTATTACTTTATTGATTGACATCACTCTTAGCTAGCTAATTAGAAACAACTTACTGATCCTTTCAGCAGCTCAGTTAGATGGCAAGATCCCCCAGGTAGGTATATCATGACAATTCTGAGTGAATGCTTGCAGTGATCATGGCTCTTCCTTGGCTCTTCATTGTTGTTGTTACTTTACTGAACCATCAAAGGTTATCCTTATTACATATTGACACAAAGCTACAGAATGGTTGATAAATCTATATTCATGTTGTGTTTAAAATCGATATTATAGCAGTTACCATGCCAAATCAATATTTACCAAGTTGCTGGCTCCTGGTGCCTGATGCACTGTAATTATTCCTCTTCTTGCACAAAACGTGGGGACCTAATCCAACACTCACTGAAGTCAAGAGAGACTCTCGTTGATCTCAGGCTTTGGATCAACCCTTGTTTGCTTTTATTTACTCAGATTTGTCATAGGATTGTACAAAAAATTGCACACAACAGAAGGCCTGTTTACTTGGTCTCTACATCTGATCATAATGTGTGTACTATGAGCTTCTGCTATTAAAACTGGAACCAAGATGTTAACTTGCCACTGCTGGATTTTTTTTTTACTGTTTTGCCTGTATTATACAGGCAGTGCCTGCTTAATTCAGATTTAAAAAAAATAAGTTCAAAAATAATCCATAAAGCTTGATGATACAGCAATTCAGAAACAACACATTTGAGACAGATCAAGTAAGACTAATTATCAAAATAGACTTGTGTAATAATCTATGCTTCCATGTTTTAATTGAACAGTAGGATATTTCTTTCAAAAAAGTGTGTTAATTGGGGTCTGCTCATGGGAAGGAGTGACTAATTGAACTGGCATGAGCCTGATAGCAGGTTTTTTCATTAAAATGTTAACTTTTAAAATCAGTGTTACACTGCAAATATTGTCTTTCTTGCAATTGGACTAGTCTGTCTGGCACATGCCAGCTCAATTAGTAGCTTGCTTTCATGAGCAGACCCCAATTAACACACACTTTTCTTAAAGAAGTATTCCACCATTTAAATTAGCACATTTGCATTAGAAGTAATTATACTAGTTTTGGTTGTTAGTTGTTCCTAATTTTTGTGATGATTAAATAGGCTTTAATGGAAAATGACATTTGTAGATTAATTACTCAAGTCATATTGGATGTTTGTCAAAAATATTCAAATATGGAAGAGAGAATCTAAGTGAAACAAAAATTTATCAATCCATAGATATGCAAGGTGGGGTTTCTGTCAGTGTTCATATGTAATTTTCACACACATTATGCCATTATCTGGTCACTCCTATAATGAGCTAAACTTTTTTTTTTTTATGAATTGTTTCTGTAGATTTGGCCTGAGTATGTTTGGCATTTGAGGCCGAAACATGTGCCTCAAATGGACACTTTATCTGTAAGATAGGTGAGGCCATTATCTTCTGTGAGTGAAAATATGTGAAAAGGCATCCTTGGCATAATACAGATATGACGATGAAGGTCTAATCCAGAACTTCATAGTCAGAGAAATATCAGGTAAGCAATGACCTGCAGCTAACAAAAGTCTCTAAGCTCACCTCTCCTGTTTGTGAAGGAGACTACTCTCAGGTGGCTGTTCAGGGAACTACGGAAATGGCCTTCAAGCTCTCTAAGCGTATATTTAAGAAATATATGAATAACCTGTAGTGTGGACTCTATACAATCACTGACATCACATGTGACATGAAGTAAACCATGCTTAAAATTTTTGCTATATGTGAGCAATATTGCTGTTGCATAATTTGGGTTTTTTAGAAGAGAGAAAAATGGGTGAAAATGACTGTTACCATAATCCATATGAACTATATGAAAGGCCTTTAAATTTGGAAGGGGTCATTAGATTTAAGCCAGTACCTGTATGCTGAATGTCATTACAACTTTTTACATCTTTGTAACTTGTCTTTAAGACATAATTTGTGGTTAGCCAAAGCACTCCTTCCCAAAAGGCAACCAGTCTTCAAGAGATACATTCTACCATTTGGCTTAAGAGTATGTTGCAATGATTAATTGCCCTCATAGTTACAAAACTGCCCAATTATCCACTTGGACTTTGTATGACTTCAGTATTTTGGCTTCTGAATCTTGCTAATCTTTTTACATTTGTGTGCCCTGACTATTAAAAAAAAACAACCAACCAAACAAACAAACAAAAAACAACAATCCACCCAACCACCCACTAGCTTTGCTTTTTGCTGCTGGTTATTTTCCTCTTTTTTTTTTTTTAGAGTTGATACACTCGATCTTTACAAAATGTAGTCAGTGTCCTGGTGTACCTCTGCTCAGCAAACAGGAATGTCTTAAGTATACAGAAGATAAACATTGTAATTCTGAGAGTTTGAGAGCTCCTTCTGTTACAGCTCTGAGTCTTCAACCACTGAGGTGGTCTTATTTGAAGTGTATATACGCAGTGTAATCATGGTCCTGTATGAGTCAATCCTCTTCCAAAATGGGCATTCTCTAGAGTTCCTATATATGTGTAATTTGGGGTCTTAAGAAAAAAAAAAAAAAAAAAGACAAGACCTTGTTGCCATAATATTGCTACCTATGCTATTATAATTGGCTTTCATAAGCTGTAAGGTTTGCCAAAAATCACTTGAAAGAAGATCAGGAAGCTTCGGTGGGAGCAAATGCAATCAGGTTATAGTTAAAAGTGGTTTTGTTTCTTTTAACTCTCCTCTACATAATGGATGTGAAAAACAAGAGAATGCTTTTTCCAAGTGAAGTGTCTGTTAGGAACAGGCATCTGTGTCGTGTAGTACAACATCTGACAGGAAGCCTTGCTTCAGAAATAATGCAATCCTCTGGAGGCTTGTCCAGCAAAAGTATCTTCCAAGGTCACTGCAATTCTACCTGCATGGCAATGCACGTAGACTGGGAGCTGCTTGGCTCTGAGCCTTCAGAGGAAAGCTGTAGGGTCACAGGAGAGCTATGGTGCTTGTAAAAAGCAGGATAACATCCCACTTAAGGGAAAAAAAAAAAAAAAAGTATCTAGCACAGGGTAAATGTACGTAACAGCAGTGGAGAAATTAAAAGCCAAACAAAGTCCCTTCCTGAAGAACTAACAACCTGCTTCTGGAAATAAACAGAAATAGCTCTGTGCTATACAGGGTGAATCATGAAAGTAGAACAGTTTATTTAAGGGGGTCTAGGATACAGTCTGCAGTTTTATGTCTCTGCATGTGTTCAGATGCAGTGTTAACCAATGGCATAGAAATGATGCAGAGTCAAATGGAGCCCTTCCAGAGCCACAGGCGTGTATCAGAGTCAAATTATTATCCATTAAATGGTAGGAGTCATACCATCAATACAGTGCCAAAAGTGTGTTCAGTTCTTTATAGACAATGAACAAACCACAGAGCCCATGCTCAAAGATCCTGTGGGGTTCATCTCGGGTGAACTTTAAGAATGAAGTTTTTTAGGTAAAGGAAGAAGCAGGAATTCAGCATGGTAGGGAGCCCTATTTTGAAGAAGAGAGCTTTTTCTGTTGAGGACGTACCCAGGCATTTCTTTAACTGCATGCTCACCTGCTGCTCAGGAGAGACTCACTGCTGTGTTTACTCAGCCAGCAGCTGAGTGTGCTTGGGGGGCATAGCGTTAGATATCTCACTTTTGTGCCATCACAGGTAAGAAAAGAGTACACACAGAGAAAGAGGGAGAAATTGTTAAAGACAGTGTTACTGAAGGAAGTGTTGTGCACGTTGTAAAGAGGAGGGTACTGGTCTCAGCGAAGTGATGAAGTGTGTGGCTGCGGGGGGGGAGGGAGCACTGCTCCGCGCACCCTGGGTCACAGAGAGGAGTTTTGTACAGTGTTACCCAAATTTCTGAAATTCACTGTTCTCACTTGCCCTGTCTTCTTCGTGCTGCCTGTTAACAGCAGAAATAATATTGCGCTTTGAGAAATTAAACAGTTAAAACTTACACCCTGCCTGTGTATAAACAACAAAGAGCTGTGTCTCCAGAAGCAACTCCTTGGCTTTACAAGTGTAAATATTATCTGATGTTTTAAGATGGAGCTTATTCTACCAGAAAATAAATATGCTATCGGTGGATGATCACCTTAAGCAAGAAAGATCTTAATTCAGTTGGAAGTATGAGAAGTTTGTATATGATTATGTGTATTGGCAAGAAGCTATATATACATTTATATCATGGAAGGTGGATGTGTGGCTGAAAACAACCCAGACACAATCTAGCACTTGGTAGTGAGCTTTCCCAAGGATGCAGCTTAGATGACTGAAGTCTTTTCCCATCTGTATAATCCGTGATTCTATAAAACTGATTCCTTTGTTCAATTAGATGATAAATAAAAAAATGCATGCCAATACTATCTTTTAAAGACTGTATGCAGAGAGAAGGAAGAATAGTTATGACACTAACAAAGATCTTAATATTTTTTTGCTCTGGTATGAAGTATTTTAATCTTTATCTCAGCTTGATTAGTTGATTAAGATTCACTTCATATCAGAATCACTGAAAGGTTTTAGTAAGGAGAGAAAAAGTAAAACTAAAACCTGGTGCTTTTAAAGACTTTCTGTTGAGGATGAGGTATGCTACAGCACAGCTTTTTCTAACTCCATGTGTAAGAAGCCTGCTGCTGTTTGGACATATCCAAAACTATGTGAAAGCCAAAGGTGAGGAAAAGTCCTTCTGAAAAAGACTGAACAACTTCTCTTTTTTTCTTTTTTTTTTTTTTTTTTCCCTCACTAATTAATGGGTAGTATTGGTATATTTGGTAACCTTAAGGTACCCAGAGAGCAGCAAAAAGATGAAATGTGTAACCGCAGTCCTCGGATACGAGGCCTAATAACCCCCTGTGATCAAAAGACATCTCCGTATGTTTGTTCTCCAGTTTAACTTGCATCTCCTTGCAGAACATGACTGTAATCCCCCAAAGTCACAACGGTGTAAGAAATCCACGCTGAGTCGGGAGCAATATTTTGCCCTAATAATGTCAACGGCTGTCTTCTGACACTTAACCATGCAATGGGGGGAAGGAGCCGCACAGATGCGGACAGGAAATGCAGTGTGACCATCGGGCAATCCATTAGATAGCCATAATGCTCACAGCTGGAAATTTTTTTGAGATGGCATTTGATATCATCATTGTTAGCCTTCATATAATGCAATATTTATTACAGTAAGGGAAGAAGGGAGTATTTTTAGCCGCATCTTGAGTAACTTATCTCCATGGCAACCCTTTACTTGCCTACACTGTTGCTGCTATATAGAATGTTGTCACATTAATAATAAATGGAACACATCTAACACATTTGGCTGCCGATTGGCTTCCAGCCACATATTCCTCTTGTTCTAGTTGAAGGGTTTGCAAAGCTTAGGGTCCATAAGCAAATTTCATTCATTTTGTTTCTTGGAGAAAATTGCCTTGGATTATATTAAAGCACTAGGGAGGTTTCATCAATGTATGCATTGTGTTTGTTGGGTTGGATTTTTTTGTTTGCTTTTGTTTCTAGTTCCACTTTAAAATGCCAAGGAAATCCATGAACAAATACAATTAGAAAAGCTAGAAACCCAGCAGCTGTAGAGTAATTTTACTTGACTTACATTTGTATGGGTAAGAAAATGGCATTTTTTAAAATTGCTTATGAGGAACGCCTGTGACATGTTTTTGAAGAACAATACATTCATTCACGGGAACCTAAAGCAAGCAGGTCTACAAGTGAGATCCTAGACTTGCTGATCACTTCCACATGCATACAAAAAAGCAGCTGCAAGCAGTCAGCCCTCATTTTGTGGTCTAAATACATGGATTTCAAATTTTGCAAATGCTTGTTATAAAGGTGAAAAAAGACACAAAAGAGCGTTAGATTTCAGCTTAAATTGGTCATGTTTTTTCTGTAGCGTATAACACTAGTGAATAATATAGTGCAACTGGGTTTTAAGTTTGCATATTAAGGTTTAAATACTACCTGCTTGGTATGAGAAGCCATCTGGAGGCTGGTTAAATGGCACTATGCAAATACTTACACAAATAAGTATTCATATCTGGATGACTTAGTCCACATTTCTTTTCTCTCTTCTCAACCCTACGCTTATTTCCAAATGTGCAAAAGTGAAGAGGAGAAAAAAAGCACCTAAACAGCAAACCTGTGTTTGTTTCGTTGCATGACCAAGTGATCTTTCTCCAGTCTAGCATCAGTTTAACTTCTCAAACAAAGTACCCATAGGAATAGTGCCCATAGGAATCTTTATTTATGAAACACCTATTATATTTTATTTTACATAATAATGATATGTTGCCAATGATAACTAAGTGGTTTAGGATCATGTACTTATTCCTGTAATGTCCAAACATCCTCTTTTTCAACCCCAAGACTTAAGGATAAAAAAGCCAGTTCTTCCACATGCTTGTTCAACTTTTCAAAACGGGTATTATTCTGTAAGCTCACAAAAGAATATAACATTTAAAAGAATAGAGAACGTCACTTAACAATTAGGTTCTTATACGGGGATTTCAGTCACAAGCACGATGTAGCTATGTCCGGAATGTATAAATAGAGGAAAAGAACAATTCATGTGTGTTCTCAAGCACTACCCAGGAACTGAGAGTTTCTAAAAGCCTGATCCAAAATATTTAGTAGCAATCCATGGGAACATTCTTACTGATTTCTGAGCTTTGAGTCAATCTCTACTTTTACAAAATTTTGAAATTGTGAAGGTTTTTACTCCAGAAGGCTTTTTTTTTTTTTTTTTGCTGTACAATGTTAAAAACTAGCACTATTTCCCTTGTTATTTGTATCTAAACACACACACAAGGAGTAAGCTTTTGAAGAGTGAGCAAGGAAAATAACTGATAGTATTTTCTTCAAAAAAAACCCCAAACCACTAAACTCCCCTGAAACTTGAAGTCAGTAAATAATCTAGCGTTATTATATTTTTATTTGGAGAGTCCTGCTTTTAACAAATAATTTCTAATTTGTGATGAGTTGTATTGAGCTGGTGGCTTCTTGGCAGTACTGCCTGCCCAGGTGAGAAACATGCTGTGCATGTGCAGGACACACTGCTGCTCAGTTATATATGGACCCCGTTTAATGTACAGCCCCATTCCTAGGGTTTCAGATGTTCACACTTATCTATCTTGAACTGGAATTCACATGACATCTGCTGAAAGGTCAGGAGATGAATGAACATGGGGAAGGATGATTTTTCTCCCTGTTATAGCAGGTCATTTTGCGGGATAGGTGTGCTTCTGGACTTTAAATGAGAGACTTTGGGCCAGGCACTGTAGTGGATGAGAGAGGCAAAATGCTTGCAGGATGTTCATCTCTCCTGAGCAGCTGGGAGCCAGACTTCTGAGCTGCTACATTTAGCACAGCAGAAAAGCATGTTATTAATTAGGGAAATTTTCTAAAGTGCTATGAAGATGAAACTTACATATATAATTGCTATTAAGGTGATTACACTTTAATTCATGGTTCATCTCTGCTTGAGACAAATCTACAGTCACAAAAAGTTTCTGTAATTAATCTGTAAGGGATAGATTTCAAAATGAACCGTGATTCTCTCATCTAGGCCTTAGGTGAATAAAAGAAAAAAGATGATGGCAACTGTTGTGTTTAAGGTTTGTGTTAGTGATAATGGAAAGTGCAGGAAATTTAAGGAAAACAGTCTGCTGCTGAGGCCCCGTCTTGTAAGAGTTCGCACCCAATTTCAGTGAAGTGGGAAGCTGGTTCTTGTAAAACATGGACAGACATCCTTTATACTTGGTTTGAAACTGGTTACAGAGACTAGCTGCTTTGGAGTTGACTGTTTCACTACCCTGAAGGAGGACAAAAAATGTGTATCTTATTTTGACTATTTTATGAAATATTTGATATTCAATTCTACCCTTTCTGAGAATTCTAGATGTTTAAAGAACTTGGAGTGTGGATGTTCCTTTCATTTATGATGCTATATGTTTTCTTGATTTTTACTCGCTGCCTTTTTGCTTTTTTCCCTCTCCAAAGTGTGACTTGGAGAAATGCTGACTGAAAGGCAGAACCTCAACATAGTCACAGGAGCTATAAAACTGATTATGTCCTTTGTGCCAAGCAAGTCCTCTGTTGTCTCTGTAATACTGCAGGTCTGGAGAAATAATACCACAGAATCTTCCTATGATACATGGATTCCCATCCTTCCTTAGCTGTGGGAGCACTGGACTATAGAGCGAGCTAAACCCTGAAGACCACCCTGAGTCTTTCCAGGCTTTGATTCTATCTTACTGGTTCACGGCTTATTTGAGAGCAAGATCTGAACAAGTAGTATTTTTATTCTAACACTATTTCACTAAATATGTTTTCCCACTGGCTCGAGGGCACAATTTTTACTCTTTTTAATTTTACTTTTGGAATTACTTTTGATCAGAAATCTAATGAGCTACTTAAGATTCAGAAGGAAGAGACAGCTCTGCCTCAAAAATGGTCATTAATTTGAAAGCTCGGGGAGGGCTCCAAGCTTGCTTTTCTCTGAGCTCCCATTTTCATGTGGTGTCTTCCAGTACAAACTTAATCACTGTAAAAACTGAGCTAGTACAAGAGACACATGTGTTCTTTGTGGTGAGATAAGCATCCTCAAGCTTTTCACAATTGTATTTACTTTTCACCTCCTCATTTAATGTACACCTGTCCCAGCCTGGCACTGCTCTTTGCTGCAGTAAGAATGATTCTCAGTTTCAAAGCCAAATTTGTTCTTACAGTTATTTTACTGTCATATAATACAAACTGTTTTCTGTGCTCAGCAAAATGCAGCTAAATGAAGAGTCCAGGTGTGCCATATTTGTCAGCCTTTCTACAGTGTAATACTGATCTTTACTCTAAATAAATAGCTTTAATAGACTGTAATAATAACCTCTTAGCTAGAGCACCCCAGGTAAAAAACAGAAGATGCTCCAGTCTGCTGCACACAGATTTCATGGTGGATCTAGATGAAGTTTGTGGCACAGGTGTTGATGTAATTGGAATAATGATACGTGAGGGGTATGCATGTGGTTCATCCAGCCTTCAGGCAAATGCTTCTGCTGGAGCAGCATGGCAGCTTGTTGTTTGTGGGTGGGGGTCCGGTCAGACCCATGTGGGATCAGGCTCAGGCTGTGTTTTAAAAATAACCAAAGAAACATAAACAAAACCTTTCACCTTACCCCCTCAACACCACACCTTCAAACTTCTCAGCTGCTGATACAAGAGTTAGGGTTTTTTCCCTGTATTATGTCTGTGTATTTGCACTAAACTGATCATGGCAATATTTTATCTTGCTCCTTCTCCCTCTGTATATTTTGATATGGCTGTACACATATTTATGTATATTACACTTCATAAAAATATACAAGTAGTGATTATGAGTTGATTCATGGTCAATTCGTGATTTAATGAAGAGTTGCAGATCTATATAAATAATGGATTTTGAATATTTTATTGACTTCTAGTATGTACTGATCCTTCTAGGCTTTTTAAAATTAGAATGGCTGATACAGGCACAACAACTTTAAATGTGAATGTGTGACAGGTAGAAATGTGTACCCTTGGCAGATGAAAAAAGGTGCATTTGGGATGTCTTAACACTGAGAACGAGCTTTTGTGTCATACTGGAAGTATAAATCTGCACTGAGCTACTTGTTTAGGGTCTGAGCTAGGAAAAGCACTTAAGTATATGATTAACTACAAGGATGTGGTTACAGCTTTTGTGGGACTATTTGTATTACTAAAATGATACTTTTGCATTTTTCTGTGATTATCATACTCTAAGCATTTACAACTGATGTAAGTCAGGGATAGTTACGCAGATACTGAAGGTGTGAATCAGTGTTTTCCTGCAGCAATTTAGCCAGACAGTGTGCAAAACTGCTTTGTAAGTCAGACTTCAATCTTAATTCATACCAAATGTTCATTTCCTCAGTTGTTGCAAGGTATCTTTTTCATTGTTTGACTGTAGAGTATATAGAAATAAATAGATACAGTGATGTCTTGAGTATTTTTTAACTGTTCTAAAGAAAACAAATGAAATAAACATATACTCATCTGAGTGAATACTGGTTCATTCAAACACGTGCTATAACCAATTAAATTCTTGCTAATTATTCTTTTCTTTGTCTTGAACTGTATGACTAAGATGAAGAGCAGGCATGGGCTCGTGTGTGTTGCTTGCTTTCTGAAGGCTTAGCTCGCTGAAGCTGCTTCTTCATGATTTGATATGACTTTAAAAATCCAGATATCTCCTAGTGCTTGTTCTTAATTGGATTCACAAGAGCCTTTCAAACAGATTCTTTGTCTTATTTCCTTAACTTGAGCTTGAATTATGAGCATTTAACATACCTATTTTGTCTGCTGTTTCCTGTAGGCTTGCTTCAATATGTTCTAGCTCCTTGGACTTTCACCACAAAGAATTCGTTGCAGGTAGGAATGTTCCCAGTGTCATCAATGTCTCCTCTCTAAGCAATGGAGGTAGACAAGTATCTCAAAGGAATCTTGTCTCTGTCATCTGAGAAACGTATTTCATGATGTAGTGAGTCTTTCTGTGGAGCAGTGAGTGTTGCACTCTTGCTCACCCTTGTCTTTAACCAGAATTTTGTTGCCTTGCTCTTAGAGCAGTAGTTTAATATTTAGCAATCACTAAAAGCTTAGTGAGGTTGCTTCTTTCTGTTGGCATATCTGCTGTTTCACATTTAACCTTCCCTCTTCAGAGCCCCAAGTCAGTCAGCATCTGGATTCCTAGAGTGCCTAGGGCATGCTGCTTGGTAAGGTGGGTGTTTCCACCAGCTCATGGTGGGGGCCCCAGAGCTGCTGAGGGCCTGCTTGCTACTGCAGAGGCAGTCCACAGGTGCTCTCCTAGGACCAGCCTCCCCTTTTGAGATCTCTTTGTCTTTTAATTTCTTTCCCCTGTCCCAGTAGATAGCAAATTCCTAACTTGCCATCTTACAGAAAAATTATATTGGTCAAATTGCCAAATTATTAATTCTATATGGCATGACTCCCTTCGATATTGGAGTGCAAAAACTGCGTCATTAAGGACACACCAGTAGAGAAGCAATTAAAGGAATAAACATGATATAATTGGACAAGTTACATTATGTTCTTAAAAGGCTACAAACGAAGCAACTATGACACACAACCAAAGAACCTCTAAGGATAAACATTCATAGGCTATTCCCATGGTTACAATTTTATTGCAAAGGTGGTAGAAAAGTAAATTCCTACCTAAACACAGTGTGTAGGAAGAGGTATTTATCTCCTGCTTTTGCTTAGTTCTTGCAATGCATAACTTTATTATGTTCACTATTTCACTGAATTCCACCACACATACTTTTTATGAACGGGAGTTTTCTGTTCATCTGAATTTAGTGGCCTTGACAGAAGATAAAATCCTGAGTCTCACATCTGATACACTGGGCCGTGTACACTCTCTCAACATGATTCTTGTTCCTTATGTCACATTCCGTTCTCCTGTTGCAACCCTCGGGGTGTTGAGGATAGCTACAGATTTCTCCAACACACTTAACAGGCTGTCAAAGGAAAATACAGCTGTGGCTCATTGGTTAAGTACTCCAAGAAAGACCTTTGGCTGTTTTTCAGGTGACACTGTATAATTACAACCACATCAGTAGAAAGAGGTCAGATCTATCTTTCAGCCATGCTTCATTATGATAGAAAGACTTTGGAATATAATTCATGTGGATGCAATGCCCTCTTACTGGTTATTGATCTGGCATTGTTACATATCAAACTGCAACCTGACTCTTTGCGTTGTGATCTCTGTTAAAAGGGGCATGTGTATCTCTGTTAACATTTCTTTCATTCTTAAGAAGATGAAGAGAAGGAAAAACTTTATTTTCATATTTCTAAATGCATATATCAAGCATGTTCTGTTTTCACCACTTCCAAAGGTACAAGGGGCACATGTGTGGTCATCAGTACTTGAAGTGCAAAATAACATGCCCTCTCTTGGGCTATGTGTGGTGGTAAACAATAGAAGGTACAGATTTCTTCCCATTATATGCGAGGTTTTTTGCAACTGACATCTTATGGCCAAGGTTTTCAAAAGTACTTGGTGTTTTTTGAGGATGTAGCTTGACAAAGCTTATTAAATGGCGCATCTCAGCAAGGTAGATCCAGTTTCCTAAAAAGCTTGACTTTCAAGACATATTGTTTGCAACTTTGCAAATGCAGTCAAAATATTCTAAAATGTTGGTATTACCTGTGTGTTCAGGTGAATGTATTGTTAGCATAGTTAAAACATTCTGCTTTTTTGGAAGTATAAACTTGCATAAACTTTCCAGAAAATTCAGTGCTGAGAACTCTAAATGGTAGCAGTATTTGATTTCTTATGTGGGCTGTTTTATCATATTATTCTGGAAGTAGTTCCATGGGTGGTGTAGTAGGAGGATGTTTGGAAAGAAAAAGAGCTGAGAGTTTTCACTAACCTATTTATAGTATTCATTAATTGATTTTATTCTTGTGGTTACCCTCCCATTAAAATCCATTTGAAGCTAGAGTGCTCTTGTCTATTAAGCTACTCACCAAGGGTTTTAAATTACTTTGATAGTTTAAAAGAAAACTTACACTTATTTCTTAGTGTTATGAAATTTAGCATTCAGTTTTTGCTCAGTCTGTAATATTCTTCCTAGATTTGCAGACTCTGAACTAATTCTGAATAGGACAAAGAGGTTAAAATCAAAATTAGTTCTGCTATCAATCTCAAAGAGTTTTCAGCACTCTAAATAAACCACCTGTGTTTAGTTCATACCCTGCCCACTGTGAAAATTCATTATTCTTATGTAAAGACGACTGAAACAAGGCATTCGGGTGGAATGAACAAGTAGTATAAATTGTACAAAACAAATGGATGCATAAGATATGCTTGTGCTCTCTGCATTCAAGCATATGGGAGCACAGAAGCAGCAGGTTATGGTGCCTTGCCCCGCTCTCCTCGGAATCCTGCGGCCCTGCTGCTGAATTGCAGCACCTCAGCTCTGCTTGCCGGTGGATGGCCCAGCACGGGAATGAAACAGCGGAGAAGATGGGCTCTCATCTCTTGTACTGAGATTCCAGTTGACAGCCGGTTATCCTAATGTTGCACCCAGTTCAGCTTCAGTTTTGCCTCTTGCATCTGCTTGCAATGAGATTCGTGTTCTACTCTTTAGTTGAATTTGAGCTGGGAAAGTATCTTCAATGTCCTTTAATGAAATATCTTTTTATGAAGATATCAAGGGAAAGAAGTACTTCTGAGCACTTTTCATGATGGTATAAATTCACATATTATTCATGCTTCATTGGACTTATTCTGCAAGATCAGCATAAAGCCATCTAGAAGAATGTGTACCTTTAGCATACTGATAATATCCAACAACTAGATAATAACATTGGTGACATTTGCAAAGCCTGAGAGACTTGGGCCTCTTAGCATTGACATTAATAGAAACGAGACATCTCTATTTCTTACGCAGTAGTGGTTCAATGACCTTTTTCTTCTTTCTCAGACTTCTGTTACTTTTGTATGTTCCTTGTGGCTTTTGTGAGGAAACAGTAAAATACTTGATTTTTCTACTCTTTTCTCCTGTTTGTTTTAAAATAGCCTTTTGTTTTTAAATGGATGTCAGAAACAGCTTCTGCATAGGGTTTTATCATGGGTTGCCAAACATTTTGGGTATTCAAGAATTGGTTTCTGATTAGAACCGACCAAAGAGGTAGCAGTGGCATCTGAAAGTGACAGCTTTGTGATCGTTATTTATCCCTGCCTTGCAAAACTGAATAATGACATTGCACTCCTTATGGAAGTCAGTAGAATTAGCTTTAGACTTCTCTGCAAACTTCCCCCTTAATCCGGGAGTGCTCCTATCCACTGCAAAAGGCTATTTATATTTCATTTTTCACTATAAAAAAAGGTAGAAGATTGACAGCAGTGCACTACTATTTTGAAGTAATTGATCTTTTTCAAAGCACTTTGGCTTTCTCTGAAGATCTATCATGTGATTCTGTACTTTGCTATAGGTACCTTTTACTGTTGTTTTCAGAGAAGTGGGGATCAAGGTATCGTGTTTTCAACCACAGAAAATTACCTTTATTCTGCATTTATTCTGATACTCAATGTAATATTAATGGAAGTACCCTTCTGGCAGGGTGAGCCATGTTATCAGTAAATGTGTAATTGACTTCTGTACAGAGTTTGAGGGAACAAAGGAAACTTGGAGATCAAGAGCCCTGTGCCTGCCTGCCAGGGCACTGTGATTGTTCTTGGCCTCAGCCTGTGATCGTTGCTTATGCAGCGTAGTACTGTGTGTAGTTACCACTTGAGGGCTAGTAGTAGTGATTGTAGTTTGATCAGTGTGATGAATGACAGCACAATTGTATGTCATGCTGTCAGTCAGCCTACCTGCATATCTACTAAAAAAAAAAGGCAAGGAAAAGTACCCTAGTACTCAGTATTGTAGATGTACATAAGCATGAGGCTTGAAAGATAGGGAATGGGCAAAAAGAGGGGAATCCTGAAAGTTCAGCACGTTGCAACCAGTGTCAGACACCAGTACTGAGGAAGGACTCTGAAATCAAGACTAAAACACTTTAAGCTTAGTGTTTAGTCTTTTTTACTTATTGATGGGGAGGAAATGTCTCTTGGTTTTCTTTGCTGTGTGGAAAAGTGTGGGGTTTTAAATTGTATTTGTAAAGCAGATCAAGAAAGTGTTGTATGAATATAGCAAATCGAAAAGCATTTGTTGACCCCTTTAAATAGAAAGCTTTCAATTGTTCAGGCTTCTTAAAGATTTAAATTACTTGGGCTTCGTAACATTAAATCCGTGCTATGATCTCTTTTATATTATGAATCCAAAGACAAAAGGGAAAAATACAACTGTTCATATAATACTATTCATCATGACAAATGATCTGCACCAAAGAACATAACATCATGGGGAAGCTTCAGGATTACCCAGAGTAGAGTCAATGGACAGGCTGTTGAGCCAAAGTAATTTCAGAAATAACTTCACACCTTATTTATCCCTAGCATGGAGCAGAAAAGCTATGACACTCTCCAGCACAGGTGATTTGTGCATTTGTTTAACCTACTGACCCCAACTCTTGCCCTCCCTGACAGCCTCATGCTTCTCGGTGTGAGGAGGCAAGGATTTCTATGCAACTCCAAACAATATGATTTAGGGTTTCTCTATTAGAGATTATTTCTTTCGCACCTCTTAAGCAAAGATGGTGCTCACCATAGGTGTAAGCAGATGGGTGCCATAGCACCCTGTTGCCATCTCTCCCAGCAAGCACAGGTACCTGCTGGAGTGATCAGCAAGGAGGACAGAGTTGTATTAGAGCCCTGGGGCTTGGCTGGTGGTCACTAGCCTAATAAATCAAAGTGACTGAGACATGAGGCTTGACTGGTTCAGAGAAGCTGACTGTCTCACTGCAGGACAGGAATTATCTAGTTCCTTTTTCATAACGCTGGTGAAACACCTAAACCCTTTCAATTGTGAGCTCTGGCATGCCTGTCTCCATATTTAGCCAAACTTACTCCAAATACCTTCCTTGGCTTGCCTTGTACCATCAGAAGACAAAGATCTCCCTTCGTATTAAGCATACCCTTATACAAGACTGAGATGATGCTGGATCTAAATTTCTGGCTCAAAATTGAGAAAATGAAACCTACTTGTTTTCATGAACCTTAAATTTAATCACAGGAAATATTTGTTTTTCTTAGGTTTTTTTTTAAGTTTGGTCAGAGAACTCTTATATTAAATCCATTTATTCAGTACTATTAGCACTAAATGATGTGACTTATCTGCAGGAATACTGAAAGCAGAGATCTTGTTTATTAAGTCAGTGTAGTACAGATGGAATCATCTATGTTGTTGGTAACAGAACTTGGTATTATACTGAGGGCCACAGAAGCAATCCTTATGTTCTTAAATTACTGCCTGTCCAGGCTACAGTTACAGTATCTAAAGTACCGGGGCTGTTTTGTTTAACAGGTACCAAAATTGAGTCCTAAGCACGTTAAAATTAAGTCTTTATTAAAGCACATAGTTAAGGCATGCAAGTCCAAATCTGACCAGAAAGGAGAAATTTGGTTTTCAAACAAACAAAATAAACCCAGCCAAAACCAACAAGACCCTACCCCTGCTAACTCTTAATTTGGATGCCAGGGGCTAGGAGTTATATTTTGTGATGGGGACTAGGAGCTGTATTTTGTGATGGGGACTTGTGGTTTACTGAGGCATGTGTGTGTGTCTGTTTGTGACAGCACTTTTTAGCTTTTCTTGCAATACAAAGCCTCTAGCAGCTCTTGTGTTAAAAGAAAGGGTGGAATTAAATTGGTTTGTAGTCTAAAAGGTCACAGTGGGCAAGGGGAAGAATTGCGTTGACACCTTTTGTCACATGCTGCACATCAGTTTGCCTTGTTTTGTTCTAGTTTAATGTAATCTGTTCTAACAAAAGCCAGATTTAGAAATTGAAGCTTCTAGTCGCTTCTGTCATGCTTGCTTCAACAACAAAGTTGCCAGAGACCCCATTCGCAGCCCTGGGCTGCTCCAAACTCGTTCCAGTGCTACAGTGGTGGGCTGAAATCTGCTGTTCTTTTCCACTTGTTTCCTCCTGAAAGATTTCTAAATACTTTAGATATCTTTAGCTGTCAAGTTCCTTGTGAGATTTAATTACAAATATGTCAAATCCATCAGATAATTGCATAAGTTCTTTTTTAAGAATCTCTACTGATGGAAGTCCAACCTTTCCAGAAAGCCTTTCAGGCAATCTCCTCAAACAGTGGTTCGCTCCTCTTGCACTTAATGCTTAACTTAATGTTAGGAATCCTCTACTGCAGCTGAATTGTAACCTGTCTTATTTGTTCTGGAAATAGAGAATTGATTACTGTCTTTGAACTACACTACAGTTGCTGCAGAGATGGAGCTCTCTCTTCCACCTTCATTTCTTTGCTAAATTAAACAATCAGGCACTTCCAGATTTCTCTCAGACACAAAGAGTAGTGACAGCAATTAGAGAACTCATCTCTAGACTGTCTTCAGATGTTTGAAAACACAATACCCAAAACCAGAGATAATAATTCAGATGAGGCCTTTTCAATCCGTTAATGTGTCCCATCGGCTGGACAGGGATGCCTTACCTCTCTCACAATGCTGCCTTTGTCAGCTCATGTCTGGTTTGAGATGTCGTAGGTATAGTTTTCTACAGTATCTGGTCAGATGTTTTCAAACAGCTGTTTTTGTAGGCAATTATTCCCATCTCCTTATAGCAGCACATGCAACTGACAGCTTTTTTCTTTCTTTTGAAGTTTTTCCTTGTCTTCCAGTTCACTTGGAAATCCCCCTGCTTGGTGGTATTAGTAATTAAGTAAACAAGCATTCTAATAACAGTGTATGTATGGTTTCATTTTTTTATTTTGGCCATCTAGAGTATTAGATCTTTGATATTTTTACTATAAGTGAAAAACATGGAAATTTTTATTTGCTTAATTGGGAACAAAGGTTGGCTGATGCCATTCATATAGTCTGAGAACATCGTGTGAGAAAACTGGTTCTCCCCACACGGTATGATCCTGACCAGTCTCCTTTTCTATAAGAGAGGTATTCAGGATATTATTTTTCTAGAGGAACTATTTATATCTTATAGCAAATCTGAGGTCATCCATAACTCTTGAAAATCCCATTCCCTAACATTCAGAACTCTATCAATTAATTTCAATATAACTTTAAGCCTAGTGACTTTCAGGGAACAACTGTAGATTTTTAGGTCATGCTTGATATTTACAATCTGGAAGATGACAGGCTTTGTATTTGCATTTCAGATTGCATCCTGTCATGGGTATTTTTTAAAGTTCACCTTATGACTAAAACTGTAACTTGTTTTAATTGTGAAATAGAAAGCCTCTTGAGCTTATTTGTATTTCACTGCAAACTGCAATTCACTCAGTTCATGGAGCTCCAAAGGGGCCCTGTGAGGACTCATCTTGGTCCAGCTGGCAATGATTTAAAGCTGTGATGTGATGATAATGATAATGTCTCAATTAAGTGTTGCTTTGAGATATTGGGCTTGCTTGAACATGAAGCTTTGAAGGTGTCAGCCCACATGACTAAAATCCAGGAACGGTCCAGTCGACCATTCTTATAACTGAGTTTCTGAGATGATGCCGTTCCTGTAAAAGTTAGGAAAAACAATAACATAAGTCTTTATTGTACTGGAGAAAATAATGAAGGTGTCCTTTCAGAATGTTTTAATGAAAGGTGAAATCTATAAAGAAAATATCATACTCTAGAGCAAAATCTAAGACAGCTGGGATCTTGGGTAGACAGGGAAGGTCCTGGTTCATCTTTGGGGTCTGCATAACTGCCTTCTCATTTTTGCATGTGTTTTACAACACTGAGCCCTTAAAGCATGCCATGCAGAATAGGTAAGGAGATACCAAAACCTTTAAGGATTTTGCCCAAGCCAGTGCAGAAGGTGCATTTAAACCCAGATTATCCAAGATACTCCTTGTGCTTTAAGAACAGAAATGCCCTTTCTCTATTTTTCAGCAACCAATATAAATGGTGTACTGTAGGGGGAAAAATGGATTGTAATTTTGACACGCAATCAGCATAGAGGAACTTGGTAAACAAAAGAACGTTGCTGGTGGCAGTCGAGGAAGCGGGAGGAAAGCCTCATTAAGTCTGATTGTTATGGCACACAGTGATAATGGTCCTGTACATCAGATAATGATTTACTTAGTGTCTCCAGTACATATTAGATAGATTATGTAAGTACATTATTTCTTATTGAAAGAACAGCTATCATTACCGGCCAGTGAAATAGTTGAGTAAATCTTCATGCTGCAGAGAGGAGAAAAAGTTAGCAACATTAAAATAATGCAATTTCATCCCAAAGCGAATCATAATTACTAATGTTGAACACGTGACCTTCACAATACCAAACTTTCAGACAACTGTATATTATCTTTCTGTGGCTTTGCAACTTCCAGTAATGTAAAATGACGGTAACATTTAGTGACTTGAGTATAATTCATGCTAATACAGAGCTTACGAGGCTGGAATAATTTCTTAATAAAATCATAGGGTTTGAGTTGGAAAGTAAAGAAGCAGGAGCAAGTCAATTTCAGTCATCCTCCAGTTCTGTATCTGAGTTCATTTAATGAAGACAGAAGTATGAAGGCTGCTGAGCCTACTTCCCTGTGCTTGATCTCCCCTTCAGACCACTTTTTCAAGTCTGGTGACTATCACCTGGTGCCTGTATTGGCTGCGGTAGCTGTGCTCAGTGCCTGCCTGAGGAGGAAGGAGCTGGCGTGAGCCGTTTGTGTCCCGTTTTGCCTGCAGGGTGGGGTGGTAGTTGGGTGTCTTGCTCTGCTTGTGTCTTCTGCTTGCTGGACCACTTTGAGTAGAAATATGGAGAAAAAAAAAAAAGTGATTGGAAGGGGTGTCAGATCTGGGCCGTCTGAGAAATGAGGTGGCGTGGCAGTGTCAGAAAGATCTCCTGTCCCTGCCAAGGCAAGGCCAGGCTTGATATGCCCCTTATCTTGTAGCAGACTGGGACCTGCTGCCCTGGCAATGGGGCGAGGGGAGGGAGGACTTCATACTGGCTTCAGCAACTTGATCCCAAGTCCATTCATCTCCCTCTTCACATCATCTTTTCAGAACCCTGCAAGATGTAGTGTTTGCCATTCTTCTCAGCCTACCAAAGGCAATCCCCTCAGTCTTTTGAAACAGCAGCAAATTAAAGCTCTTTTTGAAGCCTGCAGACAAGCTAATATATATTTTATACGTTCTGTATACATACATGCGCTCGCATATCCTTCAAAATTGATTCAAATGGGCTCCTTTCAGAGAAATGAAAATCTATGCAGATCAAAAGAAAAAAATAAACTTTTGTTTCTGGCTTTAAGGGGGAACTTTTAAAGAAATCTCAAATCCTTTAAGGTCTTTAAAGTATTTTCTAAATTGCTGGCAGCTTATCTGTGAAGTCCAGCTCTAAGAATTTGATATGAAATTCACTTATTACTCATCATTTAATCTGTCTGAAGATGCTGCAATTGTAATTAAACAATTGTTACGAATAACTCATCTACAATGCATTGTCAACATGTTTTCCCTTTTCAGATTTTTTTTAAATCTCTAAGTGCCAACAAGCATATTTCTGACTGCTGTACATTATGTTGTATAGAGTTATGATTATTCATTTATCAGCCATACCGCCACTAACCATACCATGTGATGATACGAATCCTGCTGCAGTGCAGCCACCTCATGCTGATGAGGGCGCACGTGCTGAAAATGATGCGCGCTGTGCTTTGATCTCAGCGCGAAGACACTGGACAGGGATTTTCAAGGAAATTCCCCTTATTAGCAGTTAATCATCCTGTTGGTTGAACAGGCTTTAATTGACACTTCCACTGGGCAGCTGTTTCTTCTACTTAATTGCTTGGTAAAAATCTACTATTGAGTTTCATAATAGTAGTACCTGCAAACAACTCGGAAAACCCTTTACTGGCACCTCCACACAAAGGACTGATCAGATTTGCATTATAGGCTTAAGCAGAAGTTCCCTAAGCCTTGGGAGGTGAAAATGTATACGGTTAAGAAAGTATTGGAAAAAACTCCATTAAAGGGGGAAAATAAAATTAGCATTCACCTTGAATAAAAATGTAAAAGATAATCTCCTTTTTCTTTAAGATGCTGTCTTGATGTAGAGCACTGATAAATGGGTTTATCCATTCTCCAGAAGCCACCACCATGTAAATGAGCTCAGAATCACTGCTCTTTTATCTCTGAATTAAAAACTGTGGCTGTTAGCAATGCACTCACAGGAAATCTTGCTTAATTTACTGCCGGTTAGCACACTTCTGATCCCGGGGCTGGGTGTTGAGGAAAAAGCCCTGTCCAACCCCTTCCCCAGGCTCAGTGCTGGGTGCAGGCTGCTGCCTACCACACTTGGCTTCCAGCCTCTCCTCCTGCCTAGGTGGAGAGTTTCATTGATGTGCTTGGACTCATTCCTGCGCCGTGTGTATAGCTGCGAGGATGCAGGGTACATGCCTGTGGGCCAGGTCAGTGCCTCATGTTGCTGCATTAAGCTGTTCTTTCTCCTCCGTGTGCATAGTCTGAGCAGAAAAAGCTCTTAGTTCCTACACAGAATCACAGCAATAAATAACATCAACAAACTCCAAAGCACATGCATTAATCGCAAATATTAATAGGTTTGCCTGTCTGTGCACAGTAGCCAAAGGCATTAATTGGCAAAAAAAGAGTGAGTGTGTGTGTGTGTGTGTTTTCACTCATGTCACAGTTGTCAAACTGCTTTGCCCCATACTGTTGTCGTCTTCCAGTTAAGCAGCGAGCTTTGATCCTTGCTTTGTCTCCTGGCTTCAGTAGCTTCTTGTTGGGGGGGGGGGGGGGGCGGGGGGAATACAACATTCTGCTTTCAAAATTATTTCTCTGAACCCACATTCTTTGGGTAATGAAATAGAAACTTTCTGTAAGATATTTGCTGCTGAGGAGAAACTTACATGTTGTCATTCATTTCTGCAACTCTGCCTACTTCAGCTATAGTCCTTTCTGTAGATAAAGGGGTTCAGTTGTGTATATATCTTTGTATGTATGAAATAATATATAGATCAGAGAGTGTTTGTACTTCTGATTCCAAATGGAATTCAAATAATTTGAGTATTGTGAACAAACTCCCACCTGTAAGTTTTTAACCAAACCTGAACTTCCACTTATTTCCAAGTTATATTTTTTTGTTGCATGAAAGGCTGCTCAGTCACCTTAACATAGCAAATTCCTAGTTTTAATCTGGATTGTAGTCTGTAGTGATCTATCATCAGGCAGTTAAGGGTATTATTTGGATAGGAATCAGGCCCTCTGTGTGTATGGCAAGGACAGGAAGCTTATTTTTTTCCAGTTTAGGGTGCTTCAGGTGTTTAATTTTGTTGTCATTCAGAAGACAGAGATTAGAAGTTTAAATTCACTGTATAATTAATGGAGAAAAAAACCCGAAGATTGTCCCTGGGAAGAGGAAGGGGTGAAACAACCTATTGAGATCCAAGACACTTTGGTGAGGACTCACCCAGGTTGTGCATGAAAACTCCTGTGATTCTGCTGGAGAGGACAGTGGTCAAACGGTTCAGGGCTGCCATGCAGCCTGGTGCCATCCTGCAGGCAGAGCCTCAGCCTGTGTTGATTCACATTCTGCTTTGGCAGCTTAAATTGGACTTGAAACACACTTTGTCATATATCTTTTCAAAGGAGTAAGTGGTGTTTGAAATAATGATGAACTTTCTCATGAATTTGTGACATTTAGGTTTCAAGTATATTGAGAAACAAATTGAACGTGTTGGAATAATGAAAAATAGAAAGGGAATGTAAGCATCTCCTAACTGCTAGTGACTGAGTCTGGGCCTGACACTAAAATTCAGAATTTGCTGTTAGTCTATCACCTAGTCCATAGGTAATGCAAGGAGAAGACCTTCCCAGGCTAAAAAAAAAAAATAAAATAAGAAAGGATGAGATTATTTTT